>NC_051155.1:40499305-40799305 GCF_013339745.2 Dermacentor silvarum | reverse complement strand
ACGTTTCAGCTTCCCTAGTTAACCATCTGTACGGAGTGCTTCGGTGGTGTTTTTTTTTTCATCAGTATACACCATAGAAGACGATTCAAACGTGCCTGAGGTAGCTGATCTTGAATACCCTTCTTTTTACAGCCCATGGACATTACTGTCGGCGGCATCGCATCCATTATAAATATTCTGAAAGTGTTCACATCAGTAGGCGTTGACGACATAAACTCAGTTACTAAAAAACATGATGTCAGTCTCGAGTAAATTATCTGATATATTCCCGGCAATCGCTATTGACAGGAAAGCTTCCCCAACACTGGAAAATCGCGAAGGTCATTCCCATCTTTAAATGTAGCAATAGAAATTCACAACTAAATTACAGACCCATTTCACTTACTTCCATCTGCTGTAAGATGCTAGGGCATATAATCCCCTCCCATATTTACAATCATTGAGAGAATAACAACTTTTTCTTCGCAAACCAACATGGATTTAAGAAGGGTTTATCGTGCAACACGCAAATATTTGATTTCATGACTGAATTACATTTCAATCTGGACAAAAACCTCCAAATTTACTGCATGTTTTTAGATTTTTCAAAAGCCTCCATTGCGTAGCTCACTGCCGACTAATTTCTAAACTGTCTTCTTTGTCGTTAGATTCACTAACGCTGTCTTGGATTCGGAACTATTTTGCCAATCGGCAGCAATTCACCGTGGTTAACAATTTTTCCTCCCCGCTCCTTCACGTTTCCTATGGTGTGCCACAGGGCAGTGTCCTCGGTCCAACACTTTTTCTGATATATATTAACGACTTACCGAATAACATATCTTCGCATGTGCGGATTTTTGCTGACGATTGTATAATTCACCGAATAATTGCTAGTACTGATGACAACGTAAAAATTCAAAATTATCTTGTCCTTATTAGCAGTTGGTGTAGCACGTGTATAATGTCGCTTGATCCAGATAAATGTAAAGTGATGTCTTTCACTCGTAAACATTTCCTTTCAACTTTTCATACTATATTAATAACAATCCTGTGTCTGTAGTTACTTCTTTCATATATCTAGGCGTAACCCTGACAGCAAACCTTTCCTTGACTACACATATCAAAACATCTGCGAAAATTCCTCCCGATCGTTGGGATATTTACGCCGGAACCTCCGTTAGACGCCGACTAATGTCCGCAAATTAGCCTATCTTACATTTGTTCGCCATAAACTTGAATTTGTTTCTTCAGTATGGTCCCCTCATTATATTTATTTAACCACTATGCTAGAATCAGTTCAGAATAGAGCCGCTCGATTCATCTGACAAAATTACAGGTACAACGAAAGCATAACGCAAATTAAAAACAATTCATCAATTCCTCCGTCGAACCCTCGTGGTGACGTAGCACTTTCATTGCTGTTTCACAAGTACGTTCGTTCATGGACGAAGGCCATCACCAATAACTCTGCAAGTCTCTCCCTTCACCTCACAAAGATTACTTAATTATCCTTCTTTCACGCGCATCGATGGTCAAACAGACGCTTTTAACTCATCTGCGCTTCCACGTGTCATCCACTTGTGGAACGACCTTCCCGATATCCTGGTAGCTGAAACTAACAAAGAAAACTTCCGTCACGACATAAGCATGCATTTCTTACTTTAAATAACTTCTTGCCTGCTTTGCTTCTTGTGAGCATTTTTGTCTTTTTTGATCTGAGGATTTTAGAATTTGTGTAAACTTGATTCTTGTATTAATATATGAACAAGGTGCTTTATATTCTGTATAATTGTATGCTCTTTATATTATGTAAAATTTGGAAGCTCCCCTTACCCATGACCATTCTTCGGGCCTGTAAGGTATTTTGATTAAATAAATAAATAAATAAATAAATAAAAAATTTACAAATAAATAAATCAGCAATGTCGGCAAAGTTTTTTTCTGACGCGGGTCGGCGCGGCCGAGCGTTCGCGGAGGATAGTCGGTGATAGTACGGTATTGCTACTTCTTGAAGTATGTGATGCCTAAAGAAATTGAAAACACGTATTTTCGCTTCCTTCAGCCTGCTATTAGGCAGCGTCAAAATTAGACACAGTACCAATAGAAAAAAAGCGCACTGAACCAAACACCCTTCATGATCGATGTCAGCTATTGGCCAATAGCAGCTGGCTATTAGAATCTGCTATGACGAAATTAGACAGGCCCGGAATTAGTGAAGTAAAGGCTTCTGCTGAAAAGTAAGTATTTGAGAAAAATGTGACTTCGTGCTCCTCTTGCGAGCTGAACGCTCCGCGCACGCCTGCAAAATTTCAGTGAGCTGTTCGCACTAGCGTAAGCTATCCGCGGCGTGGTTCAGAACCCTTTTAATATACCCATTTATGGCGAAAACAAAAAGGAAATTCGCCGTGTGGCGCTCCGTAGGTTCGCGTAAACGTCTTTCCCGGAGTAGATAACATACACTAAGAATAATTAGCACAGAGGCATCGGGGCATCAAATTGATTGCCAAGGGAATTTTTATAAAATGTTAAGGATTTTAAACGATGATCGGTATTACAATTTCTTGTGTTTTTGTATTAAGAGTATTATTTTGAATAGTCATAATTTGTATTATTCCTTTTATTTTGCTACTCGTGTTCATGCTGTTTGTTTTCATCCCTTAGAGTATCAACGCCACGTACTTTATGGACGCCGACTTTCTTTTTGAAAACGCCGTAAGTTGCTTGTTTGATTGCTTCACATGTAAATTCATACGATTTAATGAATAACCGTTAGGTTATTCATTAAATAACCGAAAGCTAGGAAACTTAGTATTCTAATTCTATGTTCAGTTTAATTAACAATTAGACTGCAAAAAACTATGCAGCGTGTTTCTACGAATGCTTTAAGTAGCATGTCAATATTGCCGTATAGAAATAAAAAAGTCGGTCCCTTCTGATACATCACGCGTCAGCGTTGGCGACCACCGTGTGACGGGTGATCAGTAGTAATTCGTGGATAATTAACAAAAATATATTAAACTTTTTTAAACATTTCATTCTAGCGCAGTCATGGTTATTAGGAAATTGAAGCAACGAATCCATAGAAGCCTTATGAACTTTTAAATCTGGAAAAATGCGATTAACCGCGGCACTGTGGCACGAAGAATTTTGGTTCTCAGACTGCGTGAAACCGAAACTGGGGAGGCTGCAGTGAGCGCAATGCCGCAGCTCTCGAAGTGGCGTTCTACTTGCGTCAGCCACCAGCGCGCTGCAGCTCTGTGGTCCTCGCTATAGCAGCGCACTGGCTGCCTCCCAATTTCGGTTTCGCGCGGTCTGAGAACTGAGTAATCTGAGTCACGTGGGCAATCACAATATTCAAGATTCAAAAGTTCGTATAGATTGTTCGGATATCTTGCTTCAGTTGCCCTATTACGATGAACACACTGATATCGAAAGTTCAGAAGTTAATGTATTTTTCTTAATTCTTGACTATTTATCACATATAACCGCTCGCCGCGTAGTCACCAAAGCTGGCGACATGTCTCCGAAGAAACTGCCATTTTATTTCTAAGCTGGAATTTTTTAATTGTTACTTGACGGTCTTCGTAGAAATACCATGCAGTGCTGTACTTATAGGTACTTTACTACCGTTGACAAAAAACTGAAGAGTGTTTATGCTTAAACGAAAAAAAAAACTATACGCAAGCAAAATACACTCCACGTAGCCTGATGATCTAATCAAGCCAAATAATTATTTTCATTCACAAATAATTCGGGAATGCAAAGGCTAAAAAGTGGTCTCTAGTCCAGGCTGTGAACTAGGTTGGCCAGCGAAGCTGTAAACGACAACTAGAACCCATTGCAACGTAGGTTGAAATTATTTACGTGGCGACATTCACATGGACTTTACCTAATTATTAGTCTAAGACGTTTCGACGACCTGTGACTTGGCTTGCACCGCTACTTCGTGCACCTACAAAGACTTGATGAAAGGGAAGTTCGCCGCGCCGGGTATGCACGCTGCTCTTCAGGAGTCCTCTCTATACGTGACCTTCGCGGGGCTGCCCGTCCTACTTCAATGCCTTGCACTGCAAAGTCTATGGCGGAGCGGGGTGATGACCTAAACGCTCCGCCTACTTAGCATCGCCGTGGCGCGCCGTTAAAATTTGATTTTGGGAGTTCACTTAGGCGCCACTACTTTAATTTTGGCGCCTACGAGGAGCTAAACGCAGAGGCCATCCCTCAGCTTACGGATGAGTTCATGGTGTCTGGTCCCTTTGCTCAGCTCCAATGGGCTGGAGAGCTACGCGTGGCTACTATGCGCACTAAATAACATGAGTAGCACACTCCATTTCGCATTTATGTCTAAGACAATCACACAATTTCCGAGTGTCGAACAAACTTCATCTTCATGTTCGCTCGGGCGAGTACGCCGGCAGGGCGCATGTTGGATAAGCGATGGATGCCGCACTCCGGACTCGCGTTGGAAGGATTCCTAACGTAACGTGCCTCGACCATGACGGCGAAAAACCTCGAGTGTGTGGAACTTTGGAGGCAGAAGACTTGTTAGTCAAGTCGTAAGGTGTTGGCACTCGGGCCTTCAGTCACCTGACACATATATACCAATCAGAGTAAGCTGTTGTCCTCAGCGATCGGGCTCATCGCGACACCCTGCAGCGGCCACGATATCAGCGACACGCTGCAGGGGCAGCTCCATGCGCCTGTCGTGGCTAAGCATGTGTACGACAGGGCTGGAGTGCGCGCTAGCGCTCATGCGCTCCACTCTGGTGGTGCTGCGTGGTGCGGACCAGCTTTGTCCTACCCCAGCTTCACTGAAAGATAGTACGCACATCCGAATTGGGTTTTTAGATAATAGCTCAATGCAAAGTGAAGTCTGCCAAGGCCTCTAGCCAGTAGCGGCCAGGAGTTAGCACGCGCTGGAAAGCGTATCTGTGATCTGACCTTAAGGTTCGCCTGGTTAGAGGCTAGTTGAATGTTCAAAAGTAATCGAAATTACCGAGACTGCGCGGCCATGACACTAATAAGCAGATGTGGGCAAAGTTTCAGTCTTAGGCGGACGGGCGCGGCCGAGCGTTATCAGACGAGGGTCGATGATAATACGATATTCCTACTTCCAGCAGTATGCAATTCTTATGAAAAGTCGATCGGAACGCAGATTTTCGCTTCCTTCAGCCTGTCCATTAAACTGTGTCAAAAATTTTTTCACAAGGTTTTTTACCAGAAGCTAAATCCTCCTGTGTCTGCTTGTATTTCACGTTATAGTGTTTCAGAATGTCATATCTTTTCCTGATGTATTATATGTGTATGCATGTGTGAATTCATATATGTATCTATACATATACATATGTTATTGTCTCCCTTTTTTTCATTATATTCGACTTTTTATATATATTTTTTCTTCTGTATATAAAGCGTTTTTTTTTTCATTTATAGCAATATATCTAGTATTGCGTATTCTTATTCTGATGAACTGATATTTTCTGTTTCGTATGTTTTTTTGTTTAACGGTTCGACATGCACGTCGAAGTCAAGCCCTACCTTCAGTATGGTGTCCGGGCCTCTGTCAAGCTGCAGACCGCAGCTTTTAGCCCTGTCAAGAACCAAATTTGTTTTTGAAAATAAAGATTTTGAATTTGAATATCCACATTACCAGTCGGTAGAAACGCGCTGATTGAAACACCCTTCATAATTCATGTCAGCTATTGGTCAATAGCAGCCACGTATGGCAATCTGCTGGGACGAATTATGGCAGGCCCGAAAAGAGCCTTTGGGAAAACGGTGACTGCATGCTCATCTAGCGAGCTCCACGCGCCGCACACGACTGGAAAACTTGAGTATGATGTTCGCACTAGAGTACGCTGTCCACGGGGTGGTTCAGGACCCCTTTAAATATAACCTTTTTATTGCGTAATAAAAAAGGAAATTCGTCGTGTGCCGGTGCGTACGGTCTCGGAAAGTTGTTTCTAGGAGTAGCATAACAAAGAGGCAGAATATAAGCATAGAGGCGTTTGCGTATCAAATTGCTTGCCAAGGGCATCATTATGAAATTTTCGCGGTTATAAATCATGATTGGTTTTACTGTCTTCCATGACACGTTTATATCAAGCGTATTATCTTTAATAGCCATAATTTGGTGTTATTTCTTCTATTTGGTGCTCATGTTCATGCACTTTATGTTCATTCTTAGAGTATCGACCCCGCGGATTTTTGGGACCCCGATGAATATTATAACAGAAAAGTAAGTTGCCTGCCTGATTGCTTCAACATTGAATTCGTGGTATCTATTGAGTAAATGTTTGCAATAGCTAGCAAACTGAGTATTCTAATTTATTCTTGTATTTAATAAACATTAATGCGCAAAATATTATGCAGAGTGTTTCTACTAAGCCCTTAAAAATATTAAAAGAATAGTCGTTAGAAAATAAAATGGCGGTCGCTTGGTTCTCTTTACGGTTACATCTTTATAGTTTTGCTTCGTACGTCTGAGCCTTTAGGTTTGGTTGTTACCTCTCGTTAAGTTATGGTTACATTAAAGACTAGACATTTTTAAAGTGTAATGAATTTATTTTGAATGGCTTCATCGTCTTGTTTCTCAAACGCCACAAAGACGGCCCGATGGTCGGTGAGGCGGCAGGATAAGGTGTTGTCGTCCGGTGACTTGAACACGTTTCGGGTGCTATCCTCATCTGAATCCACTCGCCTGGCCGCTTCGTACTTACGACGCTTCTCGAGGCGTGCGGCTCGTTCTTCCTCCGTCTCCTCGGCTCGCTGCGTCCTCTTGGTTTCGTTATACGACGAAGCCTGGCTTCTTTCAGTCTCTCCGGTTAACTTTCCATATCTGCCGACGAATACCACCGAGCCGCCCCTTCTATATACACGATGCAACGCCGGCTCCTCCTGTGTTGTTGCAACGTGATTTCACCGGCTCCCCCTCTAACGTCATGACAGATGGCGCGGCGAGCGGTGCTGCCAGAAACGGCGACAATACGGCCAATGTAGGCTCTCGCTACAAAAATCTGTAGCCCCTCTCCTGTCGAGGAAATCGGGGTAAGTGAAGCTTCTCGTGTGTTTCTTCGGTGTTCCTCTGAAGGAATTGCATTGATGAGTACCACGTTGTGCTCCAACCACAACCGGTCACACGCACTGCTGCTGGCTCCAAAGTTCCGCGAGAAACTCGCGTTGAAACCTGGCAGTCGCACCGGGGAAGTTGGCGCTAGCGTCTCCGAGGCGTGCACCACCGTTGTCGGGTTCCTGGAGGGCTAGACGCCGCTGATGTTTGGCCTCAGCACCGCGCTGCCGCAACTCGTGGTCTTCGGCTCTTCGCTGACGTTTCGCCTGGGCTTCGGAAGCCCTCGGGCTAGAATTGGAACGTCGAGTACGAGGCCTTTCCCGAGCGCGTTCATTCTGAACAGATTTCCATGAAATTTCTTCAAAATTAAATCTGTCCGTTAAGCAAGATAATGAATGGCTCAAATCCCTTTAGGCAATGGCTCATACCCCCGTAAACGCGGCCTTCCCATTACAAGGACAGAAAAGAAGTGAAATTCTTCGCTGGAATGATTAGCGGCAACGCAGCCTGCTGTGGAAGCAGACGACGACAATGAACGCCGGAGCAGTGGCACGAGCGCGTGCCTAGGCGTTCCATGTAGGCTCCCTACGCGTGCTGAGCACGAGTGCGTGCCGACAACCTGTGCAGCTTTGAGAGCAGCTGATTTTTTTCTTTAGCGTTACATCGCCGGCCCAGGCTAGCGTATACAAGCTTCGCTTGAAAACGTCCAGACTGTTTCGTTAGGCTTGTACAGATGTTAAGATTACTGGACTCTTTTCTGACATTGGCTAGACACAAAGTGTAAATACCCATTTTGTCCAGTTTTGAGTGGCAGAATTATAAGGTAATAAACTTTTGGCTCTAGGTTAATGAATAAAATATGTGTGTTGGTCAGAAAATTTTAGCTGGGCGGCTATAAACTACAGAGCTCCTTGAGCGGCCTGTTCAACCATCATTGATAGTAGATAAAACGCTTCAATAAAAATTAACATATTTTCCACCGTACAACGTTCGTCCGGAATACAAAGAAACAAAATAGAATCGACGCACTAGGCACAGGGCGGGCCTTGTGCGTGCGTGATTGCGCACGTCACGTATAGCAGCCATCTGGCAAAGTAAAGGTGTGGCCTTGTGCGTGCGTCACTAGGCACGTCACAGCGCAGCCAATGGGGAGGAGGTGCTGCCACGTCATGAATGTGTAAAAGGAGTATATAAAACAAAAATGATTATAGCTCAATCAAATGACGGTGAGTGGTCTTTCCAGTTGTGAATTCCACACGGGCAAGCGAGAGCGTTGAGAATTTTGGCGAGTTTTGATTTGGCCTTACCAAGGCGCACTTAGAACGCAGGCAAGAGCATCCGCAGCGAAGGAACGCGCGGAAACAAATTCAGCAAAGGGACTATAACGCTTTCGCATTCCCACACGGAAGCAGTCTTAAGTGTCTCCGCCGAAGTTTTAATAGAAGAGCCCGGTAGGAAATGTTATCCAGAAGGCGTGCTGTTGTGCAGCATTTATAAGAGTATCAGTTATCCCAGGAGTAAATTGTTGTAGTTAGTGTATTACTGTATCTAAGTCTCCCTTCTGTCCTTATCTGCTGATCATGATGTCTTATGCAAGTGTGAATATATTTTCAATGTATTTAGTTGATGAATTATTTTATGAAGAGGAAACTAGGCTACGGACATGTTGCAGGTCAGGAGGTTGAAGAAAGAACTTGACTACTAGTTGTAAATCGTTAGTATGGTAGTAAATGATAAACCTTGACTGCGGTGATATTACACGTCATTGCTGTTAGAATATTGCTTTGATTAATGTCAACGTCAAGGTCACCAATAATAAGGATCTGGTCAGTGCTATTATTTTGTGTTCTATTCTTGACATTTATAGTCTCTATCCCTTCTTCAAAACGAGCCGACATTGCTGGACCAAAAAACAAAACAGCCGAAGACAAATATTGGCAGCAGGAATGCAGCAATAAAGATAAAAAATGTGGTTGATCCCTCTTATATAGGAATCGGTATAGAACACGAAAGTGAAACGTGTCTTCACAGAAGTAGTGTAATGTTTATTGCACATTGATATATAATGTCTATTGGTGTTTTGTGGCTAAAGCGCCCTTAGACGTTGATGCACCCACGCTGACGCCTGGTGGCACGTCTCCTCCATCACGACTACCAACGTCGATGACCATGAGCAACCGTCGTGCATATGGAAGCTGCACTACGCTGCACACGCTAGCACAACGCGAAAGACGAAGCACGTAACTGACACACTAATACAACGCGCAAGACAAAGCACGTAACTGAATCGTCACCGAGTCAAATCAGCGCGTACAGCGCGTCGTAATTGCAGCCTCCGCGATCAACTTCAGAAACATTTTCAGAGCTAATTGCAAAGGCCACGCTCCGCTGTGCTGAGTACGGTGAACGCCACTACCAACGCCACCTAGGTGGCGTTGGTAGTGCTTCTTGATGCCAGCGTCCCTTCGAATGCTGGCATCGAGACGTCGTAGTGGTGAGACCACCGAAGCGTTCACTGTCGGTGCGCGTTAGTGTCATAATGCAGTACTTCTCTTTTCTGCTCGTAGGCGGCGGCACCGCCCCGAACAAGAGCGCGGGTACACGGAGGAGTGTTAGATATATAAGGCGCGTCTGTGTAGCTCTCTGCAAATGCGTTGTGGCGCAATGGGTTAAACGCTCGGCGATCTATCGTCGCGGACCGAGAGGTCGTGGGTTCGATTCCCAAATTTTGCATGTTTGTGGAACTTTTTCTTCTGGTTTCTTTCTTTGTATTATGTTCTATGACGTATTTCCGTGACGGAAATACGTCAGTGAAGTCTTGGTGGACCCCGGCATAAAACACTTTCGTGTTAAAAAAATATACGCCCAACATTCAACCTGCGTCTAGAAGAAAGACGTTATGTCAGGCGTGTTCTTCGCTGCACTGATGTTACCAAGTGACTCGGTGCACGAAAGCGCACATCTTATGTAAGCTTGAATTGCCTCTTGTGGCAGTGTGATATGCGACAGCAGCTTCCACGCCCCCAACGTCGGCACGTGGATCCGCAAAGAAGAGCAATTCTGGCTCAATGTACGAGCTTATCTGCGGCGGCATCAGCCATCAGGTTGTATCAGGCATGTTCTTCGCTGCCCCGCTGCTGCCAAGTCGACCTCAAGAGCTCATACACTATGTCACCTGGTACATAATCAGCAATAAAAATACAATGTGGGCAGCTTGCACTAGTGGTGCAAGGCTGCAGTAAACAGCGGAGCTGGTAATCGACCTAGCTTCTTCCAGGTCTTACTAGGCTTGAGGCTCTATTCTCGACACGCATGGCGGCTGCACGGCCGCCATTATCCGCCATCTTGGCTGTCTCATTGGCTGTCCAGAGGTCACGTGTTTTAAAATTTGTGCCGGAAAACAGAAGTGTTGCAAAATGCAACTCCGATCATCAGAATGACGAAACGTGACGTGGACCTGCCAATTTTATCGAATAATACTTTTTTGTGGTCTTTGGCAGGTATATTGCGACTTTAGCGCTTTAAAAAGAAAGTGGACGGTAGCGTGCAGAAGCCCGTGCAATGCATCTGCGATTTCGCGAATATGGGATGGCGTTCTAAGATAGCCGGCTTGTCAGCTTGTTGATTGGCTGAAGGAATATCCCCTGAAGAGCGTCACAGGAAGGGCCGTTTCGTAAACGTCAGTTTGACGTTGCGTGACGTTGCACTGGGCCGCCATTGCAGAGATATTCCGCCATAATTTGCGGTGTGACGAGCCGGATGAATTATGGTGATGAGCGGCCACATGCAGTGGCAGTCGAGAGGCATGCGTATCGCCGCATTTTCACTGTCATTTGGGGCCATGAAAATCTTTGGTTCACAACGCCTGCTCATAACATTTGCATCGCTGTCGGGTGGCGTTGGTATTTGTGTTTTCAACCATCATTTTTATTAAAAACACGTTTATTTGAATTAATATTGGTTGATTAAAAACATGTTTATTTAAATAATATTGTTCGAACATTACAAACCTTCTGCGACTTTTTTGCATTTTCACGGCTGCGTTTGTATCGTTATCAATATTCATGACTTTTCGCGTCATCAAAGGCTCTGACAACGGCGACTTTTTAATTTATAACATGAAATGTACGCAAGGCGGCGCCTTGAAGTTTCCTCTTGCGGTGCGAGTAAACAGCGGAGTGAACAAGAGATGGCAGTGCCGGCGCTTGCGTTGCCCAAGCGGATGCCTGTGGCGCGCGCAACGCTATCGATGATATTCGGCCGCTTTTCAGCCAGACGAGTCGGGCTGAGTCACTTGCGTTTCACGAGGTAGCAATAACGCGGCCAAGAGCGCGCGCTCATATCAGTGGTAGGTCGCTTATGCTGTCTCAAGGTAGAAAGCAAGTACGTGGACGCCAGTATACGATGACTCATTCCGTTTCCCGAGGACACGCATCCTAGCTAATGAAGCAGCAGACGTCGGAAGCGAGAAACGATTTTGATGGAATAATCGTACGCTTTGTGCTAGCTGCTTTATTTTTACTGGGGAGCAAACCCATTTTGCATTATCAACCACTCTAGGTTCAATGCCTTCATTACAGTTTCTTAGGCGAAACGTCAAATTTGCGTCTCGTTACGAAACTAAATCGGGGCTATCGGCGCCAATTTGCAAGCGTCGCGCCTACGTCACGCCTTGAAGAAAACGGCGAAATGTCCAGAATAGCGGATTTGGCTAAGTTTTGCTAGGAAATGAGAAATACTGCTAGGCACGGTATTCCGAATCGGCTCGCCGCCGACGCGTAGATTCTCGCTTGGCCACGCGACGTGCTTCTAGATGCGCGGCTTCTTTTCTTCTTCGGGTGTCCGGATCTTTTTAGGTCGTCCCATGTCAAGGCTAGATGTACTCGCCACAGAGTCAACGAGAGTTCTGCCACCATCATGGCTGCTCCGAGCTTCATCTCCCCGGTGACGTTATGGCCAAGCGGCGCCACCACACTTGCCGGCGCGTGGCTGGTCGAAACTAAAGTCCCTAGGTATTTTTTTGCTTTCTTTAAGTAGCGACAAGCTTTGAAGCACCGCCGACGAATCTCATTGGGTGGCGCTCATTCCGGCAGCCATGTTCTTCCCAACGCTGTTCACCCGCATTCACTTTCCCGCTGCTGCGAGTAGCGTAGATAGCAGCGGCCGTTGACGGTCGCATACTATCTAGGAAGATAATGGCGGCCGACGGAGTAGATGTCGCCACTTAAAAAAGAGCAGGAAATCTGGGGACTTTAGTCGAAACCTGCCGAGCTGCCGCTAGAGGCGCCTGCTGCAATCACGGACACCGCACGTGTTCGGCACGAATTCGGGGAAACGGAGAAACGCGGACGGCGACGGCAGCAGCTCTGCGCGTTGCCTCGTTGGTACTGCTACAATTTCTTTCTCTCTCTTTCGCTCTCATTTTCCCCTTTCTCTCTCCCGAGCATAGCGCGCGCCGCGCGCGTGCTCTCCTTCCCTTTCTTTAACGTCCCATGTCAAGGCAACATGTCCACGGCACGGAGAGGAAGAGAAGCACACACCACTCCGCTAGGTCGTTACTAGGCAACTCGTGGTGACGCCATGACCAGGAGCAGTTTTTGTTCGCACTACGCGACGCAACCAAGAGCTTAAACAGCTCCGCTGTTTAAATTCATCAGCCATTCCACTCTGTGAAGGTACTTGACCAGCGAAGCTGCTATGGAGGTTGGTAGAGCTCTTACTCCCTAAGCGGCACGTGCGCGTTCTTGTTCTATCAGCACTCCGTCGGCGGCGCGATGTCGACACTCGTATTTCCGCAGCTGCTCTCGGCGTCGTTCCTCGTACATTCGCAGTTCCTGGGGCGCACAAACCACTCGCGGCCGTCCCGTCGCAACGTCGGAGCGAAAACGAGCATTCGCTTATCGGACAGGCACTACGTTACAGACACGTGGTTTCCGACACAGGTGGCCATTATAACTGCGCTTCGATGCGTAACAAACGGACGCCCTCTTTCCCTTTGGGTTTTTTTTCGCGCCCTAACTCTCGGTTTTGCGCTCACTCGCTCGCCTTGTGGAGGAGGGGTTACTTACTGCTCGCTAACGAACCGAATGTCCTAGCCATATGCCCTAACCGAACACAGCCCTTACACAGTTGCCACTACCGAAACATGGCTTTCACCAGAAATATACATCCACGAAATAGCACCACCAGATTACTCAGTTATCCGTAAAGATCAACCTACTCGAGGCGGTGGCGTAGCTCTGCTTATTATTGCGATAGCAATTATATGGACATTACAAAGCGGATTTCTGCCGTCGGCGGTGTCGTCGCCGTCGCCGTGAGGTTCCGTATGACGTCAACGGCGATAAAATCGTCGCCGCGCGCCGGACGTTGTATGTGCGAGTGAAAGGGCGCGAGGTGAGGTGAAGTTTAGCTGCGACACCAAATGTCTATTTATATAAAAACGTTGTGAGTTGAGAAGGTGGTAAATACTTCCGACGCTGCTCGACGAGTGTCTCGTTCTGATCGCGTCGAAATCCTCCGAGCCGCCCCCAGAGGCACCGGCAACAGTCACCAACGCCGCGCGCGTTCGGTGCGAACACGGGCAAAACGCCGACGGCGTCGACAACAGTTCTGCGCACTGCTGGTGCTGCTGCATGTCCAAGTTTATACAGCTGATAAAACTACTATCCTCATTCCGTATAGCTCTCTACTAATTAGCTATCACAATTGATGCTTCGCTTTTCGGGTGAAACTGCAACATTTTTTTAGGAAGCCCTTACCATTTGTATTGATGCCCTACGTTCCAGATGTTGAGGCTGTGTTCTGCAGGATTATGTGCGATGACTTTGCAATACTTACTGGTTGCTTTAACAGAAGTCCTCTTTCTGGTCACGAAAGAGTTATTGCGGTATAGGAGTTTATGCAGAAGCATGCTACTAACCTAGTTATTCTTATGGGATACTCGATATACTTCAATTTACCTGATATTGACTGGAATACCATGCATCACACTTTACTCTCGTCAAATTCGCTCATCGATTTGATGCTAAACTGCGGGTTTCATGAAGTTGTAACCTCTCCTACGTGAACACAAGGAACAGGTGATAACATCCTAGACCTAATACTGATTAGTGACAACTTCCCCCTAGATCTACTGTACTCGGAGATAATAAAGGGTATCTCAGATCACAACATACCAAAGTGTCAGCTGCCCCTCGGATGCACTGAAACACCGAAAACTACTGAAGTTATTGCCCCTAATTTTAAAAAAAGCAGATGATTCCGCTATACGAACCTATTTAGCGCACGAATACCAAGAATTTTACGAAATGGCCAATGAGAGTTCTGTTCACGTCAATGATCTTTGGCTTCATTTCATGCGTATATTCTCGCACTGCGTGCGTCATTACATCCCGGAAAAGCAAGAAAACATCACAAAAAAAAACAATCCTTGGATAACGCGCGATATAATTCATGTCAAGCGCAGAATAAAACGCTTGCGCCATAACATGACAAAGAAAGGTGAAATTAAACAAAAAAGTCGCAACTATTTCGCGCTACTGACGAACTCAAGTTAAAGACTAAGCTCGCGAAGCATGCGTATTTCAATGAAACATTGCCTAACCTTATCAGTCACAACCCTAATCGCTTTTGGAACTTTTTTCGCGCACGCCCTGCAGCGACACCAGATCGTCCACGCGAGGAAAAATTGGCACTCACTGATAAACTTCACCAACACTTTCACTCAGTTTTTACTGAAGATAACGACACACTGCCATATTTGCCCCCGTCATAACTCCCCACTATTGACACATTAACAATAAACGACTCAGTACAGTGGCGTAGCCAGAAATCTTGTTCGGGGTGGGGGGGCTCAAGTTGCAGCACGGCCTCCTCCTTATAGACTTTGTCGAGGGATCAAATACATGAATAATAACTGCATTGCCAATAGCGCTGTATATTAGATGCTGCAAACGAAATATTAAACGCTACGCACTGTCAAGTAAAATATGTATTTTCTCATAAAATAATATATTTCTATGTCCCAAAAATTATGGCAGAAATAACTGATACCAATACTGCCGTGTTTTTTTTTGTCTATTTAATAAGTAAAGACAATATCACACGAACTTTAGAACTATATCAGTTCGAAACCAGCAAGGCAGTGCATGCAGTTGATATGAAAAACGTAAAGGCCATGAAATGAATAAGTTGAGGACAAATAATTTGATGAATCTTTGTCATTCAATAACCTTGTTTACATTCTTGCACATATGCAACGGCCAGGAAAAAAACCTCAATGACGCTATCCTTCGTTGGAATAGATTGCGCAGGAGCAGCAGTTACCTGTCGTGTATTGTGAGTAATTGAACCGAAATTATAGTCGCAACAGTGAGTACATATAAAAGCAGGAGTTCTACAAAATATACATTAGAAATGAGAAGATAGAATGGAATATACAAATGCCAGATACAACTCGCTAAAGGGCAAAAAAGAGTCACTGGAAACAAAGTTCACTGCTTGTATACACACAACGTCGCAACAAGATATTTAAATATACGTCTATGTCTCCAATAAATGTACGCATTTATCCAAACGTCACTGTTTATAATGAGTCAAACAAGACAAATAAATATGTTGTGCAGTCACAGATACTGAACTTTGCGCAGAGAAAGACAAATGATCTAGGCAAGAACAAAACTATGATCGCAGAAATCGTGATATTTACTCGGGCCATGCGGCGGTACCGACAACGCCATATGGGTAGAACAATAGATGAATAATGCAGAAATCAGTACGAAAATGTGGAATTTAACTGCCTGCACAGCGGCAACAATTATTCTGCACGCAAAATTAAAGAAGGGTATTGCTTTGTTTCAAAAAAGAAATAAAAGCAGGTAGCTAAAAAGGAAAGAAAAGGGCAAACGAAATCCACAGATGATGCGGCAAGTTTAACTACCCAATATCCGAGTGTGCTTTTGGCAAACGCCGCATTGGCCAGGCTTTCAATGAGCAAGGTCGGCAAAATTGGTTATTGATGTCCTCGTAATTTTCGTATTCGCATGATAATTTTGATCATGATGCTAACTGCTAGAATAATCGGCCAAAATTTCTGGGGTTTTATAAGGTAACAAACAGTCATACGTTTTCATAATTACGAGCTTATGGACCTCAAGGAACCGAGCGTTTTACTTGCATTGATTTTTGCTGCTTCGCTATCTAAAGGACAAACTTCTCTCGGCGAGGAAGTTGAGCGAAGCGGTAAATGACTTCGGACACGTTGATGCCGACGTCTCTGTGGGTGTATGGAAGCGCCAGCCTAACCATGCGTTCCACAGACATTGTAGAGCGCAAGTAGTTTTTAGTAAACACTTGTTAAAAATATTCTCTCTGAGCTGGCAGTGGGTACTGGAAGGGTGACTGGAATCTGCAGCAGTTTGTACACATTTATACAGAACCTGCAGTCGCAATGAGAGAGAGCATCTATTCCGGTGCTAAAACCTAAAACACTCCCTTGATGTCGTTGACATCCTTGTTTAGGTACCTTGCACAAACAGTAGGCTGTTCGATTGCAGTGATGTCCGTCATTTCGTCAGGAAGTATGGAGAAGCTGCCTGCTTTTGCAACTAGGCTTTTTGATAATTTCACCACAAATTTCTATAATTTGGTATTGTTCATCTTGGCTTAAATACGAGGTATTACTGGGGCAACTTTCCAAATGCTTCTTCATATATGTATCTCCACAATCAGCTCGCATGCCAAGAAGCACTCTGAAAATACCGGTATTTTCAGCGGGAGCTTTCTTTAAATCCATAGGGCCACTACCCTGTTGCCACAGAAAGCCAGACCTTGTCGCCCGTAAAAATAATTTCATCAATAATAGGTCCTTTACTTTCTTCTGTTTCCTGTTATTTTACTTTTCCTGCCCTGGTCCAGCGATCGATAACATTGGGCACGCTTCCTGAAAATGTTTGGAGAAAATTATCAGCTGCTAGCTCGCTGTCACGGTGATATTTAATATGTTCGTGTGTGTGTGGAAGATTGCGAGCGCGTGCTTTCATTTCTGGAACGGCTTGGACACGAGGGCTCCAGTGCACGCATGTTGGCCCAAGTTTATAAGAGCATTACCCCATAAAATTGCAGAATTGAAAATTTTTTAAAGCACGCCTTTGGAAATGTCAGTGCACCTTTGGCGTCAAAAGTTTATGAGACCTTTACACCCATAAAGTTTCGTAATTGAAATACATGCGCTCCGTAGATTCCGCGGCCGCTGCGAGATGCTGCAACGCGCCCGCTCACTATCGGAAAGCCCTTGAAAGTTCGTGCTCGGATAGGGCTCCTTGCGTTACGGGACTCCAGGGCTCCAGTGGCAAGGGCAGTGCCACAAAATCCAGCCCGAGTTCGCAATGTTCGTGCCGAAATGTCTTTTCGAGCGTGAAAAAGACATTGTAGACAGAATCCCGAATGATTCCCGGCGTCGGTGGTAGTTTTGGTCGGCGGGGCATGCAGGCACGAAAAAATTTCGGGGGGGGGGGGGGGGGCTGAAGCCTTATCAGCGCCCCCCCCCCCCCCCTTGGCTACGCCCCTGACTCAGGAATAATTAAGCAGTTACTTGAGCTAGACGTGAAGAAAGCAAACCGTCCCGATAACATTTCCAATGAGTTTCCAAACAAATTTCCAAAAAATACGCTGAATATAACAGTAAATATCTCGGCCTTATTTACCGCACGTCACTTTCGACATCAGACTTCAGTACAAGAAGATTGAAAAATAGCTAAAATTGTACCGATTCATAAGTCAGCCGATCGTAACCTACCCTCTAACTACACACCAATTTCACTTACCAGCACAACATGTAAAATTTTGGAACACATTATTCTCAAACACTTAAGCGCATATTTCAAAGAACATTTTCCAGTAGATGTTCAACACGGTTTTAGAAGACGTTTATTGACAGTCACTCAGATAACAGAGGTGGTACACGACCTTGCTTCAAGTATTAATAATCATAATCAAACTGACCTACTTTTACTAGATTTTAGTAAAGCGTTTGATTGTGTGTGTCATAGTAAACTAACTGCCAAAATTACAGCTGTGATTGGCAATGGACCCATGACTGCATGGATAGAAAACTTCCTATCTCACCGATCACAATTTGTCGTCATCGAAAACATCCCATCTGCTCCGGTGCCTGTTACATCAGGGGTCCCACAGCGCTCAGTAATCGGTCCGCAGTTATTTTTTGTTTTTATCAATGACATTACAAACAACATTGATTGTAAAATTAACCTTTTTGCAGACGACTGCATAATATACAGAAAAACGTGTAATCACGAGGATCAAGCTCTGCTCAATAACACACTAGCAAAAATACCCGAATGGTGTGATAACTGGCAAATGACCATTAATGAAAACAAAACGGTTTGTATGGCCGTAACGAGAAAAAAGCACCCATCGCTTTTCCCATACACACTTAACGGCACCTTGTAACTAAAGTTCAACAGCATAAGTATCTTGGTTTCAAATCAAATCAAATCAAAATCAGTTTATTTCAGCATCAGATGAGACAGTACAACAGTCACAACAGTGATACTGTGGGGTGAAAGCAAAAAGCCATCAAGGCTTGACAAGGGCTTTCACACCATTTAGCACATAGCAAACAGCAACAAGGAATCATAAGTACTTATAATACAGTGGTAAACATGTCTGAGTATTTTATCGCTTTTGTTCTGAAATGCACAAAAAAAGAGGTTTGTAGAAAAAGAAATGGTATCATTCATTTTTAGTGGAAAGCCTGTTTAGTGTTTGTGGCAGTAAATATTTCATCATTTGGCGACCATAGTTTGTACGTGTGTAAGGGATTCTCCAATCATCAGAGGCTCGCGTGCTATACGGGCAGGTGCATGGTGTTAAGTGCGCTAAGTCTACGAGAAAAGAATCATGGTTTCTTCTGCAAGTACGATATCTCTTAAGTAAATTCGAATTGTAAATGTCAGGCATTGGTAGTAAATTAAGGGCTTCAAATATGGGTTTAGAGTGTGCATCGCGTGGAGCACCTGTAATTATGCGTACAGCTTTTTTCTGTAGCCTATATATTCTGCCTAAGTTCTTTTCCGTTGTGGTGCCCCATACAAGATAGCAATAAGTTAGTGTAGATACGAATAGAGAATTATATAGTAGAAGTTTGATCCTTTGCGGCAAGCTAAAGCGAAGACGTGATAGGACACCTACGACACGAGAAAGTTTAGAGTGCACAAGATCAGCGTGATTGTTCCATAACATATTTTCGTGAAAAATCACTCCCAGGGTTTTCACTATAGGTTCAATTTTAATTGTTTCCGGGCCAATCGTTAGTGTCAAATCGCAGTTTACGGGCTTATTTTTGGGACGAAAGAGCACTGATTTTGTTTTAGAAGTGTTTATAATGAACGAATTCCTTATACTCCATGCGTTCAGTGATTGCAAGACATCGTTTGCTTTGTGCACAAGTTTATGCAAATCGCAGTCCCTAAAAAACAAGCTTGTATCATCTGCATAAATAATGAACGTTGTACTATTATCTATGTTCACCAAATCATTTACATAAATATTGAAAAGTAGCGGACCCAGAATACTACCTTGGGGGACACCATTTGACAACTCTTTAAAATTAGACGCGTAGCAATTTATTTCAACTTTTTGCTGTCGGTATTTCAAATAGGATTTTATGACATTTAAGAAGTTACCCCGGAAACCATAGTGGTCTAGTTTTTTAATTAGTGTAATGTGATTAATTCTATCGAAGGCTTTTGAAAAGTCAACGAATATTCCAAGTGTATATGTTTCCTTTTAGAATGCATCTAGTATGATTTCTTTTTGCGTTACTAGAGCAGTTTAGGTTGAACGCTGCTTTGTGAAACCAAACTGGAAAGGCGTCATAATGTGGTGCTTGGTTAAGAATGAAACTATCCGTTCGTGTATTAGTTTTTCAATTACTTTAGAAAAAGCTGACAGAATAGAAATGGGTCTATAGCTTGATATACTATTTTTGTCTCCACCCTTGAAAATAATAGAAACTTTGGCTATCTGAAGACGCCTAGGAAAAGTGCCTAATGTAAGCATTAAATTAATGATATATTCTAAGACAGAGGATACACTATGAATCATATGTTTAATTGGCCGAATTTCCAGGCCGTCAGCGTCACAACACCTGCTGTTCTTTAGGGACATCAAGTGAGCCGTAAGCTCCTCTGTAGTTACCGGAAACAGAAATGCACTTTCTCTTATTTGCGTGCCCATGTACCGGGCGAAATTATTGTCATGTGAGCTATCTCCAATGGAGGTAAAGAATTTGTTAAAGGCTTCGGAAAGGTCATACCCAGTGAGGATCTGGTTGTCCACGGTAAGTTTAATCGGGTGTGTGTTGCTGTCGGAGCTTGGATTAAGCAACATATTTAACTTTTTCCAGACGGTTTCAGATGTTTTGTTTTTTTCAGGGTCAAAGAGGTTACTGAAATAATCAAGTTTGCTTTTTCTTAAGAGAGAATTTGTAATATTTGTGTTTTCTAAATGTCTCAAAATCTTCCTTGTCCCTAGATTTCAAAAAGTGCTCGTAAAGTGCATTTTTTAATTTTATAGCTTTAAGACACTCTGAAGTAATACAAAGTTTCCTTGCCTTCCGTGGCCGCTTCTTTGTTTTGACTGGAAAGCACTTGTTATAGGTTTCTATGAACGTTTCAATAAAGACAATATACGCTGTGTCTGCATCGATTTCACGGAAAACGGCGTCCCATTTTATCCTGGATATACATGCAGTGAACATATCAATAGTGCTTGGGCATATGTACCGGAATTTTGGAGGTGGTGGCTTTGCATCCTTCAATTTAAATTTCTTTTGGCTTAAAATTGCGTATACAGGTAGATGGTCACTAATATGTGTTTTAAGGACACCAGCACAAACAGGCGCATTTATGTTATTTGTTATAATGACGTCAATAAGCGTGGAGGATTGAGCGTGGAATCGAGTAGGCTGTTTTATAACATTTGTAAATGCGTTAGATTCAAAGATATCTGAAAGTTCAAGACACTGGGGGCTGGAAGTTAGCATGTCAATATTTAGATCTCCACCGATAGTAAGGTGGTAATCATTTTCATTGGTCCACGACAGGAGGGTGTCCAAAAACATAAGGAAGGTAGACACGTTGCATTTAGGAGGGCGGTACATCACAGAAAAAATTTCCGAACTACATTTCACCGTCAACACCTCGTAATCATCAGTAATCATAGAAAAAGGCTCAACTATTTCACATGGAAACAGATCATTTACTAAAAGCATAACCCCGCCACCCATCTTATCACCCCGGTTCAAGAAATGAGTAGCATAACTAGGTATGCGAAGAACTTCAGACTCGTGGCGATACAAGGTTACGGTAACCATGATGACGTCAAAAGAGAATTTAAACGATTCGAGCAGTATCGTTATCTCGTCTGCCTTGTTTCTGGCTGATTGCGCATTTTCATGAAGGAAGGACATGTGGCGTTCCTTTCCGGACAGCGATAGACTCAACTCGCGTGGCGTTAGAAAATGGGCAGCCATATTGATTTTTTTAAATGGAACTCAAGAAACGAGTTTAGACGATCTTTTCTAGATCGCTTTCACTTGTTATCTGAAGCACTCGCGACTTCTCATCCTTTCGCGCAAAAATTTTGCCGCCCTTAGACCAGGCAAATCTCCATTCGACTTCCTTCCTGCGCGCAACAGTTTGTCCAAGTAGCTTTTTTAACTGCGGGCATAGGTGCTCATTTACATAGAGGAAAGTATTTCCTGGGCAACCAATATTGGCTGTCGTTAAACGCGTCTTCTTCGCCTTCTCTAATACTGCGTCACGCTTTGACCGGCTGTTGAATTGTACAACAATATGTGGGCAAGAGCCATGTTTTGTAGTCACTCGATGGCAAATTTCAATGTCACCTTCCCTCACGAACTCGCCGACAGCTTCACCGATCTTCTGAACGACCTTGGTCAACTGTTCACCTTCCACAACAGGAACGTTTTTTACCTCAATATTTCGGTTTCGCGAATACTGCTCTAGGGCGGTAGTTCTACGTTCATTGTTTAGAACCAGCTTCTTCAGTTGATAGCATTCAGTTTTGAGAACGTCATTCTGAGCCTTTGGCTCACCATTTTCTTTTGCAAGCTGCGAGCACTGGACCGACATTTCTTCGAACTTCTTATTAAAAAAAGTCAAGACTTGATTTCACGTCACGTATTTCCTTGCGCAGCTCTCTCTCGAGGGCAGTGCGCATATCACGAAATTGTTGTTTCAGCTCTTTGAAATGTTTTTTTTCCATTTCGGCTGGCGACATGACCAAACACCTCGGCAGCAGCAGCAGAAAGCAACAAAAAACGCTGAGGAAAGAAACAGTAACAGCACTGACCTGAAAGACAGTAGACAGTGGTTTAGTAGGCTGTGCGCAGATCCGCTGCTGCTGCCAAAGTGTGGTCCAGTTCACCCGACGTTGCTCCTTATGTCTGATGCCAGCGAGGCTCCTTCTAACGCCTCCGTTAGTGACAACAAAGCTAAGAAGCGCAGCAAGAAGAAGAGCAAGTACAACGCATTTCAATCGGTAATTACTGAAATTAAGGAGGCACTCACGCAAATCTGCGGCAGACTCGACCGCCTAGAAAGACCAATCGCTCATCCCAAAACCACGAAAATCATCCTCACGCCGGACCCAGGGCCCATGTCTGCTCTGGGACCCCCACCTGCCTCGCCCGCACCCTCCAGGCCACCAGGTCCAATGAGTGAGCCGAGCATAAATGGGGCCATGCCAAACCAATAAAATGGATAACGCACCACAATTTTTCAAGATCTGGCAATGGAACTGTAACTCATTCAACAAAAAGAAAGCTAACCTAACGCAATTCGTCAGATCATGTAAAGAAAAGCCACACGTCATCATCCTACAAGAGTGCGGGGCGGAAAAGAACATTCAAAACATGTCCTTCTCGGGGTACAGGGTTTCCAGGCCGACCCTCGACCCCGAGTTCAAAAAAGCCAGGGGCATTGCCACTCTCATCCGCAAAGACGTCAGCTTTGTGGAAAGGGGCACCCCGACATACAAGAAAGACCTGGAATCCATGCTCACAGAAATAATTCCCAGTCGGGCCCTAAAGACCAACCTTTACATACTAAACGTCTACAGTTCCCCGACTGACAGACTCAGGAACTTTAACAAACTTCTCACATCAGCCGCGTCGCAAGCAAAGGACAGGCCGC
Organism: Dermacentor silvarum; assembly: GCF_013339745.2. Taxonomy (NCBI): domain Eukaryota; kingdom Metazoa; phylum Arthropoda; class Arachnida; order Ixodida; family Ixodidae; genus Dermacentor; species Dermacentor silvarum. The sequence continues at coordinate 40,776,016 of NC_051155.1, read as the reverse complement.
TGATCGTTGCCGGAGACTTCAACGCGCACAACACCGTCTGGGGCTACGCCACCAATGACAGGAAGGGGATTAACCTTGCCGAGTGCGCGGACACCCTAAGCATGCAACTCATCACGGACTCAAGGTTCCCGTCGCGCAGAGGCAACTCGGTTCAGAGGGACACCACCCCGGACCTGACGTTCCTCGTAAACGCTGAGGGGTCGTGGGACAACCTGCAAGAGGACCTTGGAAGTGACCATTACATCCTGGAAATCAACGTCCGCATCACACCCACTCCTCCCAAGACGTACACCTACGTCGACTGGGATCTATTCAGAAGAATGAGGGCTAATGAGGACAGACAAATAGAAACCTTCGAGGACCTACTAGAAAATTTGAAAATTACAGTGGCCAACGCCACTAAAGAAATAAGCGTGGACCTAGAGGTACCAGCCATGGACTCCAGACTCGCACACCTCCTGGAGGCCAAGAACGCGCTAAGACAAAGATGGAAACAGCAGAAGCTTAACAGGAGGCTGAGGTCTAAATTAACGAAAATCAACAAAGAGATTGAAGAACACTCTAGAAAGTTGAATGCGCAGCAATGGGACGAGGTTTGTAATGAGGCGGACGGTAAAATGAGAAGGGGCAGCAAGTGGAGCCTTCTCAAGAACCTCTTCACCGACAGCAGCAAACCGACCAAGAGTAATGCCCGACTAACGATCGAAAGGCTCATTCATCTTCATACGAAAGAAGGCACGAATCCGCGGGACTTTGCTGACACCCTGGCAGACATCTACCTGCCGGTAGAGCACAAATCTGTACCGTGGGACGACCCGACACGCTAGTATAAGGGGAAACCTCAACTCTCGCTGGATCGTCCTTTCGAAATTTCGGAGATTGTGCACGCCCTTCACGACCTAAACGGTTGCTCGGCCCCCGGCCCAGACGGACTAACAAACAAACTACTCAGAAATCTAGATGACAAAGCCATACAAATTATTACGAGCAAAATTAACGAGGTATGGGCTGAAGGCCGGGTGCCGGACGAATGGCGAACTGCCAATGTAGTCCTCATCCCCAAACCCGGAAAACCACTCCATGTAGAGAATCTGAGGCCCATCTCCCTTACGTCGTGCCTCGGGAAGGTCGCGGAACATGCCATCCACAATAGAATTGGAGAGCACATTGAAGAAAACGGTCTATTCCGCCACAATCTTATAGGCTTCAGAAAATCCCTATCCACGCAAGACGCCATGCTACTCATCAGGAGCGCCGTCATAGACAACAAATCCAGGGATGTAAAAGGCATCCTGGCGCTCGACCTAACAAAGGCCTTCGATACGGTCAGGCACGAACACATCCTCAACGAAATCTCCACTTTAGATCTCGGAGTAAATTTCCACAATTTTGTAAGATCGTTTTTGGATAACCGAACGGCCACCATAAACGTTGGACAAATCAGAAGCAGAAAGCACATGCTAGGTAACATCGGCACCCCGCAAGGGTCAGTGCTTTCGCCGCTTCTTTTCAACATCGCAATGCACGATCTCGCAAACAAACTCTCGAAAGTCCCGGGGGTAGGGCACGCGATTTACGTGGACGACATCACCATTTGGTCCACGAGCGGCCCGCTAGGCACTCTGGAGCAGAACCTACAGCAAGCGCTGGACACCACGGAAGCTTTCCTTACAAACACGGGACTGAAGCTCTCCCCCAGCAAATCAGAGCTCCTCCTGTGCAAACAAGGCCCCAGGCAGAGACAGCCCCTTAGCCTCCTCCCCGTTCACCTACACACCAGGGACGGAGGAAACATCCCCAGGTGTAACACAATTAAGGTCCTGGGCATGGTCATTGGGGCTTACAGCAATGACAACGCGGAGGCACTAAAACGCATCACAAAGAGCACCCACAATTTCACCAGGGTCATATCACGGGTCGCTAGCAAAAGGGATGGACTGAAAGAGGACAACCTCATGAAAGCATTTCACGCTTTCCTCATCAGCCACGTAACTTACGCCGCTCCCTTCCTCAACTGGAAGAAGACGGAGCTGAACAAAATCGACACACTAATCAGAACAGGATTGAAAAAGGTCCTAAGCCTCCCTAGAAACACTAGTACGGAACGACTCCTTCAATTGGGGCTACACAACACGGCAACAGAACTCTTTGAAGCACAGCGAAACGCCCAAATTAGTCGGCTCTCACTCACAAAGGCGGGCATCGAGATATTACTAGAAGCAGACATACAGCCCCTCTTCATGCCACCAGAGAAGTCGCAACTATGCATAAATGCCAAGAGGTCAATAACCGTTGATGCAATCCCAAGAAACATACACCCGACCCACAACGAAGGGCGGAGAAAAGCGAGAGCGAAGGCAATCCTTGGCAACATTAATCGTAACGAAACGCAAGTCCTCTTCGTTGACGCGGCCAGATATTGGAATCGAGGCACATACGCGGTCTCTGTGGTGGACGCCCATGGATCACTCGTCAACGCAGCCACGGTGGTTACCAACTTCACTCACGAAGCAGAAGAAATGGCCATCGCGGTGGCCCTTCGAAGCTGCAAAGAAGCCTCCGTCATTTACTCGGACTCAAGAACAGCCATCAGAACCTTCTCGGCAGCCCTCGTCTCTAGGAAAGCAGCTACGGTGGTCAACAAAATCTTCCAAGAAACGGGAGGAGATAACCTCACGTCCCCACACATCACATGGTTCCCGGCCCACATGGGCAACATTTCCGGACCTCCTGACTGTAATCCGAATGAGCGGGCACACCAACTGGCGCGAGAACTCACATTCCGCGTCTGCGGTCCGCCCCCTCGCTTCAACCAAGCCTGGAGGGATTTAGACAACAAAGACCCGCTTGTATCATACCACGAAATCACTTCAAATCATAGGTTAGCACGAAGAATTTTTCCTCCTCCTCACCAAAACCTCAAGAAACCACAGGCCGTCACTTACAGACAGTTGCAGACTAGGACGTACATCACACCAACAACACTAAGCAGGATCAATCCAGACTTTCCTACTGCATGCCCACACTGCGGACACGAATACAACAACTTCGAACACATGCTCTGGCTGTGCCCTGCCAACGCGGGCACGGACTTTCCTGACCAGTCCTCCTGGGACTCAGCGCTCAGAAGTACAGAGCTCATCGCTCAGCTCAAGGCTGTCCAGAGGGCCCGGGCCGTCGCCGAAGGACTATGTCTACCGGCCCCGACCTGGGTGGAGCCACCGGATAGATTGGCGGGGCCTCCGGCCCCGCTTTAATTCTTTCTCCTCAGGACCTAAATAAAGTTCGTACTCACTCACTGCTCCGAGCCAAATAGTAATCTAGGTGGCGCTCACAGCGGGTCAGCACGAAAAAAACAAAAAAAAACACCACCGGGATGATCACAAGCCTGCCCTGATATGATACAGGGCGATGCGTCGACGTTTTACAAGCGACTCACCAGTGACTTCAGCGCTGACCACCGTCCTCCCGTGACACGAGGCAATGCATCGACGACATGAGCTGCGGGTTGAAATAAAGCACACGCAGTGATGAAAAGCGATGCCGGCCCTCCAAACAGCTCGAAACTTTCCGCCAAGTACCTCTGGGCAGACACCACAGCGACGACTGGGAAAAACTGCAGTACCTGAAAGACAGTAGACAGTGGTTTAGTAGGCTGTGCGCAGATCCGCTGCTGCTGCCAACAGTAACGTCCGACCTTAACTGGACATCACATATTAACAACATTACTTCTTGTGCATTACGAAAACTCTTTTTTTTTCTCAGAAGGTGCCTGCGAATAGCACCAACTAACGTCAAAATTTTAACTTGCACCACACTTGTGAGACCTGTCCTTGACTACGCTAATGTCATATGATTCCCGTCCACTAAATCTAATATATCTAAACTGGAAGGCATCCAGGGAAAGGCAATTAGGTTAATCAACAAAAAATACCGGCGAAATGATTCACCTACTGTTCTCCTAACACAGTCAGGGCTTGCGACTTTGGCTGTTCGAGCAAAACCAGCTCGTATAAAATTTCTGCATCAAATACTACACAAGCAAGTAAAAATATATGCTTTGACATACGTTACCTTTTCTAAATCCCGCATACTTCGCCATGATCATCTGTATACACTAAACGAGTTCCTTTGTAATAGTGATACTTTCTACTTTTCCTTTTTCCCCCGTGTTGTTCGTGAGTGGAATAATCCGCCGTTACAACTACTTCTAGACGGAGAACCCATCCGAAAAGTCCAGCAGCTACGAGTGCTCGGAATGCATATACAGGAAACGGGCAGTGCCGGCATCACCCTGTCCTAACTCAAGTGCACGGTTCGCAGTGTTATTAGCCTCATTAACAGAATCGCACGTAGCAGAGAGGGAATGACGGAGACAGACACTATGAAATTAGTACAGGCCTTCGTCATAAGCAACATCACTTACGCTCTTCCTTTCCAAGCCGCCCGACAAACTGACATCGACCAAGAAAATTGACTGCTCCGGATTGCCTGCAAGGCGGCACTCGGCCTGCGCGAGAACACGAGCACTGACCGCCTCAGCGAGCAGGGCATGACGAACACATACGAAGAACTCGCCGCGGCCACACTCATAGCCCAGCGCGAAAGACTAAATGCAACACCCCAGGGGCACTCCGTGCTACCACGACTACGATACCTCCTAACGCCACAGTTCTGCGATGACGAGACCACACTTATGCCACCTGATCTACGAGAAAGAATCCACGTGAACCCAATCCCACGCCATATGATTCCTCACTACCACGTGAAACGGCGACAAGCCCGAGCAGCCATCCTGCGCAAAAGGCAGGAGGACGCAGACACATACTTTACTGACACGGGATTATACACCCGAGGTGAAGCAGCGACTCCTACTTATGTGGCTTTCGCGACAAACCGGGGGAGACCAATCGTAGCGGCGTCCGTAAGCACGACTTCAAGCGCCACGGCGGAATCCGCGGCCATAGCCCTAGCCATCTGAGACGTTGAGGCCAAGAGCCAGTCGGCTTATATACTCACAGACTCGCAGGACGCCTGCCGGCTCTTCCTTCGGGGAGTTCTACCAGCCGGGGTCCTTCGCATACTAGGACCAAGCCTCCAAATGGACCATGGGATAACCTCGTGTCCCGCTCACACCGGAGTGGAAGGCAACGATCGGGGGGATCGTCTGGCTCGAGGTATAACAGGCCGAGCCGCGATACATACGCTCGAACGGATGCCTCTCCGACACCCGGCAGCACACCGAGAGACATACTTGAGGCACAATAACTAGGAAGACGAACCAAAGCTCCACCTCACCCCAAGCTCAACAGGCGACAGGCGAGAGACTGGCGCCGAATACAGACAAACACCTACTCACAAAATGTTTCCCGACAAACACAGCGACAGATGTCCATGGTGCTACTCCACCCCGACACTAGACCACATCACTTACCAATGCAAGCAGCGTCCGGCAGACGCCGTCTCGCCGCTACTTAACGACACACTAAGCAATTTGTCGTGGGAGGCGCGACTCTCTGAACTGGACTTGGGAAGCCAACTGGCGACCCTCGACCAGGCCCGGCGCGCCGCAATAGCCAGTGGGGCCCTGGAAGAGGGGCTCCACCCACAGTAACCAAGCACGATGTTTATTTTAATAAAGTTGTTTCTCTCTCTAGATCCATCTATAACTAACATAGTATCGCAGTCCGATTTTGTTAAGTTATTGGAAGATAAAATAATTAGTTAGGAAAAAACAGTTCTTATGCACATATAATCACATATGTTCTATTATAGTTCTTATGCGCATACTTACCCGCCGCCGCAAGACGATGAGGCGTTGAGGACGCCTTCGTAGAAACAATAGGCGCGGAATACTTCGCTGAACAGCAACGGGTAGGCCCGGACCTAAAGAGCCTTGTCGAGTATTTGGAAGGGCACACCGACCTTGCCCCTCAGGCATTTTAGCCGAGGATTGTCTTCGTTTTTGCTGCACATCGACTTACTCGTAAATAACTTCTCACCAATTCGTGCGAACTACCTTCTTGTTGTTGCCTCAGCATTGCGTCCAGACGTACTGCAGGTCCTACATGACAACCTGACCGCTGGGCACCACGGGTTCTCCCGGACGCTATGGAGGATCCAGGAAAGGTATTACTGGCCGTGCCTGAGTGCCGACGTCGCCCGTTAGAAGCCATGCCAAAACTGTTAGCGACGCAAGACACCACTGACAAGGCCAGTGGGATTACTACAGCCAATTGAGCCTTCTTGCCGACCATTTCAGCAGATAGGGATGAATTTGTTGGGACCTTTTCCGACGTCAACAACTGGAAATAAGTGGATCGTCGTGGCTACTGACTACCTTACCCGCTAGGCTAAAACGAAACTAGTGCGGCCAAAGTTGATAAGTTGCTAATTTCTTCGTCGAGAACATCCTGCGGCGACATGGTGCGCCAGAAGTCCTCAACACCGGCAGAGGAACGGCCTTCACTGCAGAGTTAGCCCAAGCCATCTTGCAATACAGCCAGACAAGCCACAGGACAACTGCCTACCACCTACAGACGAATAGTTTTACCGAGCGGCTGAACATGACCTTCGCCGACATACTTGCAATGTACGTCGACGTCGAGCACAAGACGTGGGATGCCGTACTGCCACACGTCACCTTCGCTTACAACACGGCGGTGCAACAAACAACTCAGATCACGCCGTTCAAGCTAGTTTACGGCAGGAACCAGATGACGACTCTCAGAGCCATGCTGCCGCACTACGGTGGCTAGATGGGTAGGTGTGCCGTCCGCCGGGCATGAAGAGTAGTTCAGCACTTCTCCGCATCATGACGACAAAATTGGCTCTGCGGTCGGGGGTCTGTCGCAGGCGGCGCGCATCGTCTGCTGCTGCGGCCACGTTACATTGCAACTGCGGCGTATTTACCATCGTATTTAAACTGAAAACCACATTCACAGTGGCATCATAGACAGTTACAAATTTCTGAACGCAGCAGAGCTCTGTCACTTGCGAAGGTAACGTACTTGCCTTTTCCGTCATCTGTTTCCCCGTTTGACATTCAAGAATATAATAGCTATTAACGCTGTTTAGTTCGGTAAACACGTTAAACTTGAGTCCACGAGGAGAAGCACAAATTTTTCATGGACGAAATAGCCCTTCATCAATTCTTCTGAAGCGAGAAAGGCGAAGTTTGCTTTGCAGAGTAGATGTAGTATGTAGGGGCTGTACACGAACGTGCAGGGCGTATTCGTATACCACGGAGTGGGCAAGAGAAATGCTTGAAGAGAAATGGCTTCAAGGGATATAAAACACAGTGGAATAAATATTGATATTCGAACAACTAAAATCCTTTGATTCGATTTCCTTGACTGCAGTCAAGAAAATTGAACCAAAGGATTTTAGTATTGGGGCTATTATAAATTTATAAAATATATTATAAACTTGTTGGCGATAAAGAAAAAAAAGTTGCAGTGGCTTAGCTCGACTATGCCAGGATATACGTAGCGTTAGCAAAGGTTCAGCTGATTATTCTTAGCTTTCCTGGTTGTCTCCTACGCTCAACCGCTAATTGCCAGGCTTCGGGATCCGATGAGTCAAGCTTCTCCGTTCTTCTGCGCTGTTGAGCAGCATTTGCGCTCTCCTTCTCTATGGCTATACCACACTGGCAAACGCCAGTCAGAAGCGCAGCGGCTCCAGCGCAGTGTCAGACGGCGACTGCACAGCGAGCGCGCGCCGGCGCCAGTGCGTCTACCACGGCTACGACGTCACTCCTCTGGAATGCGCAGACCGGCGGCGGTGAGTCGCGCACGGCGGCGGCGGAGTGCGCGAGAGGTGCCGGCTCCGGTGGCTCTGGTGCGCACGCCGTGTGACATCACTGATCCTTGCGCATGCGCAGCACGGCTCTTGATGTGCCGCGCGAAACGGGCTTGGCTAGGCCAGTGTAGCTAACGCTACAAAAAGTTCTTACGTCGTGCGATTATGTATGATGAAAGCAGTAGCTTGTAGCATGAAAAATCATAGTTTGGACTCGTGAAGATCGTATGTATGTATACTTGAATACAGTAATAATTTAGGTAATTATTCGGTCACACACGCAAACCATGCAGCAACACCAAGCTTTTATTGCAACTATAGCTTTAAATAAAACACTTCACTGCATCACAGCGCTCAAAATGCACGTAGAGTAGCCGCAGCGTAAGGTGCTTTTTATTTTCTGTAGTACGCTCACGAGCCAAGTTTTGGTCATCACAAGGAAGTGGAGGCGAGCAATGTATTAGCTTGATGATGCTGTTCGTAATTTCGATTTTATGCTGCTCACAACTCATGACTCCTGAACGCTTCAGCTGGCGAAAGGAAAAGAAAAGATGCCAGCGGCAGGGGCATATCTGCCAGTCGTTGCGTTGTAAACCGCGGCCGCTGCACTTGAAGCAGACTTTTTTACACACACAAACATTTCGTCGGCCGTCTTTGAGCAGGCTCATTTTTTCACTTGTCTAAAAATACTCATTCTTCACCTGTAGAACCCGCGATATTTGCATTCGCATCCTATTTGCTTGGAGCGTGTGTAAGTTTGGCCAATGTCTCCAGAGCAGGCATTGGTTTGGCTCGCTGTCTCTTCCGGATTATTTCAACGGCCGACATGCCGTTGGAGCCTCGCTTGTTGTTTTTGTAGAAATGTTCTGCAATATGTAAGGCGCAGCGTCGGTTAGCACCGAAGGAACAGCGTCACTCTAACCGCACATACGCCATCGGAATCTAAACAATTTTCCTGCCGGTTTTTCCTTCTGCGATAAGCTTCAGGGCACGCTCAGTACCAAGAAAACGTGGCGCCTGCTGCGCGCTCTCCTCGACGAAGGTCCCACCAAGACGCAGCAACGGCAACACATCCGTCGATTAGCACACAACTACGACGGCTCGGAGGAAGACCTACTCCGCGAACTATGCAACAAGCTCCGCGGTCCCTCCCAACCAGCGGCAACCCCGCCACTCAAAGAATATGAAGGCAGACCCAACGCTGACTTGGACCGGCCCTTCACACCAGCAGAGCTCCAAGCAGCCATCTCCAAGCTCACGAGAAACACGAGCCCAGGCAAGGACAGAATAGTGAACAAGCACCTACGACAGCTGCCCCAACAGGCCTTGACGGCTCTCCTCCGGTATTACAACGAGTGCTGGGACAAAGGAGAGCTGCCGGCCGCGTGGAAGCACTCGGAAGTGCTCATGATACCAAAGCCCAACAAGCCCACAGCTCTCGAGAACCTGAGACCAATCTCTCTCACTTCGTGCGTTGGTAAGCTGTTTGAGCATATGGTCCACGACCGGCTCACATCGCACCTCGAAGAGAATGGGCACTATCCAGACACTATGTTCGGCTTCCGCCAGCTTCTTTCTACGCAAGACGTCTTTCTTCTCCTAAAGGATGACCTCATTGACCACCTCAGCAAGAATAACAAGTCGTGCGTCCTTGCCATCGACGTGAAGGGCGCATTTGACAATGTCAGCCACAAAGCGATACTACAAAACCTCGAGGAGACCGCCTGCGGTTCAAAGACCTACGGCTATGTCCGTAACTTCCTCACCGGCCGGACGGCCACGGTGGGGATATCTAACTTACGCAGTAAGGAATTCAAGCTGCCGAACAGGGGAACGCCGCAAGGCTCCGTCGTGTCGCCCCTACTATTCAACGTGGCACACCTCAAGCTCCCCCGGCTTCTCGAAAACATCCCAGGCCTGCGTCACGCCTTCTACGCGGACGACATCACGCTCTGGACGCGAGGAACGAGCACCGGAGAGCAAGAACGTTGCCTTCAAGAAGCGGTTGATGTTATCGAGCACTACCTTGATAGCTGCGGCCTCCACTGCGCACCTGAGAAATCGGAGCTACTCGTACTCAAGGCACGCACGAGGGGTAGACCTCCCACCTACGAAGCTCCAGACCCATGCGTCACGCTCAACGGGATCCAAATACCGAAGTGCGCCTCGCTTCGAGTACTCGGCTTGCACCTCCACCGAGATGGATCAGGAGTCGCCACGCTCCCGCGGCTCCAACGCACAATCTCCCAACTTACACACCTCGTAAGGAGAGTAGCTAATCGACGCAGTGGTCTCAAGGAGCAAGACACTCTGAGAGTCGTTCAAGCTCTACTGACCAGCAGAATAACGTACGCAACCCCGTACCTGGCTCTCAAGAATTGCGAGGTCGACAAGCTCAATGTCATCATCCGCAAAGCTACGAAGCTCGCCATGGGTCTACCACCTGTGGCATCTACCACCCGACTTCTCAAAATGGGTGCTCATAACACCTGGCAAGAGCTGGTGGAAGCCCAGAAAACCAACCAACTCGAGAGGCTGAAGCTCACGCCGACGGGCAGATCAGTCCTTGCGCGCCTCGGCTACGCAGAACGCTACATCTCCGACGCGGACCGCAAGGTCAAGATACCGCCATGCTTAAGAGAATCCCTGAGCATCGGCAAACTACCGCGCAACATGCATCCCGAGCATCATCGGGGACGCCGGCTCGCTCGAGTCGACGCCATCCGAAGACGCCATAAGCACGATCCAGATGCTCGCTACGTAGATGCGTCCAAATACCCGGGAAAAACCGCTTACGCCCTGAGTGTGGTTGACTCGAGAGGCAAAGAACTGGCATCCACCACAATCAGGGTGCGGAACTCGGAGACAGCGGAAGAAGCGGCGATCGCCCTCGCCACCACCACGAGCACGAACGCGGTCGCAGTCTTCACGGACTCCCAATCCGCAGTGCGCAATTACACGAAAGGCCGAATATCGGTGGAAGCAGTCAAAATTCTGCAGAAAAGAAGCACTCCGCTCCCTTACACCTGCGTCACGTGGGTACCAGGGCACGAGGGGCTCGAGGGAAACGAAGCGGCACACGCCGCGGCCCGCGACCACGTCAACCGGGCCTCTTTCGACGCCTCGCGAGACCCCCGACCGCCTGGTGACGCAACGGAAACGGAGACAATACCCCCCACGTATAAAGCCATCCTCCAACACTACCGATTGGGACGCAGGGTGTACCCGCCACCTCATCCAAAACTGACGAAAGAGGAAAGCACCGCATTGCGAAGACTGCAGAGCAATACGTACACCCATGGGATCCTCATGCATCGCATCCACCCGACACTACACACATACAACTGCCCGATCTGCGCCGTGCCAGACACTCTGGCGCATTTGCTACTAGAGTGCCCGTGGCGCCCCGAATACGCCGTTACTAAACATACAACGTCTGAAGACGTGAACCTCCTCGCCGAGACGTGGGAGGCCAAGATCTCCACCCCGGCCCTGGACGAACAACGACGTCTTGTCGCCAGAGCCCGGGATGCTATCGCGGCCAGAGGATTCCTGGAATGAGGGACCCTCCCACCTAGAGTGATCCACAGCTCAAACGCTCGGGAACACCGTCTCGAAAATTAAAGTTTATATCATCATCATCATCCTGCCGGTCATACGCTCGATGACATGCTCCTTGAAGTGGCTCTGGCACACGACTAACGCGGTTGAAACATTTTTTTTCAGCACGGCGAAGGGCAAGCTGACGTCTCTCGGAAAGTTGTGGGTCTCAGCGCACCGAAACCAATGATTCTTTAGCGCGTGGTTTGCATGTTTGTAGCCGAACTTACAATTTGGCGCAATGCAAGTGGTGCTCTTCCGACTTGTTTTCTTCTGTGCAGGGACACTTTCATTCTGTCCCGGAGTCTCACGAGCTTGGTATTCATGAATATCACCCACAGTCTTCACTTCGCTCCTTAAACGTCCAAGGAAATTACAAGAATTCGGAGAACTATCGTGACTGCGAGTGCAGCGCTCCGTGCCCTGAGCGTGTTAACAGACGATATAAATGACCGATTTTCAAACTTACTCATTGCAACAAGAAACATCGCACTGTTAAGCACTCTCTCAACATAATTTAACCATTTTCTTTCGAGTTTTACTGTGAAAACTTATTATCTTAAATATTACCAGCGCGCAATAACAACACTCTCAGTAGCAGACGACGCGCGCTTCACGGCAAACCTCTGGCCGCAGCGCCACTCCCGATGTCATGATGCGGAGAAGCAGTGAACTACGCCGGTCGGCACACCTACCAATCTAGCTACCGTAGCCGCACGTCAGCAAAGAAGAGAATCTCGATGCCGCCGCCTATCTCCAGTGCGCTGAAGACGCCCGCCAGCTCACCCGCCTGCGCATCAAGAACCAGCAGATGACCGACAGCCGACACTACAATCTTCGACAACACTACGTCGAGTACCAGGCGGGCAACCGTGTTTGCGTTTGGAGCGCCCTAATACGCCAACCAGGACTTAGCGAGAACCTTTTGCGGCGCTATTTCGGACCCTACAAGATCATCCGACATATTGGCGCACTGGACTACGAAGTCGTCCCAGACGGTATTTCGCAATCACAGCGGCACCGCTCATGGTCTAAAATTGTCCATGTTGTGCGCCTTAAGTCCTTCTGCAAGCGCTAACTCAAGGATTTTGTATGCTTGTTTGTTATTTCTTCACTGCACGGACTTCAGTTTCTTGCGCTCGTGTTTGTAGCATAGGGACGATGCTTTTTAAGAGGTGGGCACTGATGCGTGTACTTATATTTTTCTCGGGGACTGCATATCATCCACTAGCAATCTAATGTCATCGCTTAGTGCTGGACGCGCAAGCATGGGCCGGTATATTGTAGCGATGTCTTTCCGATGATAATGCCTTTTCGCGCTTGGTCAGTGGTCAGAACGACGGTCCGCGCACGTTACCAACGGGATCAGCCAGCAGTGAGTGGTGGATGATAAGACTAGCATAGAATAAAGCATAACGCATCGCTAGAAAATAATGGCCACAATTAGAACTTACTGGTATATAAACGATGGTTGTATCCGTTGTGTGTTGTCACTGAAGCTTGTGTAATGTGATTGTATGGAGACGGTAATAGTGTAGTGATTTCTGGAAGCCACGCGGGTGCCAGCGACTACCCTGGAACTTTCGATGACTCCTGTATAAAATCAGACGCGCTTAACCGCCGCATCACATTTTCGACGATCGCCGACTTTGCTCGCCGCTGTCGTTGCGATTGAGTGTTGTTTTTCGGGGCACAAGTTCGCCCAATCAAGAGTTCAATTCGTAACTCCCACTTTTGATTCTTCATCATTCTTGACTGTCACTACGTGACCATATTCACCAGCTTCAAAATTATCTTTCATTGCTCAAAGCTAACAAAACAATGATAAGGCTATAAGTTCCCGATAATAAGAGAGAAGGTCATTAAAAATGTAATTGGTCGATACTGATTTGGAAATATAAGCGCAGAATGATATTGCAGATATGGTGTGGAGCACATGTAAAGTTTCTCACAGACAATATCAAGTGAGGAGTGTGCAGTGAGAATTACTTTGTGATCGCGCAAAATTCTACATTACCACAAGTAATAAAATACACGTCTACTTTATTGTTAGGTATGTTGGGCATCGCAGAACTGGCGCTCGAATGCTTGTGCCAATAAATTTGCGTACTAAAGATCGTGATGGTACTCTATGTACAGATGATTGTGGTAATAATCCGGCCACCAAATGGCATCTGCCTTCAACGGATATTTTATTCCATTTTTACTCGGACAGTGCTCGAACTTTTTCCTTTGAATTACAGCAAAAGAACTGCTATTCATGGTTTCGCTATGTCGCTTGATGCCGTTGTAGACCTTGTATAAAAACTTCATTGTAAGAACATAAGTGGCACCGATGATATTTTTAATATGTGCTTTGTGGATAACTCGTTTGGAAAACCCTTACCGACGCAGATATGTAAAACAAGCCATCATCACCTGTACCAGTTACTTATTAGCGATGTACTAAAATTTTGAATGAATGAATGAATGAATGAATGAATGAGTTCTGGGGTTTTATGTGCATAGCGATGATTTGGTTTTGTGGTACGCCGTAGTGCGATACTCCTGATTAATTTTCACCACCAGGTGATCTTTAACGTGCCCCTAATGCACGGGACACGGGTGTTCTTGCATTTCGCTCCCATCGAAATGCGGCCGACGCGGCCGGGATTTGACCCCACGACTAGTGCTTCGCAGCGCAACACCATAGCCACTAAGGCACCGCGGGAGGTTACTAAAGTTTCAGCTTTATTTGAGCCCGGAGCCAAACAGATGGGAAAGTATCACTTACAGAGTACCCCCCACCTCGCACTCTTCTTATCTCCTAGAACACATTATGGGGTACCTAAAATCTCCTAACGCAAATATAATATTCCCAGCATGGTTTTCGACCTCGTCTGGAGTAACTAACCAGATTTTTGGCGTCTTGCTGACGTTACTACAGCGTTAGTTCTTGGTATGTACCTTGATAAAATTTTCGTATATATGTTTCTCTAAGCTGAACATTCTGTTGCACGATAAATTGATCTAGAAACGCGGTACCATCCTAAATGATTCTGAACTGGTTGAATAAAAAGACAGTTTTCGGATGGATTGGTATGTGTATACGAGAAAGCTTCTACCTATTCTACCTCACATGTGATATCTGCTTTTCGCCGCCCACTTTTCGACATCAATGGCTTGCTGCAGAAGATATTCGTTAATATATTTCTTTGTTGTAATCAGCTGTGGCTGTACCCTGAAATCAACTCTCCTGAAGACCATGTTCTTCTTATCAACACATTTTCTAATGTTTTCGCATGGTATGATACCTGAAAAATGGGTTGCAGCTACTGCAAAACCGGGTCTATATTTTCCAGGAGGTTAACCGCTCCTCTTCTGACGTACTCATTGACGAATGGCTTATTATTCAAGGTATATAAATGCAGTTACTTTGGAATCCTCCGCACTTACAGTTTGTGTTTGTCTATGCATGTCGGAGCTGCTGTGAACACAGTACTAAATAAACTTAGCTACCACAAAATAACTCATCCTGTGGCTTCTCAAGCAAGTACACTGGAAACATATGCACAAACACTCATTCACGTATACATAAATAAAGATCAATGCGCAATAGCCACCGAAGCGTGCTATTGACGCTGTGTTTGTCCTTCCTCGACTTTGTCCTTTTTCTTCCGAACTATCAACCGGTATACGAGGTCTTGCAGGTAAGTGTGGCTCTGTCACCAGAAATAGTAATTAAAAAAAGCTCTGTTAAATGGGAAAAGACAATAAGCGATTTTTTCACAGAAAAATTGAAATAAAAAAGGAGCCACAATAACCTCGAATGTTTCCTCGCTCTTTCAGCATCCGAACTACTCGAAAGCGCAGGTAAGTAGATTACACTTTCTGCCTTAAGTCACCAATGTATAAAAATGACCAAAAAATACTTACATTTAGGTGTCGAACTCGGCGATATGGCATCAGAGCAAGTGAACCTAATTTCTGTATTCCTTCTTGTTCCTATTTTTAAATCACATTTTTAATCGACGGATACACAGAAATACTTAACAATATACCACGCACCAACTGCAACGCAGTAGGCGGGCAATCTGAATCGTGGCCGCGTTGCGAAAGTGCTTAAACAGATCTACGTTGACGATGACGATTACGTCCACATTCTTAAAAACTCATAGCAGTACTGACTATCTCCAGGAAAATGTATAACTTAATATCCCGAGGACGCTCTTATGGTAAATAGAACATAGGTACAAGCTAGAAAACAGCATCCAGCGCAATAAAAGAATTTTATAGCTTTCATTATATTCATTGCAATGCGTTCCTAAACTGAAATCTTATTCAGCAGAAATACAAACCAATCAAGGAGTGAGCGACCGTACAAAGCCTTGCAGGAGGTGCCAAGGGCCACTTGTCCCTCCAGGAGAAACCTTAATGGTTTATTCTAGGGCACGGAAAAGCCAGCTATCTGCGTACGACTAATATACAAGCCTCCTCTTGCCGTAGATGTTTGACGAGTAAGCACCGTCGAATGGGCAATAAAATTGATTTCTTATATTCGCAATAACGTTTTTGCCAGTAAATAATTTTTGCATTCTTTGCAGAGCCTCAATATGGGGCTTATAGGCAAATAAATAAAACAATAAATATAGTTGAAATCACGCCTACATTTAAAAAGCCCCTGCGGCACGCAACGTAATTTCAGCTCTAGAATTGGATCACTCAAAGCGTCGGACATTACTCGCTCTATAAATCGTAATGCATAATTGACTAATTAGGAAAACATCACTAATCACCTTTTTCAAATATTAAGTTTACGGCAAATATAGCAATTTATTGCATATCCACTTGGAACAAATCGCAAGGATGGCACGGGTTTCGAGATATGCGCCGTGAAACTTGCGCTGAAAATTCAGTAATGGTCCAATTACTTTGTTATCTAATAAATTGAAATGAAAAAATATATTTGATGCATTGCAGCACAAAAATAGCCGGGACGACTGCGTATTTCATCACGCACTTTGGAAATGAATATCTCGAAACTGGTGTCTTCCTAAAAATTCGTTCTAAGTGGATAAGCCTTGCGAACTCACTGGCTGCAACTAGAAAATTGCAATATGTTCCTGTTAACGTCGACGAAGGTCGCTGGTGTTTTCTATTTATTTAGATGTAAACGAATAGGGAGACGTTGCAGAAGAGTTCCCACATGTGTGCCGGCTCGGGGAGTACGGACGCTGCCGGCTAGCAGGATAGGTCGTTTAGAGAGAATCGCAGCCATTGGCGAATCGATGGTCGTTTACCGCGCATGCACGTGTTTCGAACCGCACAGCCAGCGCTGACGCCCTTGGCTTTCCCGTAGACAAGGGCGCCTACAAACGCGGCAGCTGCAGGTTGTCGCGCTAGTCGACCCAAGGCATCGTGGGAGTTCGACAAAGGAAAAAAAAGGCGAAGGCCGGCAGCGGTACTTCTGAAGCTGAGGGGGCAGGTAATAGTAGCGTTGCTCAGGTGGGCTTCATCACATAGAGTAGCGAGCCGCCTTATGAGCAGTTACACTGTACGTTCTGCTGCGTGCAGTTTGCTCGTGTGAACAAGCCGAGTAGCGAGCGATTCCAAAAATGGAGGGGAAATGGGTTTGCTTGCTTTTTTTTTGTACTTTACTGTCGCAGTTTCTGTTTGCTTGTTTGTTTATTTTGGTTTGTCTGTTTGCTTTGAAGTGAAGCCAGAAAGCAAGGACTGGCCAGACGAAAACGGGAAAGAGCGCAAGGAATCGCAAGGAAAGAGCCGAAGGCCCTAGGCTACCGAGAGGCGGAGAAGGGGAATTTTTGTGTTAATCAAATTGCTTAAAACGGGAATTCACTTTCTGTGAGGCGAGGAGTGAGAGTTTATTGAAATTTGTCATTCCGCAAGCTGTTGCTGGCACGTGTATTTGTAAATACACCTGTACACATGGAGGAGTTGTTGTGAGCCCTGTCTACAACGTCAAGCCTGACAACGAACGAAAAATTGAGGTCTAGGAGCTAATATCAACAGTGGTACCAACGGGGCGGAAGCCGAGCAACGGCCCTCTGCGGCATCAACCTCATGTGTTCTATAAAAATATTAGTGAATATATTTGTTAATTTTTGAATTTTACATTTAGATTTCTCGTGCGAGCAATGGCCGCCTCTTCAGTAGTCGAGTTCAACGACTAGAGTTACGCTATCTCCCACAGGCTATAATTAAAAATTCTATATGATATAAAGAAACGAAAAAAGCAACAACAAAAAAAAAGATCTGGCACCCATGTTTACTTGCAGTTTAAAAGCTATAAACAGAGATAAGGTGCCTCAGGAAGACTGGCCAACGTTTCGATAGCAAGACTTATCTTTGTCAACGGCGGCCTTGTCATCCTCCGCAGGTTAGCTTTAGCAGGTTAATAGAGTGACGTTACATGCGGTATTTGTGGCGGCTGGCTGCAAGGGGAAGATAATTAAAAGAAAATGGGTGCTGTCGCTTGATATCTCCAGGCGTGGTTTCTAAGAGGAGGGGACAAGAGAGGGAGAGCCTGCTTAGATTAATCACTTGTCTAGAGTGGTTAATCAGCTGAGTTCGCTGCCATCTCTCGCAAAAGAAAGCACAGGCCGACACCGCAATGAGAGCACGCATGGCGATACGTGGTACCCAGCAGCTACCACGAGGTTGCAGCTTCGGACGCTGGCGCAGTCCGCAGGTGGCCACGCGACCACTCAAGGCAAGCGTGACTGAGGCTGTACTAAGAATGCCGCGTTGAGAATTGGAGGCATCTGTCTGTCCACGCAGAAAGTAGGCGATACGATTTCAAAGCCGCTGAAGGAATAGTGTAAATATTTCCACAAAATACCGGAGTGTGAAATGTGTGTTTGCCAATGCCTAAATGTCAGTGAACGCGTACAGTGTTTTAAAGAAAATAAGAGAAAGGTTGACTACCTTTGCACGTTAAAGCAGGCGGTAAATTGTTATGGATTTAGATAACTTTAATAGTGGGGCGTATATCGACTGTGCTCTTTCAAAGCAGCTGTTGCATGAGAAACACGAATGGTCTGTGAAAATAAAACACGTTAGAGGCGACTGTGCTGCTTACGTAGTCGGTGGAGCCGTACTGATTTCTCCACAGAGAGTCACTTCAATGTCCCAAGAAGTACCCGAGCAACAATGGCCGTGGCGCTTACATCCTGCATCCTGCAGATGCCGGCAACGCTCTGAAGAACGACGGCGTTTGTCGTTGCTGCGGTAATGTGCTCGGAAAGTCGCGACTAATTGTGGAAATGCGGAGGAGTGGGGTGGCTACTGGCAGGCACTAGCCGCTCTCTAGATATCGGTTTGGGATTCCGCAAGTTAGCAGAGGTAATATTACTTGCGCTCTTACTGAGATATATGCCCTCAAGCTATTTTTAGGCAAGTTATATCACTTATTGCAACATGACGTATTGCTTTCTAAATAAGGCTACCTATCTTGGTATCTCCAAGCTTTAAATGATTTGCTGGCCGTATTTACTGGTCATTTTTATAGTTCTTCGAAATGCAATGTGCATTTTCTATATACCGAGGTTATATTTTGTATCAATTTACCTCAATTACAACTTTTTCCTAAGGCGCTTAAGGCGATGTTAACACTATACAAGATGGTTAATTATGCGAAAACATTGAACGAAGATATCGTGGACAACGGAGGCCTGCGGACATCTTATATGGTAGGTGGCTTCTAATTCTTTTAATGTGTTTGCTTGAGGCCGGTGCATTCTGAGTAGCATGCCTTCTCTTTAATTATATTTGACACGAGTATTTGTTGCAGAATAGCGCCAACCAAGATTTACGACCCCAAGCTCGTTGCTCTCCTAAACAACATAAATTACCACATACCTTGAACCCGTTGTTAAAATTTGAAATATGCATGAAAGGTTGTGGAAGAACGTTGTATAATTTGCGGCACCGTGTACTACCTGGCTGTCGAGGCAACTTGGCTTCTCTAAGTGCGCTATTCCGTCCATTAGGTAGGCACTTAAGTGCAGATATTTTTATTTTTGCAGAATTCTGGCTGGCACATGTTGCACCCGTTCGACATATTTCTGGACAGAGATAAATATACTTCATTTATTCCTAAACGCCCTTAAGTACTGCATAGAGGGTTAAGGGGGGATAGTACGTGTGCTAACAGTGGATACTTCCCAACTGAAAAGAAAAAAAAATGTATATATTTTATAATTTTCAGTGCGTAAATTGAAATTCGAAGGCAATGTCGTTTATCTTTAGTTTTTGTTCCGGGAAAATATAGAGTTTTCGCATTACTCTTATTCCGGTATACGCAGTAAGTTTTGCGTAACACGATGTTAGCGGACGCTGGTAACGGCATCTTGTAACACGTCGTCTAGCCACAATGCCCCACAGACAAGATTTTTGGTGTTGCTAGAGTGTTCTTCCAAGAAAAAAAAACATTTAGAATATAACGCATTGGAGATTACGCCGCTGCCGAAACTTTACAGCAGCAGCCAACTAGAATACATGGTTACTTTGATAATAACTCCGTGTTTGTCAGCTGGAGCTCTGCGACGCAAGGTGTAGCCACAAATCCGACTGATTATCGCGGCCTGAGGGATAACTATTTGCAGCGAGGAGGAGGAAAAGCGTCACGTTGTCTTTCTTGGCGATTTAGAAATGCGAAGTAGAACCGGTGATAAGAGACGGGGCAGGTGCTTGCTAGCTAACTTGTCTCGCTAGCTAAGGCACTGAATTTTACAGTCATCGACACCATCCGAGAAGAGCATTTGCGCGTGATGGGATACATTTTATGGATCGTGTAGCAACGCCGCTTGAACGTTGATTCGCGACACTGGCAGTAGCTTATCGTTAGCGGGCCCACGGAAATCAGCAAGGTAGATTAAGTATTGAATGTAGTGACTCACAAGCAGGGGGAAGAATTAGACCACAGGGAGTTAGACACAAGACGCACAAAGGACAAGTATAGAGAGGGTAAAATTTGTTACATGAAGATTCACTGCGGTTGGCAGCAGAGAAAATGGCTGGAAATTCAAACGCTGATGAATAACGAAAATAGTAGCGTGTACACGTTGAGTGAAACGTATCTAAGAGACTTAGAGCAGCCGCTTCTCATGGGTAGTTTTGTATGGGAGCGGTGCAACAGATTGACTGGGTCAAGGAAAGGCCGAGGCGTCGACATGCTAATTAGGTGAGGTGTAAGGTGCCAAAGGGTAAACGAGACATGTAAGCATTTATGGATTACTGGCACTTGGGAAGAAAAAATGACTTGGCTGGTAGTAGCTTGCCTATGTACAGAAAGTGATAGCAGAGATAAAAAAGAATTGATTTCTTGCATTAGAAGCAGTGTTAATGAGTTGAAGAAATCCGGCCAGGTGGTATTAGTAGGATATATAAATGGGCATTTGGATGATTCAGGCGGATATGCTCATTACAACGGTTCTCTAGAGCTGGATCTGTCGATGTACGGACCTTTTAAGGTTTAATAGGAAGGATAAGTGTCATAGACAGGTAACGTGGCAATGTGGAATCAGGATGTCATGTATGGACTGCGCCTTAGCCTCAGAAACATTCTATGAACGACTAGACCAAATGATGGGAGACGAAAATGAAAACGATAGCTTGGATAGCGATCATGAACGTAACCTTAAAATTTCGGATGGTTACCAACTCAAAACACGAACCAATAGCATCAGAATTTTTTTAAATGAATAAAAAGTATATAACAGAGATTGCGAAAAACATAGAGAAAAAAAAATGAGGGAGCTTCCCACGACAGCCTTGGAATATAAAGAACAAGGAGGCGTTATGCAGAAGGACATAAATAGGCAAGGAAAAATGAGCTGTTGCATAGAAAGAGGAAACCACGTAAGTTATGGAAAAAGGAAATAAAGCAAGCTATAGAAGAAGCAGGCATCTAGGGATCATCGAGAAGGCAAACATTTGGAAATACAGGAAGAAGAGCTCCTCTGTAAATGGAACAAATGCCGAGAAAAGAAAAGGTGAGCGAGTGAGCTCGCTACCAGAGAGGAAATGACTCCATAAATGAGGGATGGGTGCATTACATTTGCAAAAGAGACAGAGGCGCCCCAGATAGATGGCGGAACCATGTAGGTCCGCACTCGGAGTTCCAATTAAGAATTCGCAAACGGCCATAAGGGATCAAGACGGTAACATCTTCGAAGTCGATGCGCTGCGGTACTTCAGAGACGTTATTAGGGTTAACTACGTATGCATGAAGCCAAATCATAGTCCAGATTCAAACAAATCCAGTAACAACAGCGAGGCCTGAGAGAACAATATTTAGCATTGAAAAGATTATTTCACACTAGGCCGACGCACCACCGATTTTGTTCTACCGACTGTTGGCGACAGCAGTTGACAGGAGCGAAAATGCTGTGGACAACGGTTTAAAGGAAGAAAAATGCTGTTGCCAACAGTCGGCATTCCAAAATCGGTGTCGTGTCGGCCCAGTGTGAATCAGCCTAAACCGTTTACTGAAAGAAAGCAGAAGAAAGAGTCCCTAATAACATGGCCACAGTGCCCGACGAAATGGGAAACAGCTAATAAAAAAAATTGTTCTGCAGAACAAGGCCCTGCTGACGAATACCATAGAGCAAGCGATGAAAACGAAGATAAATCCGCTTTCATATATAGCCTAAAACCAAGATGAACCTCATCTTCAAAGGTGATAAGGATAAGACACGCTCGTACAGGCCAGTACAGGCAAGCATATAAATTTGAACTGTCGAAGTCGGTGGCGAAAATTATATAGTGGGGGAATTACAGGATGGGCTCAGGCCAGCCGACGCTTAGAGGATAATACGTACTGACTCAGTGCATAGAGATTTCACTAGCTCAAAATATACCTGTATTGACAGCATTTCAAGACATTAAAGGAGCCTACGAAAACGAGGAGACGGAATTGTTATGGGATATTCTGAAGCGCGAAGGTACAGATGACGATTTCTCGAAGTCGCTGAAGGAAATGTGCAGAGACAACCGAGTACAAATTTATGGAAAGGCCGATACTAGTGCTACTGGCTGGCAACGCATGGTATTTACAGATATTTGTGAATATGTGTGGCGATGAAGCGACAAATCTAGGTCTTAAGTTTAGCACAGGGAAATCGCGAATTATTATTTTCAATGAAGAGACGAGTAATTACGTGATATCAATTCAACAGCAACTGATAAGCATAGTCAAGCAATACAAGGTTTTTTCAGCTAACTTAGGCTAAATATTGAAAAAAAAGAAACATAGGCGCTACGCATGTCGAATTGGCGCAGTATTGCTCTGAGCCGCATGAAGCACGTCATTATATTTTTTACAAGCCGACAATATCGGTAATTAACAAAGATTTCTTAAATACCGTTTTAAGTTTCAACTAAATTTTAAAAAAATGCCACGTGACTGCGGCTAACGAGCCGCGCTTTTAATGCCCTTAAATGTAAATTCTACGAATTAGCAAAGGCTGCTTCGCGCACAGAGGTCGATTGAACACGCTGTCGTTCACTGCGATGGACGTTAAGCGGCAAAAGGGGCTTACCGTTAAAAAAAGTGGCAGTTTCGCCCGAAAGGCGAAGCATCAATTGCGATAGCAAATTTACTAGCACAGTATACGGAGTAAGGATAGTAGTTTTATGGGCTGCACTAACTTGAACACATTCGCTTACTAACTGAATTAACAAGCACGGTGTCAGCGCGCTCAAGCAAACATGAATAGACAAGCACTGTCCGCAGACAAGCACTTTCAAAACGCTGGCCTGAGTGCGCGCGGCACGAGCAGTGACTGAAGGTTCATGTGGTGTATCGCTTCAACGGAAATTGAGCGGCGAAAGCAGCGCGCCTACAAAGCTCATAGCCATGTGGAAATCTCTTGCAAGATAGGGTGCGCGCGACAGCCCTCAGCCGCTCAAAGTACAAGTACGCGGTTACTGGAAGTATGGAAGCCGCGCACCCTCCCTCCCGCGCTGCCTTCCCGCATTCCTCCTTTCGCGTGGGAGATCCAGTCACCAGTTCCTCTTGCGCCCGGTCGCAAGATCCCGCATTTAGTGGCGCAGCTAAACGTCTCCTCCCCTCCCTCCCGCCCTCCTTCACCCCTATCCCCCTACGGCCTTTCGCACGACCGGATACGTCGTGTTTGCTCTCCGCCGTGCGTTCGCTCTCCGTGAAAGCGCGCGTCCCTCGCGCGCTTTCACTAGCACATACAGTATACGGCGCACGACGGCCAGTTTGTCGCCGTTGGACTTTATACGGAAGCTCACGATGACGGCGACGGCAGGAATGCGCTTAGAGTGTCCATAGAATTGCTATCGCATGAAAAAAAATTCAATGAAAAAGCGGCCACCGCGTGCGAATGCGTTACGGGACCGGAAGCAGCATATATGATCGCAGTCATCGAGCCTTATTCGTTCCCGTTCGACATTGGCATTTGTATGAGCAGTGATCCCCGTCGCACCATTTGATCGCACACGCTAGTACCGCGGAAGAGCGTCGCCCTCCCTACCTCATGCCCCCATGCCATCTCCCCCCCCGCTCCCGCCCCCCGGAAGCGCAGGTAAGATTACCCACACGGCGGCGGATGCTGCGGCCGCCGGCAACTCAGCGCATTCGCAGTAGAGATGGGCAAAACGGTTCACTTCAGTGAGCGTTGCCGAAAGCACAGCGCAAAAAAAAAAAAAAAAAAAAAAAAAAACACGGACACGAGAGAGCGACACGCACACAGCGCTGACTTGCAACAGTCAGCGAGTGACTGTTGCAAGTCAGCGCTGTGTGCGTGTCGCTCTCTCGTGTCCGTGTTTTTTTTTTGCGCTGTGTTTTCGGCAATGAATCACCAACACGCCCAAGCTTCCACGCTAAATCACTTCATTTCAGTGAGCGGCTCGGAACGGCTCAGCTCACTGAAATGAACCGGTTCATTTGAACGGCTCACCGGTTCACTTAAACGTGAAACCTGTGTTATGCATATTCTATAGTTATCTGGCTTTGAAAAAAAAAACTATATATGCATAATTTAATAACCGTGTTATTGATATTTTCGCTATGTTTAGAGAATATTTTTACATATATTAAGAGCGTGAATTTTTAGTTGTAATGAAACTTTCTTTTCTGTTATTGGGGATAAAATGCTTATGATACTGTGACAGGCAGAATGCGACGTACTTTTTTCAGAAAAAAAATATGTAACTTCATCGTCATTACAGAAGATTGTCTGTTTTTGTGGTACTTTAAAATCAACTTTTGTCAAAATAAGAACACACAATGATTGTACATTATGTTTCAACTTTATTCATTTATTCACATACGTACGTTCACTATAATATGAGGAAGCTGTAATGCCATGCAAAATGAATGTAGAAATCATTTCTTGAAGTACAATACAAAAATCATACGAAAGATCCAGAAAACTGCCGCACGTACCTTTAGTTTTTTTATCTCTTGAGTGCACGCGCGATACTGGCGATCATGCCATCATACACCAGGACAAAAAAAAAGAAAAAAAAAGAAATGAAGTTCTATTACAACACAACAGATCATTGGCCTCGTTTTATTGACGTGCTAATGATACACGCTCAGAAAATGCACTGAAGTGGATGTCATGAGCGACATTTTCATGACTACACTAATTAGCACAAATGAAGACCAGGACGTAAACTGTACGTTCACCTCTTGTCGTTAAAGGGCCCCTAAACTACCAAGAGGTCCAAATTTAGTTGTGGTGTTGCAGTTGTGCACGAGTCTACAACGAACACGTAGCCGCGAGAATTTTTCGAAATGATGCCGTAATAGCGGAGTTACACGCGTTTGATGATCGAAAAAGGGCCCTCGCTCGTTTCGCTCTTTCCTTCGCTACTCTCCTCATCGGCTGGTCTCCCCTCCTCGCCGAGTGCTTCTCGAAAGGTCACGTGACATACGTCATCGCCAACGCACTTGTCAAAACACTACATACTTCCGGTCACGTCCACGCTAGCGCTGCACATATACCGACGCCGAACCATCCGCCAGTGCCGTAGAACGTCTGCCGCGCGAGAAGTGTCCAAAGTAGACGGCAGATCGGCCGGCGCCCCGCCCGCTGCACCATTGCTCTTTTCGCCTCGGCTCCCTCGCTCTTCACAAGACCCGGCTCGCTCCTGAGCGCTCAGGAGCGGGCCGCTCTTTTCGCCTCGGCTGGGCCGCTCTTTTCGCCTCGGCTGTCTCACTCCTGAGCGCTCAGGAGCGGGCCGCTCTTTTGAAGACCGAGGGAGCCGTCGTGGTTCAGTAAGTGAGCGGCAGTTCTCTCGCTCTTCAAAAGACCCAGCTCAGTCCTGAGCGCTCAGGAGCGGGCCGCTCTTTTGAAGACCGAGGGAGCCGTCGTGGTTCAGTAAGTGAGCAGCGGTTCTTTCGGAGTGAGGAAGCCTGTTCTCTCGCCTTGAATGAGCAGTGCCGAACTGTTCCGTCAGAGCTGGGTCTTCTGCTGGATTTCGATGTTTTTCGATTTCTGACCGACGAATGGTGGCCGGTGTGGGCCGACTCGCGCTACTGGTACTAGCTCGCAGTGTGTGGTGTGCGCAGCAGTCCCCTTGGTTTTTTGTGCGTCTTATGGTGTGGCACCCGATGCCACCGAGGGGAGAAGTAAAGAAGTCTTAATTGGCAAAGGATGGTACCGTTCGTTGCCTGCTGGTGTTCGAACGATGTCGCATGACTTTCACCGATCGCACATCGTGCGCTGGTCCAATAACACTTCGAAGATGGTCTTCCGTGTCTTTAAAGGTCCGCTAAACCCTCTAATAATTGCACCATCTCCCACTTGAGGGGACGCTAGCACAAACGCGTTAGAAACGTGCAGTACTCTCTAGTAAGGGGGAGAGGCCACAGCGTCTTACGCAGCCGTTTACACATGCCGGAACGTGCACCGCGTTTGCCGACGCCATCACTTGACTGCTGAGAGAGTATAACCCCCGTATTCATAAACGCTCCTCGACTTAAACTTGACTTGCCACCGCCTTCAACGTGTTTCGAACGCGTTGCCGAAGGCGGTGGCAAGTCAAGTTCAAGTCGAGGAGCGTTTATGAATACGGGGGTAAGGCGGAGAGGCCACAGCGTCTTACACCAGCTTCTTACACGGGCCGTAACGCGCTAGCACAAACGCGTTAGAAACGCGCAGTCTTTCGTTAATGTTGGGTATTTATTGTCATCGTGGAGCGTGTGTCCATGTGCGCTTCGTGGCGTAGTGGCTAGCGCCGCGCGTTCGGAAGCGAGGGGTCCCTGGTTCGATTCCGCGCTACGGACACAACTTTCGGAATGTTTTTTTTTGTGTTTTCATAAAAGTAGACGTGGCTACCTACTACGATGACGACGACTACTACTACTACTACTACATACTACAGAGGAGGAACAGACCCACACTCTAAGAAGCTTCGCCCCTAAAAAAAAAAAAAAAAACGTGCACTACGGTATAGGAGCACGTTAAAGAACCCCAGGTTGTCGAATTTATTTCGGAGTTGTCCACTACGGCGTGCCTCATAATCAGACTGCGGTTTTGGCACGTAAAACGCCAGTATTATATGTTTTTGTTTACGCAAAGAAACACGTGTGTTTGCATTGAAAGGCGCCCGAAAAAGCGTTTGTTCCAACTACGCGCAGCAAGGACGCTTTTTGATGGGGAAGGCAGATGGCTGGAAGGTGCACGTCCTCATCGTTTCTACACAATTTGTAAACAATATTGGTCTCACTGTCCCTCCAATAATACCAATTGGCTTGAGGATTCGTATTGCATATTAACTGAAAGAATTACACTCACATTAAATGCCGCAAGAGGACCAAGTGGCGCACTTGCTTCGCGCAGCTGCATTCGCCCATATTATATAGCTAGAGCCCGCTTGCAGCTACAAAGTCCGAAATCGCATCAGCCGGGGCGGGACGCGCAAGCAGCGTTTCACGCAAATTTGGAGCATAAATCGCCGCGCTACCGAGGCCGAAGTGGTGTATCAATTCGGAAGGACGCTTTCCAGAACGCTAGCAGCCGTTCAAACAGGGCGCAGAGTTAAGAGATGGCGCCGACAAAGCGGCGAGCGCCCGTGTTGACAAAATCCAAACCACATTAGCCGGGCGGCGTGTGCAAGCGACGTTCCGCGCAACTTGTCCGTGGACATATCAAAAGCGGCTCTCACGTTTTCCTTGAATCGGTGAGCCGGGGGCATCGTGGTGCACGCGAGAGCTGCTTACATTAATATCTACATCAATATCTCGAAACTCGTGTCATCCCGAGAATTCGTTTCGAGTGGATCCGCCTTGCAAACTCCACGGCTATACAATTTGTAAATTGCAATGTGGGCCATCAGGTAATTAGTTAACTTAATTAGTGACTTTTTGTGTATTATTCGACTAAACATTTCAATTTAGAGGGGGTAGTAATGAAGGAGCGTGGCCGCGCGCACCGCTGTGCCATCACGCGGTTGATGAGAGAGTCTAAGGGGGAGAGGCGGCAGCTGTGGCGGCGCAACTGTTGCTATGCGCCTCTGTGCTATCGGTTTTTCGCTCGAGCGTTCGAGGTAGATCGGACGTGTCTTTCGGAGCTTTCGCGTCTGCGGGAGACGCTGTGGCGTCTCATGCAACGCTCCCCCCTTTCTACTACGTACTGGTGCGTTCTTGCAACTGTGAGTGGACTTCGCCGAGCCCATTCGCCTGACCGTCGTGCTCGCTGCCTGCTCGCCCGGTCAACGACATCGTCTCCGCAGATTTCTTCTTCGCCTTTTGCTATCCACGAGCTGGACTTGGTTCTTGGCATTTGTGCACTTGTCTGACGGAGGCTGGGATGGCAGGGGCGCCCCCAGCTTCACCGGCGCAGCCGACCGACCACCCGCGGCGTTCCCTCGTACGCGGCTCGTCGCGCAAACGCGCGGTGAGCGTCGCCTGCCCACGATCTCTGTGGCAGCTCATCGCCAGCGCTGGGGTAGTGCGGTTGCAACACGAGCAGGCGCAACGCCTTTGCCGGGCCATCAGCGGACGGCCGACATCTACTGCCTCCTCAACGACCACCTCCGGAACGAGGATGTTCGCGACGCCGCCTCTTTTGACGGATGACCGGGCCGAGCAGCTGCACGAGATCGCCGGGAACCCGCCTACTTCGGGATCCTCCTGCTCCGCTACCGCCGCTGCTGCCTCCCTGGCCACTGCGGCGGCTCGGCAGACACTATCGGCCGGCACACTCGATACAGCCGTTGCGCCTTTGACAACCTCCACGAGCTCTTCGGATGTACTGCTTGCAGGGGATTTCGTCGCTGTTACTGGGTTGACGGGTGCGTCTCTCGTCGAACCGCAGTACGTCCCACTGCCGATAGACGCAAACCTCGAATGATATGGACACCACTATTACACGTAAGCGTTCGCGTCCCAGCGAGCTCGGTAGTGATGATGAGGGTGCCTGCGCAAGGTGCAAGCAGTCGGGACTGCGCCACACAATGCATCGACGACTAAATTGCCGCCACGTCTCACAGGTGAAGACGATCGCCACCTCACCCTGGCTAGTGGCATTACCACCGAAGGCGAGTTTCAGCAGGTTCTGTCAAAGGCGCAGAAACGCCACCAGCGTTCTGCGTTACCACCGGGCCTAGCCGGGAACAACGTCCTTTCTCCCGGGACCGAGCCTGCCGTCGCTCCTGCCGCACGACCTACGTCTCCCTGTAGTTCACCTGCGCCTATTGAACCTCCTGACGTGGATCCCGTTGCTACTGCCAGGGTTCCCAGAACTTCTGTGCCCACCTCGCCACTGACATCCCGCACAGTGCTGTTTCGTCCGGCACACAACGGCGCCGCCTTTCCCCGTACCTCCCGCCTCGCCATCGCGCAGGCGCTCTCCGCGCTGCCTGGAGTAAAGGAGGTTCGCGTGAACACGAAGAAGAACATTGTGGCTGCGGAAGCGGCATCGCCGGAATGGACAGAGTACCTGCTGGCCACGTCAGAGATCGCCGGGATGCCCGTGACCGCGCGCCTTCCAACCGACCGCACCCAGAGCGGTGGCGTGGTGCAAGGCGTACATGGCAACTAAGCCGATGAGGACCTGCTGGCTGCCGTATCGTCGAAGGTACAGGTGGTCGCAGCTAAGCGACAGGGCACCACCCTGGTGCTGCGTTTTGCTGCCCCTTACCCCCCCCCCCCCCGCAAGGATCTACCTCTTCAGCATGCCCTTCGAGGTGCCGCCCTCTGCAGTGCCTACGTTGCGGATGCTACGGGCAGGCCACAGCAACTTGCCAGAGACCGGTACGGTGCCTGCGGTGCGGTGGCCCCCACCAGACGGAATCGTGCTGTTCGAGCAGGGTAAGATGCCTGCATTGTGGGGGACCACATCCAGCTGACTCTCCTAACTGGCAGCTATGGCAAAGAGAACGGCGCCTGGCCACGATAAAGGCGTCAGCTCCCACACACCTGTCGCATCGCGAGGCCCAGGTGGTCCTACGGGCTACCCCCACCAGCTCAGTAGCAGCTGCTTCTGGACCGCCACGTGTTACACCGACAGGAGGCAAAACCTACGCTGCAGCACTCGGTGCTCCTGACAAGGAGGCCCAGACCTCTACCAACCACCCCCAACCCCGCTTGCAGCAACATGTACAACAGGCAGGCGCAAAGAATCGGGGCAGCATCAAGCTAGGGCCGTCCCCGAAGGAGGCTCCTAAGTCAACCAGCGATGAGGAGAACAAGAACCTGCGACTCCTCCTCAGGGCGATCGCCGACCTGCTGCCTCCAGAGAACCAACAGCTGTGTTCTATCTGCCTCAAGGCAGGTGGTGCGCCCCCACCCAGTAGTCAACATGGCTAGTCCCCTCCCGCCTGCAGCAGGACATTGCCGCCGCCGCCCGAGCGTGCTCCAGTGGAACGCAAACTCGTTGCGGCGGTGGCAGGCAGACATCTCCATGCACCTATTGCGGAGCGAGTAGGATGTGCTTGCTCTGCAGGAGGTCTACGCTGCTGCAGCCAACCTGCGCCTTCCTGGATACGTGGGCTACAGCAGCCTCACTTCTTGCAATCGGGAGTCCTGCAAGTCTGCCCCTTGCCTTGATGAGGGCCACCAGCGGGGATCACCACGCTGTGCGATCTACGTGCGGCGAGAATTGTCACAGGCGGAAGTCCATGTGGCAGACCTGCTGAGCGGTGCTATTGAATGCTGTGCTGTTCGGGTACGACTGGGTGACTCCGACACTACCGTGGCCAGCATCTATGCCCTGCCAAGCCGGCCATGGAACCCAGCCAGCCTCCTGTCATTGACCAACGCCTCGGGAAAGACTTCCTCCTCTGCGGGGATGTCAATGCCCACCACACCGCCTGGGGAAGCCGCCGTTGCTGCCCACGTGGCCAAGGACTGTGGGACGTCGTGAACCAACTAGGCCTGTCAATTGACCCACATTCATCCGGTGCGCGGCGCAGGTGGTCCTATCCGCCATCGATGTCAGCCTGACAACGGAGGGCTGTAACTACACGTGGGCACCGCTTCCGGACAGCTGGGGGTCGGACCATTTTCCTCTCCTGCTCAACCCGTTCAGAGGCAAGACCGCTAGGAGTAGGGAGTGCCTCACTGTCGACTGGAGGGCCTTTCGTAAGCACTGCCAGAAAGATGCTGACTCCGGGACGTTTCTCCAGCTGGTAGCAGACAGTGCAAAAGCGGCCACCATCCGTTCCACGGCTCAGGTGGGCCAGCCAGTCCCGGACATCCAGCACCTAAAATTGCGAGCCGCGAGGCGCCGCGCAGAGCGCATAGCACTGCGCACCTCTCGACCGGAACACTGGACAGCGTTCCGCCGTGTAGACGCCGTCTGCAGGCGTCATGCTCGGCGACGCCGAAATCAGAGCTAGCAGGGCGTTTGCTGTTCCATCAACCGCTCTCCCAACGGACCACAAGCCTGGCGCCTCCTGACGTCACTCCTGTTGGCGCCCCGTGCACATCGCCAGGTACTGTCCGTAGCAGTCCACATGGGCATCAGCGCGGGTAACCTGGGCGAGCTTCTCGCGGACCAGTTCGCGGCCAGACCCCCAGCCCTGCAGGCACCACCTCCAGAGGCAGCCGCCCTATCAATCCCATCTTCCTGCCATCATGCGGACTGGGTGGCTGCACAAATACAGACACTGTGCAGCGAACCAATCCGCGTGTACGAGTTGAAGGCGGCACTCGATCAGACCAGGCGACGCAGTGCTCCGGGAGCTGACAAAATCACATTCCAAATGCTGCGCAACTTGGCTGATGCCGAGAAGGAGCGGCTCCTCGAGTGTTTCAACACCATCTGGGACACTGGTGTCCTCCCGGAGAGCTGGATGGTTGCAGTGGTGACACCAATCTTGAAATCCCGGAAGCCTGCCATAGCCCTATCCTCATATAGGCCGGTGTCCCTCACTTCAGCCGCCTGCAAGGCGATGGAAAGGGTGGCACTGGCACGTCTAGAGTGGATTGCGGCCCAACTCCAGTACTTCCTGGAGCAGCAGTCAGGCTTCAGGTGCCAACGCTGCACGGCAGACTCTCTTTCCGATGTGGTGGCCACCCTGGAGGATGCCAAAGCCACGGGGGACGTGGCAATGTTGGTGCTTCTGGACGTCAAGAGTGCCTTTGACGGACTTCCACACGCGGTCATCGAGGCCTGCCTAGACCGCCTCGGCCTGAGCGGCTGCCTCAGACGCTTCATTTCCGCATTCCTGACCGGCAGAACCTTCCGGGTGCGCGTTGGACAGGAACTCAGCGAGTCCAGGGATATCACGACTGGCGCCCCACAGGGATCGGTGCTCAGCCCTTTCCTGTTCAACATGGCTCGCGCGGGCCTACCCGCATCTCTCCCGGCGGACCCACGGTTCCCTGTTCGCTGCTCCATTTATGCCGACGACGTGGCACTCTGGACCAGGGAGCTAAGGAAGTTCATGCCATCCATTCGGTGCTCGCTACAACGGGCACTAGATGCGGTGACCGCATTCCTTGGTAGTATAGGCCTCACCGTCTCCACAGCCAAGACCGAGGCCATGCTGATTCATCCACTGGCCTCAGCTCGACGCTACACAAAGCAGCTGAAGATTGCTGGCCGTGCCCTACCTTGGCAGCAAATGGTCACTTACCTGGGGTTCGCCATTAACCACGGGCTCACGTGGATTCCTGCAGCCAAAGCCGCCACTACCAAGGCGCCGCGTGCAGGGAGCTGTCAGCAAGCTGCAGCAACATGGCCGTGGCTGCAACACAAAGTGGGCGCTGCGGCTGAACCAGGCCGCAGCAACGTCCGTGCTCTTGTATGCCCTTCCATTGGTCAACCTCACACCGGCCAGGAGAGAGCAGCTGGAGGGTCTGCACAGAGGTGCTATTAGGAGTATCCTAGGGCTCCCAAAGTATTCACCGGTCGCTGCAACGCTGGCAGAGGCTGGTGAATGGCCAGTCTCGCTGAGGATGCTCGAACGCGCCCTGGGGCACATTGACCGCCTTCATTGTGCTCCGGATGACAGATACCTGCTGGCTAGACTCCACAGCCAGCCATCCTCACGGATTGGAGGTCTGTGCCAGCTGTACGAGCAGATGATCACGGACCCTGCTGTGACAATCGTGCTGCCTCCACCACACCATCAACCAGCGGACGTCCACCTCTCGCTCAGTGGAGCGCATAAACGACAGACACCAGCTGCAGCACTGCAACAGGCTGCAGCCTGCAAACTCCACGAGGATCTGGAAGGAAGTCTGCTGGTCTACACAGATGGATCAGTCCTGGCGAACGGATCGGCCGCTGCAGCCTGCACCATCCCGGCTAGGGCGGTCCACAGACAATGTCGGATCCCCTTTGCCGCGAGCTCCACCGCGGCAAAACTAGCGCGGCTCCACCTAGCCGCCGATGTCCTGGCTGAGGACCATCCTGGGCAACCGGTGGCAGTGCTCTGCGACTCGAAGCCAGCGCTCCAGAGCCTAATCAACCACCGCCGATCAGGGCTTACGGGGGCCCTGCTCAGCTCGAAGTTCTCGGCATTGGCTGCCGCGGGGGTCACCATCTCATTTCATTGGCTGCCTTCCCATGTGGGAATAGCCGGTAATGAGGCAGCGGATACCCTCGCCAAAACCGCCCACCATCCTGAAGTGCCGCTCACACGAGCAGTCACTTCCTCAGATTTTTCAAGGCAGCGCCTGAAAAAAACTGCTCACAATCGTCCACCCGGATGCCAGAGTGGCAAATGGCAACGGTCCCAGGCCACTTCCAGAGTGTGGCCTTACCAGGAGGGAACGCGCAACGTTGCTTCGACTGCGCACGGGCTGTGTCTGGACGGCGGCGTGGCTGCACGCCAAGGGACGCTCCACATCACCGGCCTGCGAACGTTGTGGCGACCCCGAGACCCTCGAGCACCTTCTCTGTGCTTGCCCAGCGCTGGCACAGGACCGCTCAAGGGTCATCACTGCCTACAGACAACAGGGTCTACCTGCTGCGACAATCAGCGACCTCCTGTTCCCGTCGCCTCCCCACCTCCGAGCTCTCCATAGCCTTTTGGAGTTTGTGGAATTGAACGGAATCTCCGCCCATCGCTAAGCGCTCGTCCCTAGCAGGCCAACGCCTCCATTACCAGCCTCCTCCATGATCGGATGAGACACTTGCTGCTTCTTCTTCTCTTCCCTTCCTTTCAACATCTTTATCTCCTTTTTCTCCTTCCCCTGACGCTGCGCCGTGCTCCCTATTGGGCAGCAGAAATAAGCGTCACTTTCTTCTTCAATAAAATCACTACTACTACTACTCTGTGCTATCACGTGATTATTGAGAGAGTGTGAGGGGGAGAAGCCACAGCTGGTACCGTTACAGGGCACGGACGGACTTCGGACGCCGCGAGTGTGAGCCATTAAAGGCTTTCGCCTTAATAGGTTGATACGACCGGATTCGTTACAGCCGTAGGCAGCGGTACAAGGTAGATAGAGAAGTTTTAGGGGCGAAGCTCTTTAGGGTGTGGGTCTGTCCCTCCTCGGTAGTATGTAGTAGTAGTAGTCGTCGTCGTCGTAGTAGGTAGCCACGTCTACTTTTATGAAAAAAAATTCCGAAAGTTGTGCCCGTAGCGCGGAATCGAACCAGGGACCCCTCGCTTCCGAACGCGTGGCGCTAACCACTACGCCACGAAGCGCACATGGACACACGCACCACGATCACAATAAATACCCAACATTAACGAAAGACTGCGCGTTTCTAACGCGTTTGTGCTAGCGCGTTACGGCCCATGTAAGAAGCTGGTGTAAGACGCTGTGGCCTCTCCGCCTCACGCCCGTATTCATAAACGCTGATGGCGTCGGCAAACGCGGTGCACGTTCCGGCATGTGTAAACGGCTGCGTAAGACGCTGTGGCCTCTCCCCCTTACTAGAGAGTACTGCACGTTTCTAACGCGTTTGTGCTAGCGTCCCCTTAAGCGGGAGGTGGTGCAATTATAATGAAGGGCGCTGTTATAAAATAGGAATGACGTCATATATGGCGCGTGTCATTGGTGGAAGTCAATCGTTCGATTTAGTGCGGCGAGACTGGGCGAATTACACGGAAGATTCACGGTTTACTGATGATTCCCTCCGGAGCTTCGCCCACTCATCATCATTCACCCCGTGGATATGCGGTGTTTTTATATTTCCCGGAACGCTAGCCCGCGCCGGCGCGCGCCAGCCGCCCCTGCTTTGTGTAGACGCGAGCGCCTACGTAATTATGATGCGACGCCGATGCTGCTGCTACTACAGTGGGCTCACCCATCAGAGAGCAGGAAATTTCGACGAACGATAGAAAGTCTACGTGACGCGGCGTGTATGTGGAATCACGTTCGGAGGCGGTGTCGAGAGATGCAGCAGGGTGGCTTCTACAGTGGCGCCGCACTCTGGTAGTGTCGACGGCGAGGTTGCTTTATTGTGGCGGGTTTCAGACGTTCCAGGCAATTGTGTCTGGTGGGCCGTTGACTTTCATCACGAGAATCATCGGACGACACTCGATAAAAGAATATGGTCCGGAGTAGTGTGACTGCAGGGGCTTCCGCACGGCGCAGTTACGCACGGAAACATGGGTAGCAGAAGTGAATGCGGGAGAAACGTACGGAAACATTGCTTTTGGCGAACGTGTAAGCACGGAGCGTATCTGGCTGAAGAAAGCTTGCAATGCGGCAACGTAGGCAGGAGGTGATGGCATAGGTGTTTTGGTGGTGGTGGCAAAGAAATACCATGGAAGGCGTAGGTGAATGCCGTAGACTATCTTTGCAGAGGAGCAACCTAGGTCGCTCTTGAGTGCGGCTCAGATACCAAATCAGGCGAGAGGCAAATGTAGAAGCCACTTCTCCGGCGGTTAATGCGCCATAAGGGAGGACTTGAGATGCCGGTGAAAACGTTCGGCAAGTTTATTTCACTGCGGGTGGCAAGCAGTCGTGCGAAAACCTGTGGTACCGAGAATTTGGAGCACCTAGTTAAAGATAAAGGCCCTCCATACGCGTTTTCGCCGAGCAGCAAAAGCAGCTGTGGGACGTCGATGGAGGGGCTTTGGCTGAAGAGTGCCGAGTGGAACTGCCGACCACGATCGGTGACTATTGTGGATGGCGGCCGAACTTTGCAATCCATGTAGACACGAAAGCTGCTGCCTGATTGGACGCTGAGATGTCAGATATGGGTGTAGCTTCTAGCCACTGTGTATAGCGGTCGATGCGTGTCAGCGTGTAGCAGTAACCCTTTCGAAGGTGCGAGAGGGCCGACGAGGTCCAGGTGCACGGTGTCGAAACGAGCATCCGGTGGAACAAAAGGCTTGGCAGGCGGAATGGAGCGACGCTGTGTATTGGAGCGTTGACATGACAAACAGCAGTGAACCCAGTCGTGAACTTGCGCGTTTAGCTGAGGCCCATCGAAACGACTGGAAAGAAGCTTCTGTGTCGCGCGTATTCCAGGCTGCGACAAGTTGTGCACGGTTTCTTATCGACTTCTGCGAAGGGATGCTGGTAGGAGTGTCGCAGACAACGGGCGTACCATTTGGAGTCGAATCAAATCCTCTAATTTCTGAGAGTTTGACGAATTCCGCAGCGCACGATGTTCGGAGTCGTCACGCTGTTGACTGGCAAGTAAGTCGACATCGATGATGAAAGGTTCCGACGTCGTTACATCCAAATCAACCATGGACGCATTGCAACTGTGCTCTTTGTTGTCCTTAATTCATTGTACGAGTTACTAAAGCCTGTGCTAATGTTCATTAATATAGCATGTGTTTACTGTGCGAGAGAAATTATTTTTAATTTACACCAAGGACAATGTCGTCGAAAAGCCACTTCTAAAGTCATATTGCAGATTTCTTAGAATGCCATGCAGAGCACTGCACGGGCTCGGGCTTACCCGAAAGTCCGCGCTGGCCGCGTAGGGAATTTTTTTCACGGGTTTGGGCCGAGCTCGGGCACGGCATGTGCTTTTTGATCCGGGCCAGGGACGGGCTTGGGTATTTTGACGCGGGCCCGGGGCCGGGCTCAGACTTTCTAGTGGTGTGCATGTAACGTGAAACGAGTTATCCTCGCGCGTCTCAACTCTGAAAAACCTGTTGCCTCGGCACAGCTGGCAGCTAGCGGTGCTACTCCTGTGTACTTCCCTTTTCTTCTTCCGTCGTATTTTGAGCTGTTTGAACAAAATGTAGAAGTCCAGAATGACCGAAGTCGCTTCAAACCAAAGTATGCCATTGTATTCCTTACCTAAATCAATGTCATTATAGCTTTCAGCGCGGTGTAAGCGCTTTTGCGACTTGCTGATTGTTCAAAGGCGAATTGGTAAAACGATTACTGATAAGATAAGATAATTCGTCACGCGGCTGAAATATGGCACTGCGTCCATCCACCATTGCAGGAATTTTCTCAACCGGCCGCCTAGCAGTAGCGCATTACGCTGCACCACGGAGGAACGAGAAGCTTTCTTTCTCCATTTACTCCATCCATGCGCTGCGCTCATGACCGGTCGTGGCTGCGCTTCGGCTATAGTGTACTAGAATACGGTTGAGTTGGACAAGTGGCTGGGGCGGCTCATGGTTTTAACTGAGGCGCCCGACGTGGTAAAATACAGTGGCAGTGCTGCTATAGAAGTGGATTGGGCCGCATCAAGGTCACGCCGTTAGAAACTTCTGGCGATACTGCTAGGCAGGGTCATTCGTACTACTTCGCGCGCTGGTATATTTCCGTTCAGACCGCTCAAGTGGTGTTCATAATTGCATATAACATGTATTTATGCCATAAGAATAAATCCATTCATTATCTTTATTTTATTTTTTAATGCCGCTCGGTGATCTTTTTCGGCCTCGGGCTGGGTTCCTACCGCTTTCCAGCCGGGCTCGGGCCTAAGGTAAAGGGATGGCGGGCCGGGCCGGGCGGGTAACGTGGAGGGTAACGGGTCTCACCATAAAACTTTTGGTCGGGCTCGGGTGGGGAGGCCAACGAAAAAAATCGACCCGTGCAGTGCTCGAATGCCATGTTTCACAAGAAAGCGAGTAATATTATCTGAGAGAGGCCCACGGAAAGCTTCATTTTAAGAACGCGCGCGTGGCCGTACATGAATACGAAGGTGAAAGCTGATTATGTTAACTATGTACATGTGAAAAACGGTGATGTCCACACTTGGCACTCGCAATCGTTGCCCTGAAACCGAAGCGGCTAGCATGGACACAATTTAAACGATATGACATTGGTGATGATAATGATTAATTGACGAAGTGTACACACACTATGAAAAAATGTTCCAGAAGCCAGGGGAATTCATATTCAAACGTATAGCTTCACTGGCTTTACTCAACAATAAACAATAACAAAGCATAGACGTTTCGCCACCTATGCGGGTGGCATCGTCAGTACACAAATGGCGTCCCATGAAAGAGTACATCAACTTATATCTTGCCGTAAACATCCGGCAAAGGACCACGATTACTGTTGCATGCATTTTGATTATGACGGATGAACCATGATTCGATGAATTTCCTTGGGCCCCATCGTTGTTCCCGTGCCAGCGTCGTCACATTATCGAAATCGAACACGTGTCCTTTCGTCAGGCAGTGGTCGACTAATTCCGTCTTGGCACGTGTTGAATGTGTGGCTTTGGGGACGTCCCTGACGTGTTCCTTGATGCGAGTATGACGTCGTCGCCCGGTCTCACCGATGTAGCAGGCATCACAGTCCGTATAGTTAACTTTGTACACAACTCCGCTTTGTTCGTCGGAGGACACTATATTCACGCTGCGACCACGGCTGTCAGTTGCAGCTAGTGAGGAAACAGTGCGATACTTGACCGCGTAAGTGGCGTCGACGATGATTAAGCAAGGGCCAATTAATTAAAAGAAAAATTCTCACGCTAACCGCGGGCGCAAGCTGGGGCCCATAGTAGAACTTCTTTACCAGGGCGAAGTGAAGCAGTCCAGGGTCGTTCTTCACAGCGGCCTTCTCTGTCCGCCTGGGCTTAGTTCTGGCGCAATCGTGTTCGCGAGAGTAGGCCACTCGGCAAGGAAATTGGTGTGGAAGAGATGCGATCGGAGGGACTAGAGTGTTGGTTGAGGAAGGTGGTGTGTGGAAAATGGAGGAGGAACGCCGACACAAACGAAGAATAATGTATTTTAACCAGTGGTGCTTTGATTCGTGGTACTATAATCGGAGGTGACGAAGGGAAGAGTGATATCCCAGTTAGTGTAGTCCGGGTAGACACACAGCCTCCTGCATCTTTAGCTGTATCGCCCACGCGTCCATAGCCCGTCGTTTTAGCGCCTTTAAGGGGAGATAATCAGCGAGACCGGCAGAAGTCCGCTCAAGTGCACTAAGGAATCTCCTGTGCAAGAGTAGTCTAATGCGATGTTCCCTTCAGGACAACGTAGGACCATATTATAGTGTTCTCACAGAATATAGCTAAAAATGCGACAGGCTGCACCTACATGCCATGTGCGAGAGACTTCAATGGAAACGCTAAGTAATGGCATTCATTTTTGTCCCTCTCATAACGGCAGTAAACAGCCCCCCCCCCCCAAAAAAAAAAAAAGAAAACACAGTAGGACGAAAAGGAGCGGGAACACACAAGCGCTGACTTCCAACTGACGATATTTATTGACAGGACTGTAAGTACTTGTTCTATGCGCTCGTATATGCTTGTCCCGTCTGTTTGCATTTCGTCCCCGTCTATTTTACAGCGAAGCTGTTAAGGGGTCAGTCTCCGATTGTCGTGCCCGTGTGTAGAAAAAAAAACTCTCATTGGTCGTATGCTGTATGTGGGGGTGAAAGCGCGTGAGGGACGCGCGCTTTCACGGGGAGCGAACGCACGACGGAGAGCAAACACGACTTCTTCCTGTGCGCGGAAGGCCGTGGGGCGACGGAAGGAAGGGAGGGGAGGCGACGTTTAGCTGCGGCACCAAATGCGTTCATTGCGACCTGGCGCAAGGGTAACTGGCGACTCAATCACCCACGCGAAAGGAGCAAAGCGGGAAGGCAGCGGGGGAGGGAGGGAGTGCGGCCTTTGCTCTACGAGCAATTAGCTCCCTACTTGTACTCTACGCGGCCACGGGCGGTCGCGTACACAGTATCTTGAAAGAGGTCTGCAACACGGCTCCTACCTTTGTATGCGCTGTGCTTTAGCCGCTTAGTTTCCGTTGAAGCAATAGACCGCATTAACCTTCGCTCGCTGCTGCAGGCGCGCTTGCTGACGCCAGCGTGTTGACAGCGATTGGGATCTATTCATGTTTGCGTGTGCGCGCTGACACCATCCTTGTTAATTCAGTTATGGCGAATTCCATTGGGAGAACAGGAGCACTCAAAAGCACGCTGAAAGTGCTCGTTTCAGAGGCGACGTGTTTCAGTGGTCGAACAGGAGCAGTTTCGCTGCGCCGAGAGCAGCCGGGAAGTGTCCGGACTGCTCTCGCCTGAAAAGCGGAGTGCGAAGGAAGTCACGTGACTTAAACCGTCATATCCTCGTCCTTTTTTTTTATTTTGCTTCAGCTGGCGCGCGCGTCGGCAATGGCGGCAGCCAAGAGTAGTTGGTGTT
Source organism: Dermacentor silvarum (assembly GCF_013339745.2). Classification (NCBI taxonomy): domain Eukaryota; kingdom Metazoa; phylum Arthropoda; class Arachnida; order Ixodida; family Ixodidae; genus Dermacentor; species Dermacentor silvarum. The sequence goes on along the minus strand of NC_051155.1, from coordinate 40,735,661 downwards.
TTGTCACGGCTGTTTTTGACGTCGGTGATACGAGCGGCGATTTAGCGACAGATCCTGGCATTTCTAGTCCGCCTTGCTTCTCGTTGGATGCGCGGGTGACAGCGGCAGCAAAGCGTCTTCGCCTTGCTGAAGTGCTTGAGACGTTCGACGGTGACAGCAGCGAAAGCAGCTGGAGGTCAACTTCAGATTCAAGTTGCAGTTTCAGATGATCTTCGCAGGCCGAAACGTTGTGGGATGCGTCGGCGCTGCACAAAAGTATGTAGTACGTGGCCGCAAACGGTGACAGCGTCACGCCCAACAGATTACAAGACGATCACGCGTTTTTTGCCGCTCTCCTGCAAAGAATGGTGGGACGTCGATTGCTTTAGTCACATGGTACATTTCTCCTCACACGTCCCCCTCCCACCTGCTCTCCGAATGCACGCCGTATTCCAGTGGCGGGTCGAGTTTCCCTGCATACACTGCGCTGTCCCCCGACTCCGCACTGCGCGGCACCCTGCTCCTGTTCTTCCAATGGAATTCGCCATTAGTAAGCGAATGTGTTGAAATTTTCAATCTGAGGAGATTTAACATAAAAGCCATGCGCTGGTGGTGTTTTGTTTAATGACATTTGTTTCATGACATTTCATGACATGTAGAGCACCAGCAACGCGCATAACTGTTGTCGACGGCGGCGGCGTTTTGCCCGCGTTCGCAAAGAACGCTCGCGGCGTTGGTAATTGTTTATGAAGAAAGTGCCAACCATTGGCACTTTCCTATGGCGGTGTACTATAGCTACCATAATGTCATGGTCCCTGTGGTCACTGAATAAATGAAAACCACCGGACCATATAGATTTCTCATTCTTTAATAGTTCAAAGAACCAATACACCATCACATGCTAATTGTCATAATTGGACATACATAATTCCCACCGTAGTATATCTTCGCTGGTCTTCGATCCATGTCCACCCCAGTGGAAGGGCTGACAGTTTTTTTTTTGCGCTGTTTTCTGTCAGTATGAATCACCAACTAACCAAGGTAGCAACCTTGCTCTCTCATAAGCAGAGTAACCTTGCCTTTTCGTCATTCTCTCGGCAGCAGCCGAAGACAGGGTGTGTCGGGCTGAGCGACGAGACGGCAGTGATAATACGCGAGGACAGCGGCACAGACGTCGATGTTGGTTACTTCTATAACCGAAACTGCGAACTGCGGGAGGAATTCCCTGGTCGGCATGGGTCGCGGCTTTGCTTCGACGTGGTGTTCTTGGAATGGCGCCTTCGAACTCACGTAGCAGTGTTGGCCGGAACATCTCCGTCACCGCCTCGTACATCCGTGTGGCGGGTGCGAACCACTGCAACGGGCACGACAGTGGCGGCAGGATCATTTGCTCAACGAGCCCGATTTGAGACTTAGAGTGTGCGCCACGTACTGCGATTCTGCTGAGCGCCGGGCGTCGACTACTATGGTGGTCCTACATCGCGATGACTGGAGGCGTTCCTGTGCCGTACCTCGACCGTGGGACTGTGACCCGTGCTTGAGACACCCATGGCTGAACTTGAAAAGACCCCGTGGAGCGGGGCTTTCAAGCAGACCTTAGGGGAGGATTTCGGAATGCCTCGAGTGCGCGTCGTGCAATAAACGAGCCGCACTTACTCCAGTCCGAGTCTCCTCTCATCAGCGACATATACAAGAGCCGGCTATCTCAGTCGCAGTCAGCATAGGAGAAAGTGGTTCACGAACATCACCGGATGTGCCCACGATTACCACAGCAGTAGCAAACAGGTCATTCAGTGCGCCATGAAAAATAAATAAGGTGGTGAGGGTGTCTTCACTACCACTGACGCCATCTAGTTCTAAGGCGGGCATGGAACGGTAGTGGAAACAGTCGAGGGTAGCTGCTAAGGCATCTGCGCACACTGCACACGTGGGTGTACCACGAATTGTAGGAAATTTCGTAGGAAGGCAGTGCTTATGGATGTTAATTCTTGCTTGACCATGTCAAGCGACACGGAAGGAGCAGCGTGGACACAAGAGGCCGACGAATGCCGAGTTTCTTGCCCATAAAACTCCTCTCATGCGATGCTTCTGATCAGAGATCGGAAGGACAATGTGTATCACCACAGCTACGCCAAATGCGAAAAGTCTGTAGTTAGTCAAGGCGCGCAGCACTGGTGGTAATATCCAGGAGGGTAATACATGTTAGTTAAGGACCACACAAAGAGCAATAAAACGATAGCGTGAATAGACAGGAAGAGAGCAGTGTGGATCAGAGCAAACGTGGATAGCCGGTATTCTAATTCACATTAAGAGAAAAAAATGGAGCTGGGCAGGCCATGTAATGCTCAGGATGGATAACCGGTGGACTATTAGAGTTACAGAATGGATACAAAGAGAAGGGAAGCGCAGTAGAGTATGGCAGAAAACTAGGTGGGATGATTAAGTTAGGAAATGTGAATGTGCAAGTTGGAATCAGCTAGCGCAAGACAGAGGGAATTGGTGATCGCAGGAAGAGGCCTTCGTCATGCAGTGGACATAAATATAGACTGATAATGATGATGATGACTACATTTTAGACAGCCAGGGTATTTAATGCAACACAGCTGGCATCTTGCAGAATGTGACGAATGTGCTCCACCTCTGTCATATCGTTATTTTACAGCGGAGCTGTATATGTCTACCCTTCCATAAACTTTTCAATGTCGGTGCCTAAAAACTCGTGCGCCCTCTAGGAGGAGGCAAAGCAAACCAGTAAGGCTTGAGTCGACACCTTTCGTAGCAAGAGGAAAGCTAAGAATACACCCAATCCTACAAACCACCGCCCTCTATGAGGAGGCGGAGCAAACCAGTAAGCCATGTGCTGACCCCTGGCGTAGCAAGAGGTAAGCGAGCAAACGGGCAGCGAGTAGCAGCAGCGAACATCGTGCCCGAGAGGCTGCCCGTGAGCGGCGGGCTGGACAGGAAGACAGTTGCAGCGAAGCAGAGAATGTGGCCAAGCGTCGCAGGTACCACGCCAGTAAATTGGACGAGCACAAGGGTCCGTATGCGAAACTTCAGGGGGAATTTCTGGACAAACGTTCCATTTGCATTTGTGCAGTGTGCGGTGTGCGACAGACTGTGTTTCGAGAAAGAGTTGATGATGATTGTAATAACGTTCGAGATGTCGCGAAGTGTGAACGTGATGCGGTTTTGACTGTTACCACAGCGTGTTTAGCTGTGTTTGCCCCAGCGGGTAAGACACTCGGCTGTTCAGCGTGGTGTCGTAGGTACGAAACTCACTACCGCCAGCGTTTTTCCTTTCAAATTTGTTGAGTTTTTTGTACATAAATTTCTTTATAGCGATTCGTCTTACGTGACAGAGGGACGGATGGGTTTCCTCGTTGGGTAGGTATAAAAATGCTTAGGCATTTAAAAGACAGTCCCTTTCTGGTTTCTACGGTGTTCGCATGTGTCTTATGCCGCCCCAGAACCCATGACAACCGACGGCCACAACGGCACGTCATACGGATAAATATTTCTGTGAGCGCAGTGAGTATAAGTCAGTGTATAAACCGTGCGCATTTTCTTATTTGCTGCTTTAGTTCCTTTTTTCACCACAGGCCTGCGCTGTATCAACTACGACTTGCCGTGATAATCTCAACGATAACCTTTTTCAGGCTTACTCCAAAGTACTTAAAGACGAATGCGACAATGTAGATACCCGTCTACAAGGTGTGGAGCACTTTTCTGGGGCGCAGCTGTTCTTTGTTTCATGGGCAATGGTAGGTTGCTTTTGTGCTCTTGGTGCACACTGAAAGTTTACCGACCGCAAAGGGTTCATTTATGTTATAAGCCGCAAGTGTTTTTTTATGCTTGTTTCTTGAAACAGGGCTATTGTCGCAATGTAAGTAAAGATGGAATCCTCGTTCAAATTCAGAAAGACAAACACAGCCCTGAACAACTCAGGTAAGCGGAGCAGGTGTTGCAGTGTCCATATTGCACTCAAGTAAGAAAAATTGTGATCCTGAATATTTTGCCGGCTAACCTACTCGTGATATTAGGGCTACTGTTTTAAACTACAGGTTGCTAACTTTCATTGTGTAGATCAGGGTCTCTCTCCAGAATATTTGCCTTCTATTCAGGTGTAGTAACATCCTGCCACGCGTAGTGTTGAACATAAAATAAAATGCGTTTTCTTTGAATAGTCTACTTAAATGTACATTTTCATCACATCTGTGCAGTTTCCTCGATGGTCCGAGACAATGTATACAAGCGTAACATTCTCGAAGTGGACCATCGCTTTAAGGAATTTCTGGCAAAAATTTGCCCATGAGATAGAGCATGTCCTTCCTTAAAATGCAAAACTTTAGACCTCTAAAGAAAAGAATTCGCGCGGCTCGATATGTAGGTAAATTTGCATAAACTAGAAATTATACCTTGCCTCATTAAAATAGTGGTAATGTGCAGTAGCTATTTATTGGCAAGAAGGCCTAGAAATTGTCTGCATATATACTCGGTGACATTTTACGCGAAAAGTCTTTAAAGTTGATTAGAGGGGATCGCTTGCCGAAATCGCATGTCATGAAAGCATGATATAACCATTATCACTTATCTTTTTAAAACCGTACTAGCCACGCGAGTTGCATTGGCATCGTTGTTTATAAAAAAAATGTGCATATCGCAGGTACTGTGGTAATCGATGTAAGCGAAGCTTTGTATGCTGTTTGCGTTCATTGACGGCATTTGGCGGTGATGTTGACGGCATACGACAATCGTGATAGGATGTGAAATTTTACCACTTGTGCCTACACCACTTGTGTTCGTCCACTTAGTACACAAACACAGAGACATGTCAATCTTTCACTCATTCTTTTACTGAAAAGAGCCCAAATTCCCAATGCTTTCTGACGACGCATTTTCTTTCTCCCGTGTCATGTTAGGTGAACTTCCACGTGATCAGAGGGGTTAGGTTAATAACCCGTTTCCTGATTGCGCCGGTACGGGATCCGGTTGTAGCCATTCCATGCGTCCTCTCTCTCTAGACCCTCTGTAACATTAGGATTAGACCCTCTGTAACCCTGGATTGTCGTTAATGTTGAACGTGAGCGCAGAGCCAAGCGCAGCAGCTCCTGCAAGTATTTTGCGGGGAGTCACGCTTAATTACGGTGTCCACAGGCCATTGTTGCGTGCCCCAGGGAGCTTCAGAAGGGATTTTGACCTCCCACAGGGCGCGTCAGAGGGCATTGTGGCCCCGCTCTACCAAAACGTCGTTGACGTCACCTATCTGGTCTCCCTCTTCTATCTACGTCCCCTGTGGACTTGCACGTTAGTCTAAGGGTAAGCGCTGCAATTTTTGCTATACTTTTGAGGGGTGTCACTGATAACTACAGCAGTCAAGACGCTAATCTGGCGACACTCAGGGAGCCCCAAAGGGCATTGTGCGCATGCCACTGCGATGCAAAGCTCCAAACTTGTTTATTGCGTCAACTTTCCCCACTGCCACGGTCCTGCCATGTATTCCCCCCCCCCCCCCCCCCCTGACGCGGCGTGCACGGAAACAACAGCTGCAGCAGCGAGAGAGAGAGAGAGAGAGAGATAGCTCAGTCATATCTGGTATCATACTTTAAAGAAAAACTTCTTCCCATCAGAAGTAACAAGGCCTACAAATGTTAAAATGTTTGCACTCATTTCACGCTTGCTCGGTTATGGCGCCCCCGGGTTCGACAAAAGCAGAACCAAAAATGCATGAAGGGCCTCGGGTAGCAAGACGGTGGGATACCAATTCGCACCTGAGTGTGCGAAAAGACATTTTCAGTAAACATTGTTTAGGTGTATATGACGCAGGTGCTCTCATTTGTCTCCTTCTTCCGCGACACGCGGCAAACCGCGAAAAATTGGTCCAGGAGCGATCCCACCCACGGCAAGAAAAACCTGATTCGCGGCTGCTTGCGCCGCGCGCGTCTTGCCGCCAGCGGCGCGCCGCGCGCGTTTGGCGCTAGTGTGTACGCGCGTTTAAACAGTGAAACGCGGTCACCCGAGAAAGATAAACTAATACATGTGTCAATACGTCCTCTTTAAAAGGCATCGTGCCGATGCTACAAACCCGAAAACAAAACAAGACCACGCATAATACAGAAAAACAACAAGAAAATAACAAAGAAACACAGTCTCTTAGTTCGGCAGCGGGCGTAGAAAGGTTTAAGAGGCACCACGTGGACGACTTGTAGTCGTGCTGTGATTTGGCAATGCCGTCAGGCACGACCACATAGTCGAGTGCGCCAATACGACGGATGATCTTGTAGGGTCCGAAATAGCGTCTTAACAGTATCTCGCTAAATCATCGTCGGTGTATGTGGGTCCAAACCCAAACACGGTCGCCGGGCTGGTACTCGACGTAGCGTCGTCAAAGATTGTTGTGTCGGCTGTCGGTCCTCTGCTGGTGCTTGATGCGCAGGCGGGCGAGCTGTTGGGCTTCTTCTGCGCGCTGGTGATAGGTGGCGACGTCGAGATTCTCTTTTTCGGTGACGCAGCAGCATGGCGTCGAAATCCGTCGTAGTGTTCCTGCCGTAAACCAGTGGAAACGGCGTGATCTGCGTTGCTTCTTGCATGGCCGTGTTGTAAGCGAAGGTCACGTACGGCAGGATGGCATCCCACATCTTGTACTTGACGTCGACGTAAAGTAAGCATGCCAGCGAGTGTCTTGTTTAGCCGCTCCATAAGACCATTCGTATGCGGGTGGGAGGCGGTTGTCCTCCTGTGGCTTGTCTGGCTGCATTGCAAAATGGCTTGAGTGAGGTCTGCAGTAAAGGCCGTTCCTCTGTTGGTGATGAGGACTTCGGGGCACCATGTCGCAACAGGATGTTCTCCAAGAATAATTTATCAACTTCGCCCGCACTAACATTTAGGCCGAGCTTTCGTTTCGGCGTAGCAGGTACTATTAGGAACACTTGTTCACCATAGTGTTGGAACAATTATCGGTGACACGCCCTGGACAGCCAATCGCATAGCTCGCCCTACTGATGTCATGTGGTCAAATCGCGTCACCTGGTCAGGGGCGGCTAAAAACTCAGCCGATTTGCGTGCTGGTATAGGTAGCGATGTGCCTTTTCCAAACCTTATAACACATTCCACGATTTACGTGGAGCACTCAGATGAATGAAGTGATAATCAGAAGGACCTACCCTAATGACTGAGTACGTTTGTACCAAATCGTCAAAATTGTTTCAGGGTGCCTTTAAGGGGGGGGGGGGCAAATAACTGCCAAAATTGCAAATAATGTCATGTCCGTGCTTTGGAGGCATGTTATAAGAGACTATCGGGCTGCAATCCGCACCCGACACTAGTCTGGTGACGTTATACCGAGTAATTATATGCAGAACTCTTCATTTATTATGAAAAAAAAAACGTTATTGTGTTTTTTTAGTATGCTGAGCTTCTGAGCGTAATTTTGAGCCATCGCTCAGACGTGAAAGTGTTTGTCATCTTGACCTAATTCCAGAATTGTTCTGCTCTTGTTCTAGAGTCAACCAAGTACTACGAAATTTTAAATCTTTCGCAGAAGCATTCAATTGTTCAGTGGGATCGTATATGAACCCGAACGCCAACGAAAGATGCATTTTATGGTGATGCATTTTGAGAAGAGATGACAATCGAAGTTATGAAGCACGTGCACATTGGAAGATGGCTATTCCAAAGTATTTTATTTACCTTCGTTCATCAACCTGTGCCAAGTCGTTGTCATTATAGTTGGTTGTGACATCAATAAATGTAAGCTGTGACTGTGTAATGTTGTTGGCTTTTGAAGTGCCATTAATGTTATCAGAAGAAACTTCGGGAGTCACAGTATCACCCAAAGATATTAACTACTATGATTATGAATTTTAGATTAGTTAGTGCACTAGACTGAGTCTGCCGTGTTTTTTTAACTATAATAACTCTGAGTAACTACACGGTATACAGGGTAACCCTGCTAAATGAACCAAGCTTTAGAAAAAGATGGATCATATTGCGCGATTAAGTGAATATTGTTCACGGTATACTTGAGAAGCCGACAGTAATATTCTCATGACATGCAATTAGGTTAATACAAATTATTTCCTAAGTCGTTAATAACAATCCAGTTGTCCCGACGTCATTGAGGAGATGGTAGAGATTTATAAGAAACATCGAACTAAGGTCTTCTCACGAAGCTAGAATGAGTGAGAACAAATTATTCAGCTAAAATTTCCCTGAAACATGACACTAAATCGGGAGAGCCATCTAATGACGACTGTCGACGGTAACGTGTTTAGCAATGGATGAATATAGCGACACGTATTGCCACCCTCGAAACGAGTAATCTATTAGGCATTTACTGCAGCGGGACTCCTCGTCCGTGCTTCCCCGTGAACTATCGTCACCATCTAGGGCCACCGGCGCTAAGCCTGCACGTAGCCTCCAAAATCCATGGCTCGTAGGTACGTGCGAAGTCCGAGAAACGCGTCATGCGGCAACAAGGCTCCTCTCTGGCACTTCATTCTGGACACCCTGTGCCTTCTGGCATGAAAGACTTTCATTTAAAAGCGGCACACACCCAGTTCATTTGTGGAGCAGCCTGCTAAAGCGTCGGTTTTTTTGTCGTGGGCTCCTCAAGGACATGTCAAAGAAACCATCATCTCCTCGTCGTCGAGGTCCAGATTCGGAACTTTTTCAACAACATCGGTGGAGTTGCACACATGCGTGATGCCTTGCCAGACAAGATGGATGGATGGGTGCAAAAGTTTAATGAAAGCCCTGAAGTACGCGACTCAGCGCGCAGCGGGCGGCTCCCACGTTGGGACAGTCAGGCCATGCCCGACCATCGCATCGTGGGCCCTCTGGACAGCCCATAGTTGCGTCCCGGCATCAGGGCTCTTGATAGGCGAGAGAGAAAAAAATTATTTGCAGAAAGCCGGATAGCTTGAGCAGGGGGGGGAATTGGTAAAGCCCACGATGGGCCGCAGTAGGATATCTGGTTTGTGAATCATCGGTAGGTCATAAAGTCCTGGGGGCGCAACATTATTACTAAGAAGCGACTAATAGCGGGAGTTGTGCTCAAGAGAAACAAATTTAACGCATCCGCTAGGAGTGTCTGTAGTTTTTTTCTTTATCTTCAAGATAGGGTCCCAGGGCAGCCCGACGTAAGTGACCTCGTCGTCAAGCAGATCTACCATTTATCATTTGTAGACGGACGTACCCAAGAGAACTGTGGCATTCCCATGGTTAGCAGGGAGAATGCTGATGTCACAGTTGCCACGAAGCCGTTGGAAAGCACTGCGCTCCTCAGTAGAAAGTGGTGAAGGAAACGTTCACTAGTGCAATCTACAGAGGACGTCGACAACGCGGGTGCGGCCCTCATCCCGGTGGGTCTGATGAACTTGGCTACGTTGCCTTCACTACGGATGAGCTACGCTAGGTTGACGATTGTTATTGCGTGATCAAGCTTTCACGTCGCATCTAAACAATAAAGCCGATTTCATTCAGGTCACGGTGAAGATGGAGGCGGAACAGAAACTGCCTTTTTTGCATGTTCTGGTAGAAAGGAGCAATGGTACGCTTTCTTTCAGCGCTTCCAGAAAGAGTACACACACTTGCCGGTACCTGCACATCATGTCTGTTAATCCTGACATTCAGAAAAGGTCAATAGCTGCCTCCCTGTTGACCATGCGAGCCGCAGTTGCATGACATCTGAACACCTGAATTCCGACATGCAGACGATCTGGAAGGACCTTTCGACGCACGGTTACCTCTCTGCTTTCACGAATGCTGTAGAACACCGTTTTCAAGGTATATGCACGGAAACCCATACGTCCTGCAATGGCGGCTTGATGATGAGGATGATGCTTTGCGGTCATCCCCTTTGAAACTGTTCTGCGACAAACAGTCACCCAGTCTGCTTGACTTAGGGTATGCTATATATGCTTTTCATTCTAGCATTTGGCATACACCTTCCTAATATATTTTTTCTCTTCCTCAAAACTTATCTGTCTTGTATCGCTACCTATGCTTTTAACGGATCCAGCTTGTGTAAGCACGGCAACACCATCTACATACTCGGGGCCAACTTCTCAGTGGGTAAAGAACAACGCTCGCCGAGCAACGCTTGTTGTTCTAAGTCGTCTCACATCACATTTACTACATACACAAAGTACACAGCAGTACAAAAATTATCGCAAGTAATGAGAATACTCGCCACAACATCGCATCGCAATCGAACACGAATTGATAACTGACGCATCTGTATTTATAGCCCTCATTTTATAACGGCAGGCATTACACCTGTGAGCCTTAAACGTTTTGGATGAGTTCATAGGAGTAGGTTTACCCACATTTAGAACTACGTACCACATGGACGTATCCTTAGTACCAGCACATCTGATATTTTGCTGTCAAGATAAAATCAACAATGCATTGAAATAATTAACAAAAACCACACTTTCATCTTCACTACCGCAACATGGATGCCATCTGTAGTTTTTCTCTGCTTCTTAATGCATAACCACAACAGATTGTTTACAGTAAAATGCAGGAAAAAATTAAGGTTAGTAATAAAATCTGATAATGGTAATACATATACATTGCCTTTACTTTATATGGTTACGCATAAGATAATTTTGACGACATTGACGTGTTAAATACGGTACTACCATCTTGGCGTCTTCAGCACGCATTGCCACGAGCAAACTCATGCGTTTCTCACTCGTAATTATTCCTGGCTGGAAGCAAACAGCCTGTGACTTCACACTTTTCAATAGTAATGATATTCTCTGTACATTTTCAAATGTTTCCATTAGTGCTTTATTGGATGCGAAATTTTTATCAAATGGATGTTTTGCCCTGCGAGATGTAGTCGGGCTTCAATCACGCGATCATAATTGATATCGCGGCACATTTGTTTGGAACCGCATTTTAACCTCGCCTCCGGGACCATGTGAATTCGCTTTGCCATTTGCGCAACAATTTCCAGCCTGCCAGTGCCTGATGTAAAAAACACGCTCCCATTCCTTGCGTGCCCGGATGAGCGACACCTTATCACGCGTGCTGTGTGATATGACGTTGAGGTGGCTGACGTTCCTGTGCGAAAAATGAGACACACACTCGTGAGTGGAAGAGGCAACCGGTTGAAAGAAGCCCTTCCTGTGGCTCTATTCGGGACATTCCGCCATTTCTTCAAGGCGTGCCGTAGGTGCGACGCATACAATAGGCACACGTCAATCTCGAGATGAGTCCCCACAAACGATGAAGACGAAGAAACCACTGTGATGATGTGCAGCCGATGAAGTGCCTAAAAATGCCCACACTAATTTCCCCCGTGTGCAAGCGGCCAGCCTGGCTGCAACTTGAAGGGATGAAGAACGCCTTTTCAAAGGCTTCATACAAGAGACGTGGGCAATCTCGGCAGCGTGACAGCGGCGGTCAGTTGAAACAACACCAGGTTGGACGCGATACTTACCCGGAGAAGTCTGTTCCAAGATTGCTTATGGGCCTATTAACCGAAACTTAAACTTGTCGCACAAGCGCGGAGTGCGAACTGGTTGGTGTCCGGAGTAGCACTGAATCGCCAGGGCGCAAGAACACTGGGCCATAAGATGCGTCATATAGGTTATTGCGGTCCTGTTGCCTGGCTTCAGTGTTGATGCGGGTGAGCTGGCGACAATGGAGGACATGCACCCATACATAAATCAATCCATACATACATACATATATAAACTGCCCCCGAAAAGTGTGTAAAGTACCATAAAATTCTTATCAGCAGAATCCGTATTACGATGGCTGTCGACGGTAATGCATTAACATTGAATCGATATAGCGACGCAACGTATTGTCACCTATGTATGAGGCGTTTATTGCAGCGAGACTCTTCTTTCGCGCTTCTCTATGAAAACTCGGCGCCATCTAGCGCCGCCACCGTGAAGCCTACGCGTGGCCTCCATAATGCATGGCGCCTGAGAAACGCGTCATAGAGCAACAGGGCTCCTATGTTGCGCTTCTTTCTTGACATGCTGCGCCATCTTGTGGCACTGCCGCGCAGTCCGCGCGTGGCCTCCGAGACGAGAGGCATGGCGCGCCGGTGCCTTTGAACGCTGAGGATCGTTGCCTCACTTCCAGCACATTCAGTGACACATACTCAATAACGCAAGTTGGCGCGAGGTTCATTAAAGAGTGGCACATATTTAGTCCATTTATGGCGCAGTTGACTAAAGCGCTTGTGTGAAAGAGGTTAATCGAATTGTGGCACATATCCTGCGCATTTGTAGCACTGCATGGTAAAACGTCGGGTGGCTGCCCTGGAAGAAGCCGTGTGGAATGAATTCGATTGGGCATCAAAGAGGTTCATTGTAGACCAGGACGGACCGCGTGGCTCAAACCCACTACTCAAAGTCTGCGTCAAATAATCTTGTCTAACAGCGGTACCTACCAAATGCCGCGTCTACAGTCACCCTTGTCAGCGTGAAAGAGATTCGTTGAAGAGCGCCACATATGTATGTAGGCAATGCCACATACTCAGTGAACCAAGTTTGTCCGATGGCTCGTTTTGAACTCTATTACCTCAGCACAGCAGCGCGATGTGCCGCCCATTCGACCATTGACTACCCAGTTACCCAGGCAGGCGGCAAAACGGTTAGATACGTACGTGGATACAAATGTACATACATAGATAGTTAGCCCTCGGAAAACGTGCGCAGTAACCTAAGAATGTCAGCGCATTAATAGCAACACACCATATTGCCATCGTCGAGACGAGTCTGTACATGTATAAGGCGTGCACTGCAGCTGGACACCACTTTTGCCCTTCGCTAAAAACACTGAGCTAAAACAACATATAACCCAAGTTGGCGTTAAAGACGTTCATTGAAGAGTGGCACACACCTACTGGCACATACCCTATGACGCAATTTGGCACCAAAGGGGTTCATTGCGCTTTTGTGTCCCCAAATATGAAAATTAAAGAAAAAGAAAGTGGGGAAGCCAAGACCACCAGTTAAGTATAGCATTCATGAACGCCAAGTGAATGAAGACCAGCACTTACGCAGTGGCACATACCACAGGCTCTAAGTCGGCGTCAATGATTTTAATTGAAACACGGTACCTACCAGTCCCGCATCTGCGCTGACTCATTTTGGCGTGAAAAAGGTTCGTTGAAGAGCGGCCCATGTGCAAACATTGCCTCGTAATTAGTTACCCAAGGTGTTCGAACGGTTGTTTTGGAACCCTGTTCTCCATCACAGCAACCCGTTGCACTACCCATTAGACCACATTGACTACCCAGTGACACAAGCAAGTAGGAAACGGTTTTACACAGACACCAACATACATAGATACCTAGACCCCCGGAAGGGTGTGAACTACGCTAACAATACTAATGCAATAAAACATATATAAGGGCAAACATAATTTACGGGATTACTGTGTATTTAGAAATTATAACTATATGCAAAGTAACAACAGCCACAAGCAGTGGCGATGGATGCAAGGCTTTTTCGTGCCTTGCATCCGTTTGTGGACCGTCGTAGCGGGACAATAGCTTTTCGGAGGGACCGATGCGGCGGGACGGAGACCACAGTAGCACGAGGGCACTTGCGGAGCCACAAACGTCTCTGTGGCGATTGTCATATAGGGCTCTTCGGGAATCTTGGGACACTGAGTGGTTCACGAGTGATCTGGCGAGCTGTGCATGCGCGCTGCGGCGGCGCAAACGTAGGCAGTGGATGAACTTAGAACAGCGGGAAGTATTCAGATGCACACAAGGTTCGCGCTCATACAGAAGGTAAAACGGCGAGTAGCCATCGGTGTCATGCCTAGACGAGTTCTAGGCGAGTGTAACATACGGCAAAGTAGCGTCCCAATCATGGTGGTAGGCGGTGACGTACATTGAAAGCATATCGGTCAGAGCTCGGTTCTGGAGCTCTGTGAGTCCATTCTTCGTTTGTGAGTGATAAGCAGTTAACTTGTGGCGCGTAGAGCATGAACGAAGGATGTCCTCAATGACGCCATGCGAAAAGTAGCGGCCTTGATCGGTCAGAAGCTGTCGAGGAGCACCATTGTTTAGAATGACCTGCGGTTCATGGGCAAGTGGCTATGCCTAAAGCATCAGGAACGATATTTATTTACAGCCGTCCCGGTCGACTCTAGCTAGACGTGCTCGTGAGCACGGGCTTTCTCACGGAAGGAGGCGCTTCTTCGATCCGAGACAGTACCAAGCTTAATTCAACACACTCCCGGGCACGAAATCACTCGTTGAGCTCTAGCGAATAAAGTTTTTGTATTGGTCTGATGGTAGCAACTTCTTCTTATTAGCAACTCCAGCATCTCATTAAAGCATGTTTCTCTCTTTTCTCTCTGATTGTTGTTGTTGAATCTTGCAACCAGAGACATGGTCATCAGCACCTTTGTAGACTGTCAAGAGCCCTTGCAAGTTTCCACATTTGCCGAGGTATTTCCTCGGCGTGGATTATGACTATGGGCTGTCTTTACTCCGTTAGTGAGTCTCCTGTGGTAAAAGTGTGCTGATCGAAGTTGCAGCAGATATTCTTTTGTCCAGATCCTCCAGAAGTCCTCACCTAGGCGTTTCTTGTAGGGCTGCCTTCCGACAGCTTCCGTGTGCGTCAAGTCCACTGACGCGCCGCGCGCTGCTACCATCTGGCAGCGTCGTTAGTTTCCGTCCACTGATGAGGTCTGCGGGTGTTAATGCGACAGGCTCTCCACTGTCGAACTCAACGTAGGCGAGAGGCCTGCAGTTGCCGAGCGCTTCCACTTCCGTAATCACAGTCGTCAGTTCTTCAAAGTTAAGTGAAGCTTTGCCCCACCATGGAGCGCTGGGAAGAATAAACTTGCAAGTGTTACTCCACCGGCTGAAATATGCCGTAACGTCCTCTTGGGAAAACAACTCGAAGATCTTCTCTAAGTCTTTTGACGTCTTCTTATATGTTCTTGCATTGTCTGAATAAATGACGCAAGGTAGACAGCCCGTCACCCTACAAATCGTCGTAAAGGCACGAGGAAATCTTCTGGGGTCAAGCTGGAAACCAGTTCCAGGTGCACTTTAACATTTTGTTTCCGTGGCTTGAGTCACAATAAATAGTGGTCCTGCGAAGTCAACGCCAGTGACATTGAATCCGTTCGTCGGTGTTCAACAATGATGTGCTATAGGAGGAGTTGGAGCGTCGCCAGGGCCAATTCTGAAGCGCCTGCACCTATAGCAGCCCTTGTCCCTTACAAAAATGAGTATTGAATTTCCGTTGTTGATTTGTTTAAGTATCATTGATTCCATGGGAATTCTATGAAACTCCAACACTCAATGAGCCAGCACAATGAGATTTATTAAAACTTCCATTGTGCATTGCACAATAAGTTTTCTGTTGACGAAGTTTGATGGATTTCTCGTTGCATTTTATCGCTTAAGGCGCGCGATCCAATAAAGAAAGCCAGGCATCCTGGCTAACTGTCTGCGTAACGTTCGGATATGCGCTGCCATCGTAGGCCAAAGATTGCCATTCTTAAATTTTTGAGGTCAATCTCCCACCTCCCCCAATTTCCCACCTCCCCCGTCTTACCCATTGGCGGATCCAGAAAAGGGACCTTACGACGAAACAATGAAAACGTTGTCGTGTTTACTTCTCTCTGCCCAGGTGTAGCCTCGTGCTGTAAGCACATACTTCAGGATGAGGCACCAAATTGCCCAAACTTACGTTTTCTGCTGTTCACGAACTAACCACTGAGCGCCTCTGTTGTTGATCTAATACCCCTCATCAGTTAAAAACTATGGCTAGGCATGCCTAGCTTCATGCCTTGCTCAATGAATGCAGAAGCAGACAGAATAATTACTAACAGATGACAGGTTTTTGAGCTTGTGTTTCGAACCTATCATGCGTCGATGTATGGATCCCACTGGTGTCTATAAAATGTATATTACGTGGCATCGCAAGCTATCACGCGGATACAGAGCCAGCGGAAAGGCGACCTCGACTAAATTTGCACTATTACTTTACGGCAAGATATGAAACAAAATGCAGTGCGAGTCACACCGTCTATTGGCAGAGGTCGTGCGACCAGCCACAATGATGATGATGATTATATTTATCGGCATCAAAGACCTTTGAAACAGGGCGGAGACAAATGTCACCTAGCCTGCTTGATTTATTCGTGATTTACAACATGTGTAAATGGCCACTCGACTCATGGAGACTCATGTTCACAGCAGCAAGCGCGACCTGACCATCGCTTCAACAAAACATTTCGCGATTGATTCCGTTCACGTCTGCTCGCGCCGTCATCGCCGCGTAAAATAATCTTCAGCGCATTGGTTAACCAGCTTTTCCACTGCGTGCGCGCGACTGAGAAATTAAGCACTTAGCGAATGAGCCAGAACAGTGGTGATTCGCGATCATTTGCGACCGGTTGCTTGTGATCAACTTGATCGAAGTCTGGCCTTCGAGATTTGTTCGAGAAGTCTGGCCTTCGAGATTCTGAGCTGATCTCGAAGGCTCGGCCTAAGTTTTGTCCTCAACACTAGCGCATTGATTTACCGCAGCCAGTAGTCATTGGCTGCGTTAAATCAAGGATGTATTTTATAAGGATGCATTTTATTGTATTATACTCTGTGTACAGCTGACAACATATAAAAAAATACTCAAGTTTTCCGAAAAAAAAATTATGTTTGGCGTTTTTTACCAAACCTAGCGAAATTTAAAAAAGTTAACATGCAACATTGGTATATAATTTTTTTATTCTTTTTGCACCTTTCGCGTTTGTTTTTGTCGCCATTTTGCATTTTTTTCTTGGTCTGCGTGTGCGCCATGTGTGTGTCGTGAGCTCTAAGCACGTGAGTGTGTGTTGTCATCTGCTGCTGCGCAATACGAAACATTTTTGTCAAGAGCGTACAAGACTAAAAGCGGGATGTATCTATATCCCGTCCGTGCAATGGCTCACGCGGAGGTATGCTACCGACTCAGCTGCGTAGACGCGGGCATGAAGAAAGGAGCGCCCACTGACCCAACGATACTTTGACTCCGGTAAGCACTTGTCTCGTGTTGTGTGTATAACTGATTTCCCAGCTGAATGTATGTTTCACGCCTAGTGCACGGCGCCAGTGTCAAAAAAATTTGTGCGGGGCTGGTCCAGTGTGCGTGTTGCGTGTTGCATTCGCCTTCCGCCGATGGAGCGCCTAGGTTTGGGCATGTCGTCCGTTTAAGCTGAGCATTTAGCAGCCAGGCCTATTTATCTGTATTGCAGTTTAAGCAAGTTTGTCGCAATCAGACCACTTAAATACTGAACTGCAACAAACCACTTAAACAGGGGTGCTTGTTTATGTGTTCTCATGCTCGTCCATACCCGTTGCGGTAGCTTATAGTGGCATGACGTTGCGCTGCAAGGTCGCGGGTTCAGCTCTGGCGGCAGCCGGATTTGGATTGGGCAAAATGCAGAAATGCTCGTGCTTAGATATAGGTGCTCCTTAAAGATCCCCAGGTGGTTAAATTTAATCCAGAGCCATGCACTGCAGTGTGCCTTATAATGATATAATGGTTTTGGCTCGTAAAATACCAGAATATGATTGATGAACATAATGCTTGACCCTGTTTTAAATGGCACTATTGCAGCGGGGCCCATGCCACAGCCGTTTATGTAAACATCCAACTCGCTGTCCGTCTTTTTGTTGTATCGTTATAAAATAATCATACAGAAATGTCATGAACGATATCGTGTCATGTCTAAACAACAGCCAGTTTGATCATTCGCGAATGGAATGCTACCGTATTGCAAAAAAGAAAATAAATGCTCACAGCGCATGGGATCGACGCCACCAGTTTCCCTCCCATCCCTGGAAAAACTATTTCTACGAAATTATTTTTGTACTGTTGATAATTTGAAGACCAAGATTTTACTCGTGGCTTATGATAGAAAAACACGCTAATCAGGCGTTACTATAAGTATATTCCTTCGCGCAAAAAAGGAAAATAAGATTTGTGAAAGTATGCAAGCCAAAGAGAGAAAATATGCAAGTCGGAGAATTGACAAGAATTGCGACTTTTATGTACTCGGCGCAGAAAAGTGCCTTTAGCCGATGTCATATTATCAGACATTTCTTTTGAAGTTCTTTAAATGTTCTGCGAAAAACTGTCGGTAAAATAAATTGGTTCTTGGTATTTCACTATATCTAAAACATATGCCGTGAACAATAAAAATGTTCAACTGATCCATTCAGTCAAATAAAAACAAGGATAACACAGTAGCTGGTACCAACAAACACTTACTTAAATAAGCCTCAAGTGCTTATATACATCTTTTATCCTTGAGGGCATTTCGTTTTGTAGCTTGCACAATACTGCGTTTATACAATTCTTTAAATAGTGGCATCCACAGCATCTGGCGAAAATGGTATGTCAGTTGCTGGTGCAAACTTGCATGACACATCAGCAGCAGAAAACATTCTTATACCAACTGGTTAATGCTTTTTGTGAATGTAAAAAGAATGTTTGACTGTTACCTGCATTTGTGATTATACTTACACACAGAATAAACAGTGGTAAGACAACAAGCCACAGTTGAACTTGCCCGTCCTCATAAAAAGCTCCTGTGCACGTGCTCCATAATACTTAAGGGTGTGTAGGTGTTGAGGTCCTCTTGCAGCATTATGTAAGGAACTGCATCACTCCGGACAAGAAAAAAAAAACACTGCACCAATGTTGTTCGTGTTAGCCTTCAATACGTGCCAGCTCTTATAAGGAATTTTGAATACTGGGGCATCTTAAAGAGAACTTACAATGTGCTAATACTGCGGATTTTTATATTTTTTTGCTGCTAGAAAAAATAGCTATGGTAAGTTTTTTACTGAAAACTAATAATGCAGCATGTGTGCCACTCAAGTGCAACAGCTTCACGAGGCATCCCAGGCCCTGAAAGGAGAAGTTGGACGAAGATGCGAGAGCAGCATGACAATGTTGTTGGTGAGAGCCTTGTAACCGTGTCACAACATTATACATCAATTTTAAGAATGCTAATCTTGTAAAGCGGTTACTAGCACAAAATGTTTGTAGAAATTCAAACAAGACAGAACTTGCAGAAGAAGAAAGCTTGAAGAGATCAATAATGGTTGAACAAAATATCACTAGGACCAACATTTTGGCAAGGGAATTGTCTTAAGTCATGCCAGCACCTGATGTCTGCTCCCCCACTTCATTAAGGGAAGATGAGAACGGTGCAGACAGTGCATAGAGTAAGGTGATGGAAGTGTAAGTGTTCGAAAAAGAGGACAGAAAGAAAACAAGGAGGTGAAGCTTTCTTGTAACAGAGAGAGAACATGTAGGGCTACTAGTGTTGTTTCATCCAAGTAGGGGTGACAAACCTGGAAGACAATTTATGTGTGTATGCAAGTGTTTCTTGTGTTGGGCTTAGTTAAACGAGAACGAAGATATATGGTTTTGATATTGCAAAAGAAAGATCAATAAAAAGAAAGAACTAGAATCTCAGTTTTATCCAGATATTTTTGATTAAGCCAAGAAGCATGAAATGAAGGCGAAAGGCACGAATGTACATCTTGTAGAAAACAGAGGGCGTTAAAGTAGAAATAAAATAAATGATCGATTGAATTATGAATTCATCATAGGCCCACCAGCTAGCACGCACACAGTCCTAGGTGTATTTGTTCTCTAGATGATTATGATGGCACATTTCAAAACATTGTTAGCTGTTTGCGACACACTACCTTTTTGTTGCTCTTTTTTTAAAAAAAGGCCTGAAAATCTTTTTAATAGAAGATTCTCGGCTTCACTCAGCTCTCACATATAGCTTATTGCTATCACAAAGTGTCATGCACCCGACTTATGTTAAATGCTAGCCTAACGATTAGCAGGACCTTAGCAGCCATACGAAGATGAAGAGCCTCTTCACGGTTGTTTGACAGGCATATTATGCGTGAAGTTTATTTAGTTCAGCAGGCTGCATGGACCTTAGAAGATTTGAGGTCTTTCACTCAGTCATAAAAAGAGCTATACAGGAAGTAGTGCATTGCAAACAGACAAGAAGGGAGACACACACCAGCGCTTCTTGTCCCTTCTTGTCTTGTCGTGTTTTTTTTTCGCTGTTTCCCTCTCGAGTATGTACCGACTAGCCCAAGCCTCTACTGTCTTGAAATACTGTGCAGTTCTTGACTTATGCCGGGGGGGGGGGGGAGGCAAGCTGCTTTTAGAGCACAAATGTTTTAGAAGTTTACCTCTGAAAAACACGATTCAGTTGTTTTGTACATATATATATATATATATATATATATATATACATGAAGTCATTTGTTTCCAGTTTACTTGTTATTTTGCCTACTCACAGGCAGCCATAAACCCTTCTGTGAGTGTTTACTGGGTGTGTGAAGCATTTTACTGGGGAAGGTATCCAGTGGTCTTCATTTTTTGTATTTATGCATGCAAGCCAAGAGTTCATGTGTTCAAAGTTAGTTACAAGGGTATCCTTAAGGTCTGCCTTTGAGTCACTTGACTGTTGTTTTTACAAAATATATTTTTTTCTGCTGTAATTGTGAAATATAATTTTTTCTCCTGTAATAAACTTGAAGTTTAGTGAGCATTCGTGTGTATTCTTATCTTAATTCAGCGTTCGCATCTCTGTTTGAGCTGCTGTTTGTCAAGTCTGTACATACACCAAATTGCCAAAGTGCCCGTAAAATTGTGACACATAAGGCTATTTGCATTGTGTATTCCTGCAAGAAGGCTATAGGTTTCCATCTTCTGTTTGTTTTTAATATTGCTGTACATCTTTGTAGTTCAAGTTCAAGGAGTCCCTTAGGTAGCCAATAAGAGTGATAACTTTGTAAAATTTATCAATTTCATCCATCATCATCATAGTTTTAAACCCACTAAGTTCTACTTTTCAGTTCTCATGACCCTGCTTTGGGCTGTGCTGTACAGGCACAGGAAGCTTTTTTTATGCTGTAAGTGCAGGTGGTGTTGTATATCTTCCAGAAAAAAAATGTTGCGAGTTTAACTAGGCATGTGTACGCTTTTGTTACATTTTTTGAGCATGTGTGCTATAGTTCTGCTCCCTTACACTTAATAGCACTGTAGGCACTAGCGTACGTCTTCAGGTTTCATACAGTTGTGCCTTATATACTGTAACAATGTGTCATGTGCACGCTATAATACATATTAGGGTACATGAAATATGTCAGTCGCTCCTTTCCTTCCGTTCGGATTAGGGAAAGTTAAAGTGAAGACGCACCGGGGCATGCAAGTGCAAATAGCAAATTTCAAAATTAAGTGCACTAATATGCCAGAAGCCCAACAAAATATCATTGATATTTCAGTGGCAATTTTCGAAATATCAATGCCATCTCAACAGGTGCACAATGTACTTTTCAATGCTGTGTCAATAATCACTTGACAAATGGTCAACAGAACAATCTCAACAGCATTTCAAGACTGTATCAATGGAAACCCATCAGAAATTCAACAGAAATTACACAAAGATATGTGTAAGCACAATGTGCTTTCAATACTAACTCAACAAATATTCAACATTGACTTGCCCAATTGTGTTTCAATAAAATTTCAGTGGCCAATATTCAAGAGCCCTCAACACTTCCCTCAATGATATCCCAACAAACTCCCAATGAATCCTCAATAAGACATTTAACATTGACCAATGGTATTTCAATGCATTCTCATCAAATTTTTTTGTAAGGGAAAGGGAATCACTGAGTTGCCTGCGCAGCGAAAAACGTTCTCGGTCGCGTGCCACCGACTTCGAACTCCGCTCGTGGCCTCCCTCTATGAAAGCCAAACGCTGTCGTTTCCCATTGGTGGGGCAGCTTCTAGGTTGGAGCTCGTGCGCACGCAGGCCGGTAGACAGGCGCACTCCGCGTGTCGTGATGGACACTGTTGGCGTTCAAAGCGATCTGTGTGGTACCTGAATGCAGGCTACGTGGCACTATCCCCCCTCCTAGTGCGCATCGACCCGATGCGTAAGAAAGCGACATAATACGTATGTGGTGTAGATAAACTAACTTATATCATGGGTTGCTCCTTCAATCGATCTGTCATAATAAGGTTTCATGCGCACAACATGCATGCGCTCCGTGGGGTTGCGTTGGCTTGAACGCTCGTGCCCGCCAGACTTGACTTCGTAAGTAAGGTCACCAAGGCGGCGAACTACTTCATAGGGTCCAAAATATCGAGAAAGAAGTTTTTCAGACAGCCCACGACGTCGTACTGGGGTCCATACTCACACTTTGTCACCAGGTTCATATCGCGTTTCGCGATGTCGCCGGTTGTAGTGGCTTGCATCGATCTGTTGTTGGCGACGTATTCTGTATCTTGCCAACTGGCGGGCTTCCTCGGCTCTTTGTAAGAAGTCATCTAAATCCGGGGGGTAATCATCTATCGGCAGCATAGCGTCCAATGTTGTGGTAACTGCACGACCGTATACAAGCTGGAATGATGTAGCTCTCGTTGTCTCTTGTACGGGCGTGTTATAGGCAAAGGTGACGTAGGGTAAAATTTCAACCCACATCTTATGCTCAACATCTACATACATAGAGAGCATGTCAGCGAGGGTTCTGTTCAGGCGTTCAGTTAGACCATTGCTTTGTGGATGATAGGCGGTAGTTTTCCTATGGTCGGTATGGGTCATCCTCATCAGGCATTGCATAAGTTCCGTTGTGAAGGCTGTTCCACGATCAGTAATGACGACGGTTGGAGCGCCATGCCGCAGGACTATGTTGTTCACGAAGACTTTGGCAACTTCAGCCGCCGTTCCTCGATGTAGGGAGCCTGTTTCAGCGTACCTGGTTAAGTAATCTGTAGCCACCACGATCCACTTTTTCCCAAGTGAAGATGTAGGGAAGGGTCCAAGAAGGTTCATTCCAACTTGTTGAAATGGAGCTTGCGGTGGATCTATAGGTTGTAAAAGGCCTGCCGGTTTCACAGACGGCGATTTTCGTCTTTGACACTCGCGGCAAGTCTTAACATATTGCTGCACTGAAGCTAACAATTTGGGCCAATTCAAACTAATCCTAGCGAACGTTCGACTAACACCCAAATGTCCAGATGAAGGTTCATCGTGACATGCTTGTAGAATTCCTTGACGCATAGTTGCAGGGACTACAAGCAAAAACTTTTCGCGGTTTGGCTTAAAGTTTCTCTTGTATAGGACGTTTCCTCTGAGGCAGAATAAGAGGCCTCTGGAAAAAATACGTGGTACTTTGATGTTGAATCCTTTGAGGTGCTTAATGAGTGGTAGTAATTCTTCATCAGCGCGTTGACGTTCCGCGATTTGAGTTGCTTCGACAATGCCTAGGTACTGAAAGTCCCCTTCCTCTGATGGGGCTGCGTCTACTGGTGCGCGTGACAAACAGTCGGCATCGGTGTGCTTTCTTCCAGATCTGTATACGACCGTAATGTCATACTCTTGCAATCGGAGGCTCCATCTTGCTAGTTTTCCAGATGGATCCTTGAGGTTCACCAGCCAGCAAAGAGAATGGTGATCGCTGATTGCTTTGAATGGTGTGCCATACATGCATGGACGAAATTTACTTATGGCCCAGATCACGGCGAGACATTCTTTTTCGGCTGCTGAATAGTTGGTCTCTGCTTTCGATAAAGTAAGGCTAGCGTATTGAATAACCTTTTCTTCGCCATTTAGCCACTGGACCAGGATGGCACCGAGAGCGACATTGCTGGCGTCCGTGTGTATTTCTGTCTCAGCTGTTTCGTCAAAATGAGCAAGGATTGGGGGCGCTTGTAGGCGTTTTCTCAACTCATTAAACGCGCTCTGCTGCTCGCTTTGCCACACGAAGGGTACATCACCTCTTGCAAGTTTCGTTAGAGGCTCTGCTATTTTTGAAAAATTGTTGACGAATCGTCTATAGTAAGCGCATACACCCAAAAAGCGTCGTACTGACTTTTTGTCTACCGGCGTCGAGAACTTCGCGACTGCCGCTGTCTTTTCGGGATCTGGTCGAACACCTTGAGCGCTCATGACATATCCAAGGAATCGAAGTTCTTCAAATGCGAACTGACACTTCTCCGGTTTAATTGTTAGGTTTGCCGAACGGATTGCCTCCAACACTAACCGCTGTCGCTCGATATGTTGCTCGAACGTTGCGGAAAAGATGACGACATCATCTAGGTATACCAGACAAGACTGCCATTTTAAGCCGGAAAGTACAGTGTCCATCATGCGCTGAAACGTTGCCGGCGCAGAACAGAGACCAAATGGGCGAGCTTTCAATTCATAGAGTCCATCCGGGGTTACAAATGATGTCTTCTCGCGGTCTCGCTCATCCACTTCAATTTGCCAATATCCGCTTTTCAGATCGAGGGAGGAGAAAAATTTTGCACACCGTAGCCGATCTAAGGTGTCATCGATGCGTGGGGGGGGGGGGGTATACATCCCGCTTAGTGACACTGTTCAATTTACGGTAGTCTACACAGAACCGCAGTGTGTTGTCTTTTTTCTTAACAAGCACTACGGGAGATGCCCACAGTTGTTGGAAGGCTGACATGACATCGTCTTCGAGCATTTCGCGTACTTGATTCTTGGTAATGTCTCTTGCCTTCGGCGAGACTCGATACGGATGTTGACATGCCGGTCTGGTTGTCTCCTCTGTTATAATTCTGTGCTTTGTAATGGCCGTGCGCCGCACTTTCGAAGAACTACAGAAACATTCAGCAAAATCCTGTATCAGGCTGTGTAACTGTTACTTTTGAAGCACTGAAAGGTTCGGATTGATGGCAATTACTTTGCGGACATCGCGGGTCGTTGGCACATCCGCAGATGCTAGCTCTAGGCTGCCTAATTCTGTCGTTTCAGAAAATTCATGGAAGAAGGCGATAGTTGCTCCCTTCGCGATGTGCTGAAACTCGTTCCCAAAATTCGTGAGTAGGATATCTGCGCATCCCCTACGGAGGTGAACGAGTCCTCGTGCGACACACATGCTCCTGTTCGAAAAAAGTTTCATGTTACTGTCCGCTATACCTTCGCACTCGTTGAATGTGTCATTTTTGACGAGAACTATTACACTGCTGCGTGGCGGTACAGTTACATCGTCATCGACGACTCGCAGTAGAGTGATATAAGTTTCTCCTGATTCTTCCCAGGTTATAGCTTGTTCGGTGGAGAATGATACGCTTGGCTTCTGTAAGTTGATAATGGCACCATTAGTCTTCAGAAAATCCATACCAAGTATAACATCCCTCGAGCATTTCGAAAGTACTACGAATTCACCAACGTATGTAAATCCTCGTATCTGAACTCTTGCGGCGCACCTGCCGAGGGGCATAATAAGGTGACCACCTGCTGTGCGTATCTGAGGTCCATTCCACTCCGTCAAAACCTTTTTTAGCTTCTTCGCTAGTTCATAACTTATCACGGAATAATCCGCCCCGGTATCAATTAACGCATTCAGCTCGTACCCATCAATCAGCAAAGGCATGTCCGAAGCTATTTTTTCATTGCTGCACTTTTTTACCTGGAACCAATCGTCGATGTCACCCTGGTACCACGGCGGAGGATCTTTGCATGTCCGATTGTTAGCGGCCCCGCCTCCACAGGTCGCTCGCTTCAGTTTTCCGGCTTCGGGCTAGGCGAACGATGCCTAGTCGTGCTTGAAGAGGCACGCGGGCTTGGCGATCGGTAACGCATAGGGTATGGCGACCGAGATTGATGATGGCGAGGTGCGCTAAAACTCTGCCGCGTACATAGGTACTCTTCGATGTCAGATGGTCTTTCGCCGTTTCGGGGGCATGGTGCATTCATAGAAAATCCTCTAAGACCGGCTTGCCGGTACGGGCAAAATCGGTACAGATAACCAGCCTCTCCGCAGTGAAAACACAGGGGCCTACGGTTGGCGTCACGCCACACGTCACTTTTCCTGGGCCTTGTCTCAGCCATACGGGGCGCATTGTGCGCTATCGGCACGTAGTTACTTGGCCTCGCGATGGGTGCACTGTGAACGATGGACGCACTGTGAACGATCGGTGCACTTTGAACGATTGGTGCACTGTGAACGGCGGGTCGCCTGAGCATCTCGGAGTACGTTGGTGTCGGTCGTGCTGGTGCTGGCTCACATTGTGGTTCCCGTATGGCTTGTCTCACTTCGCTTCTGACGATGTCGACGATAGACGGTTCCGGTGGAACTTCGTCAGACTGCATCTTGCGTAGCTCTTCCCTGACTACAGGCCTGACGAGTTCCCGCAGTGTGTGTAGATTGTTGTCAGTACACGCGGAAAATACATTTGCGGACGCGCAGCTTAAGTCGCGGTTGTATTGCCGGGCTCGCTGCTGAAGCGTCATATCAATCGTCGTTGTTTCCGATCGAAACTCGGCAACGGTGCGTGGCGGATTGCGAACGAGACCCGCGAAAAGCACTTGCTTCACCCCATGCATGAGATGGCGCACCTTTTGTCTTCACTCATGTTGGGGTCAGCGCGCTTGAAAAGGCGGGACATGTCCTCAAATGTACATGGCTACGGTTTCATTCGTGCGCTGATTCCGTGCCCGAAGAGCAGTTTCTGCCTTCTCCCTGCGATCGTTGCTACCATACGTAGCCAGCAGCTGCTGCCGAAACTCTTCCCAAGACGACAGAGAAGCCTCGTGGTTTTCGAACCACGTTCGCGCCGAGTCTTCTAAAGCAAAATACGCATGGCGCAGCTTGCGTTCTTCACTCCATTCGTTAAACCTTGCCACTCTCTCGAAATGGTCCAACCAGTCCTCGGCGTCTTCGAACGAGCCGCCGTGGAAGGCCTTTGGTGTGATAGGCTGACTCACGATGAGCTGTGCCGGTGTAGTAACTTGGCTGGTCATGGTAGCGCGGTCAGTTGGCTCCCTTGCCACGAAGAAAAGAGGTCCGAATTCTGGCGAATCCCCTCGAAGACGACGGCTGGTCCGTTGGTGCACTGGCGTCAATTCCAAGGGTTCCAATCGCCGAGGATCAGGACTAAGCTCTCTTCGGTGTGTGGGGCTCGAAATCATACCCCGCACCTCCACCAGATATGTAGCGACTCCAGTTAACACAGGTTTACAAAAAATAAACTATTTATTAAAGGGCGAACTTGTGCCCAGAACTAAAGGGAATCACTGAGTTGCCTGCGCAGCGAAAAACGTTCTCGGTCGCGTGCCACCGACTTCGAACGCCGCTCGTGGCCTCCCTCGATGAAAGCCAAACGCTGTCGTTTCCCATTGGTGGGGCAGCTTCTAGGTTGGAGCTCGTGCGCACGCAGGCCGGTAGACAGGCGCACTCCGCGTGTCGTGAAGGACGCTGTTGGCGTTCAAAGCGATCTGTGTGGTACCTGAATGCAGGCTACGTGGCAATATATATACCCTTTGCTAGCAATTTTCTATTTCTAGCGTTATGGCGAAAGCAATTATATCGACACTTCAGGCAAATTTTCGCGGCTGTCTTCGCCTTGATGTTCCGCATTAAATCCAAAAACCATGAACGACCCTGTGGGTGTGGGAAAAAGCGCGTAATAGTGAGCCGAAAAGGATGGCGGCTTGATAGCATTATTTCCCACGCGCTCAATATTCGCGTTAGTTGTGGGTCACGTAATCAAACGCGAATGGGATGGAGTGCACGCGTCTTCTCCTCTAGCCCTGCCGCAGCTGTGAATGACTGTGCGCGGCTGACGCTTATGGGGCCCGCGTGCCATATCTAATCGTTGGTAATCATTGGTGGGTGCAATGATAAAGGGCGACCAGGGATATGTCTGCTAACTTTATGCGCGCTGTCTTCCTTGCCGGGCTGTCTTTCTGCGCCCCTAGTGTTGCAGAGTTAAGAGACAGGGGTCATCGTAGATCACTCACAGAGGCCGTCAGTAGTGGACACAAAAACAGGCAGATAATGATGAATCTAATTTTCAGAGTTGCGGTGAATCGCGCGGTTGTACGAACCGTTCGCCTCCGCTGCCGGCGTCCTTCACAATGAAAGCGAGTGCTCGAGGTAATCCAGTCAGGTAGTTACAGGTTCACATGGTCCGTGCTTACTATGTCCACTAGGTCCACTATGCTTACTATATGAATTTTAGGTGAATGTTTACTACAATATATATGGCCACTATAACTAACGTATAGACTTGTGGAAGGGCCACACTTTTCCGTCGCGATTTTGACGAGCCTTTCATGGGACCCGGCCATTTGACTTCATTTTTCCAACTACGTGTATTAAATCCGCCGTAAACCTCCGCGATCGCCTGCTCTCGACATCCAGTAGCGACGCGCGAAAGTACGCTGCGCGCGACAATTCGCTGTTGAGCCCGATCAGAATCAGCGCATGGAACGCGATTGCTTCTTGGTTGGATGTCTTTTTTAAAATATTGGCTGTCAAGTTATGGGTGCGGCCCTTACACGGGTGCGATCCTTACACAGATTTACACTGTAAGAATCTTCCTTCGTGTAATTGTCTTCTACTTCACTATCACTAAGACTGCTTCGCCTTCCCGGCCAAACTGCACACTTTTTTTATTTTTTAGTAGTTTGAGTCCGAGTATAAGCGCTGCTGCGCATGACTTCTAGACTTCTATTTATTCTGATTTTGAGTGAATCTGGCTTGGCATCATTTCGGTTACTGAGTGAATTCTACATAGAAGGTGTTTCAGCGAACAGTTTCCAAAATTTTTAAGGATGGCCTGTGGCAGATAGAACAATTCTAGTTCATGAGCTCGTCTACTTGAAGAGGCGGGCATTACTTGCACAAAAAATTGAAACGCATAATCGACTCATCAACAAAATGAACCAATTAACTATTTAGCTAATTATCTTATGGCCCATGTTGCAATTTACAAATTCAAGCCGTGGAGTGCAGATCCACTTTGAACTAAATCGCAGGCTGACACTAGTGTCGAGATAATAATTCTCTAACTTTGCGGAGAAATACATTGGCGTGCCAGTCACTTTGTCAACAAATCGTGATTTTATGCATCAAAGCACAAAAGTATGAGAAGAACAAATTTTGGGATTTTACGTGCCAAAAGCAGGATCTGATTATCAGGCACGCCGTAGTGGAGGACTCTGGAATAATTTAGACCACCTGGGGTTCTTTAACGTGCACCTAAATCTAAGTATACGGGTGTTCTAGCATTTCGCCCCATCGAAATGCAGCCGCCGTGGCCGTGATTTGATCCCACGACCTCATGCTTAGCAGTCCAACACCATAGCCTCTAAACAACCACGGCGCGTAAGCGCAAAAGTAACTGGAACGCCAATGCATTTCTCCGCAATGTTCGGGAAATAATATCTCGAAACTGGTGTCATCCTGAGAATTGGTTCCTAGTGCATCCGCCTTGCCAATTACATGGGTAGAACTTGTAAATTGCAACACAGGTCATAAGTTATTATGTTAAAAACCTAATTGGTGATTTTTTTATTTAGTCGATTATGCATTTCAATTTTTTGTGCAAGTAATGTCCACCTCATCGAGTAGACCAACTCATGAACTAGAATCGTGCTATCTGCTACAGGCAACCTTTAAAAATTTTTTGATAGTGTTTGCTGAAATACCCCGTATTTATGGCCTCTGCATGCAAGAGGTGATGTTTCCCATCCCTAATGCATAAATGTTGTAAATAATTAGAAGAGCTTTTTTTTATTTTATTTTGTCGCCAGTCGTTACCATTGCCTACTGGAAAGAGAATAAATATTAACACACATATCACTCACGCGCTTTTCACACGCCGTTGAAAGAAGACTCTGCCGAAGGGGTCACTGAAGTCTGCGGGTTTGTTTCAGGGTCCAAAATGCACGGCAAAGTAATTTGAAGTGAGGTGAACATAGATCAACACATTCATTCTCTAGGTATAGGTAATCCATTTAGTTGGCTACCTCCTTCTCTTTAAAAAATATAATAAACTTTGTCCTTTGTATATATTTATATCTATTGTGTCTGTGCATGGTGTTCTTAGCGGAAATTTAACGAAAAGTGTTAAAGTGAGGAAACACGGATGAGGTAGACGCCGCTGGTGCTTCTAATGCGCTTGTCCTCCTTTTGTCAGGATTTTCCGAAATAAAGCGAAAGTATAAATTAAAACCCGAGCGCGTCCGCGCCAACCATATTCCAATACTTTTGGACAATAGCCCCCTAGAAAATTCCGCAGGGGGCTCGAGCCCCTCCCCCCCCCCTCCCCCATAGTCGGCGCCCTTGCTTCTTAAGGATGATGTGGGAGGGTGACTGGGTGTTTTACATCCCCAGATGCGTCAGAGTGTAACAGGCACCCGCTGACCCCAAGTATGCTGTCGGTATCCATGAATGGGTATTTCTGCAAGAGGTCACTCTTGCAGATGTACCTGTCGAAATACGCTTATAATACTGCTGAAGGCTTGCTGCTGTGCATGCCTCATGCATTATTTTTCTGCTTCAGCGATCTCTTCGGTAACTAGAAAACAAGTGTGCAGCTCTGTTTTTGCATCGGCAGTGTTTGGTGAATCTGAATATCCTTGCCGTGACACAGAGCACCTTTTTCATTTTGCTGTAGCTGTCAATATCCAGATCCCCTGATCTTTTTTTCCCCTGATCTTTTTCACTCTATTCGACTGAAATTGCTTCCACTTCGTTCGATCTTCCACTTCGATCTATTGCGGCGGGGAAAGGAGAATGTCTTCTCTCCCGCCATTGCTTCTCCGCCGCCAGATGTGTGGGAGCCACGTGGTCCTGACGCCAGCTGCGTGGGGTGTGCGCGCCTGCGGCGCCGCCGTCTTTGGAGCACAATGTACGGCACCTGAAAGCGCTGTCTGCACTTGCAGTTAGCCGTTTGGTGTGCCCCACCACAAATTGCTCACTTGGTATTGTTATAAAAATATGTCAAAGTCCGCTTCCTGCCATATATACGCAACCAGCTGGTTCTAAACGTGACTTCTTACACTTTCTTGAGCAATTCCTCCATTTTTTCACACAAACAAGTTACCTTTTTGTTGTTGGTTATACAAATATAAATACGGTTATTAATGATCAATACGCCATGAATTATAAGACGTCTGACTATGTCATACGGTGATAATGTGTCATACCGTGATAATGTGTCATATGTGAGAATTTGGTTTCGGTACCCACACGCATTGGTCCTAAAACAACAACAACAACAAACTTTTTATTTCAGTTCACAGTATACACTGCAGACCGAGGAAGATTGGGCTAAAGGTGTTTTGCAACACCTGACAAAGGCCCAGCCTCCCTTCGGTTGTTGAAGCACATGCGGTAGGAGCATGACTTTTACAAATTTTTACACAATGTTTACGAAGTCACTTAGTTGAACTCAAACATGTTTATATCACACGTAATAATAACAACAAATACAAAACTAACATGTACGGAAGTAACATACACTTCTGCAATGTAAGTCATTATGTAGCATGCAAAACCGTAGTTAAAAAAATCAGTCATTGGTAGTTACACAGCATTCATTGTAGAAATATAAAACATAAGGTCAGTGAAGAAAACAAGAGAAAGGTTGCGATGTTGGTTTAATCTCTCCTAATAGCAATCTGTTTAAAATATTGGAAGGAAGGTCACTGTTTGAATGTTCCCTAATTAGAAGGTCGATTTCGGTATGAGCATTTAAGGTACCAGGTATAATAACCGAAAGTTTTTGAAGGCCATAATTTGTTCGTGTCGTATCAAACACGTAGTGTTTATGTCGAAAATCGTAGGACGTGTTAACATTTAAATACTTTCGCTCAAAATTTTGTTTATCGTTTATTAATAGTTTATGTATATGAATTGATAATATCTTTAGATATATTTGCGGAATATTCAGCAGGCTGTGTTTAAAAAATGAACTTCTCGTGCTTTCACGAAGTGATAGATTTTCAATAGCACGTATAGCTCTTTTTTGGAGTATGGCAAGTTTCATTACATTAGTTTCTGTAGTCGTACCCCATATTAGTATGCAATAATAAAAATGATTGTAGACAAGCGAGTAATACGATAGGAGCTTACTCAAACGGGTAATGCATGACGAAATTTGTTTATTATGCCTATAGAACGAGCTACTCTGGTGGATAAGTAATTTACGTGTTCTGACCACAACATATTCTCCTGAAATACAACACCAAGAAATTTTATTTTTGATTCGCGCGTCAAGTAGCAGGTGTGACACTTCAAGTAGAAATCATTGTGAATGATTTTATTCTTTGGCCTGAACACTACATACTTTGTTTTGTTAACATTTATTTGCAGGTGCTTTGCTTTTAGCCATATTGCGAGTTCAGATAACCATGCATTTGCTATATACTGTAATTCTTCTCAATCTTGTCGTGCAAAAAAAAAAAACATTCCTGTCGTCAGCATAAATCACAATATTCTTAGTACTCTGTATGTTAATTATGTCGTTAATGTAAGTAAAAGTAGGACGGGACCTAATATAGACCCTTGATGTACGCCTGTTGAGATTACTCCTGTGTTCGATTTAATATGATTTACAGTGGTGAATTGTTGGCGATTATTCAGATAGTTACTGAGTAAGTCTAACGCTACTCGTCTTATACCATAATAACTCATCTTTCTTTTTAGTATGTCGTGGGCTACAGAATCAAAAGCCTTGCGCAGGTGTAGGAAGATCCCTACCGTTGTTAATTTGCGCTCAAGGTTGTCAAGCATTTTTTTCCTTTATACCTAGCAAGGCCGATTCTGAGCTCTTGTTTTTTCTAAACCCAAACTGTTGATCTACAAAAATGTTATCAGAAATATAACTATAACTCTATCACAACGTCAAAGGGATGGCCATACAAGTAAGGGCGAAATTTGCTTAAAGCCCAAACTATAGCCAAACACTCTTTTTCTGTGACAGAATAATTGATTTCTGCCCTTGTGAGGGCACGACTCACGTAGGCAACCACATATTCCGGAAGGCCACGCTTGTGTTGCGCAAGGACGGCTGCAAGACCAATGCCGCTGGCGTCCGTGTGAACTTCGGTGGAGCACTCGGGTCGTAGTGACCGAGAATGGGACTTGAGGTAAGTAGACGACGCAGAGTGATGAAGGCTTGTTCACATGACGGAGTCTAATCACGAAGGTTACCAGGCCCAGCCAGGAGCTTCGTCAGGGGTGCGACAATGCAGGCAAAATTGCGCACAAAGCGACAAAAATAAAAGCAGAGACTGACGAAACTTCGGAGCTCTTTCACTGTAGTCGACCGCGGAAATTCTGCGACAGCACGAAGCTTGTCAGGGTCGGGAAGGACGCCGTCTTTGGAAACGACGTGACCAAGTATGGTCAGCTGGCGGGCTGCGAAGCGGCACTTCTTTAAGTTAGGTTGAAGGCCGGCGGTGGCAAGGCAAGTTAGAACTTCGCGTAGACGAGTGAGGTGAGTGGTGAAATCAGGGGAGAAAACTACACGTCGTCTAAGTAACACAAACACACCTTCCATTTGAGGTCTCGCAAAAGATTGTCCATCGCTCTTTTGAATATCACGGGCGCATTCCATAGGCTGAATGGTATCACCGTAAATTCATACAGGCCGTCAGGCGTAATGAAAGCTGTCTTCGAGCGGTCGGACTCATCCATCGGGACTTGCCAATAGCCCGATCGCAAGTCCAAAGAAGAAAAGAATTCGGCACCATGTAGATAATCCAGGGCGTAATCTATACGCGGTAGAGGGCAGACATCTTTTCGTGTAATCTTGTTAAGGCGACTATAGTCCTCACAGAAACGAATCGAGCCATCTTTTTTCTTAACTTGTACCACGGAAGACGACCAAGGACTACAGGAAGCTGTGATAATACCTCGTTCAAGCATGTCCGGAACTTGCTCAGTAATAACACGGCGCTCCCTGGTTGACACGCGGTACGGTCGCTGGCGTAATGGTGCGGTATGTCCCGTATCAATGTGGTGAGAAACGGTACTTGTGCGGCCTAATGATGCTTGGTTCAATTCAAAATCGTGTCAAGGTAATCGTCGCAAATAGATCGAGAAAAAACATCCGGTGCGATCCGGTCAGATGGCACATAGGGCGTCGGTGCTGTTACGTTAGTTGTAGCCTGGTCTTCGGCAGCAGGGAAATACACAATAACTTCAGCGCCCACACTCTGGATGGTGCGAATAGTCTCGCCACAGCGCAAAGCCAAAGTGTGCGAATTGGGGTTAGAAACCAGTATTTCTGCAGCACCATGGTGAACCCTGAGGAGGGCGGAAGGCAACAATGGCGGCGACTGAAGACGGCAGCGGGTGTGAACAAAACCGTCGCGTCGGCAAGCGATGTGCATGAAAGAGGGACAAATACAGCACTGTGTGGAAGAAGGTCAGTATCTGAAGCTACACAGATCCTGCTAACATCAGGAACTTGCAAGTCGTGAGATGGCAAATCGCACAGAATGGAGAACTGAACCTCAGCACGTGCACAGTCAATGACGGCATGATGGCGCGACTGAAAATCCCAGCCAAGAATCACATCGCAGGAGCAACAGGTTAGCACAAAGATTTCAATAGAGTACAAAATGTCTCGAATCAGCACCCTGGCAGTGCACATAGCGACTGGACGAACTTGTTGAGCAGTGACTGTTTTAAGCGATTATACCGAAAGCGTCATGGTCACTTTCTTTTATTCGCACAAATTCTTTTATCTGCGTCAGCAAAGTTGTCGGGTTGTCGCCAATAACCAATGCTGCTAGCGAATCTTCCGAATAATGATCTTAGCTCAAACCTTATTTAGAGCAAGTTCACGTGTCGAAAATATTGTTTGTCTATCAAAAATGTTGGCCAGTCAAGCTTTACATCGACTTTCCAAATGAACGTTTCAGAATGCTTTGCCATGGCATTGGTGTACAAAGTAACAGATGTGTTTTTTGTCATGCGCTTGCTCTGCAGTTCATCTACTTCCCTAATTGATCTTTGCTATATACCATTTTTTGAAGGTAATCAAAACCTGAATTTTTGTACTTCCAATTTAACGCTAAAAATGTATTCCTTTTAAGTAGCACAATACACTTCAAGGCAAACACGGGCTCTCTCAGCGTTGCCATAGTTTCTCCTTAGATAAGGACAGATTTGATCAGTTCTTGAAGTTTAAAAACATACTTTGTAGGAAATTTAAATTTTTTACTTACTTTGCTCGAACGAATTTGTATCGCTGTTCTTTTTTTCTGATGCAATTGAGGCATGGAACGGACTTCCAAATGATGTGGTCAATACAAATGATGTTGTTGAGTTCATGCCTTTACTTGATGTACGTTTATCTGATTTACAATGATGATTAGTCCGACCTTTAACTATGGTTATTATTATTTAAATGTGTCCTGTTGTTTGGTTGCATTACTTATA
Organism: Dermacentor silvarum; assembly: GCF_013339745.2. Taxonomy (NCBI): domain Eukaryota; kingdom Metazoa; phylum Arthropoda; class Arachnida; order Ixodida; family Ixodidae; genus Dermacentor; species Dermacentor silvarum. Next base: position 40,700,440 of record NC_051155.1, on the reverse strand, counting down.
TATACATACACGTTTATGTATGTGTATATGGGTGTGTAAGTGTGTAAACTGCGGTATGCAAAATGTGCTTCCTCCCTGTAATGACCCTCAAGAGAGGTTTAACAGGATATTAAAAAATCAAATGTGTTTGGTGATTGCCCATATTTAGGTTATTGTTACTTATGTATTCGTGTACGGTGTATTCTTGTATGGAATAAATATATTTATATTTCCTTGAAAATGCAGTATACACACTCACAAAAACATCACGTGTAGGACGTCTTAGATCTGTAGCTAATATGTATTCTGCTTCACTCCATGGACATGCAAAAAAAGTCACTGCATTTGTACAGAAAGGCAAAGCGTAACTAAATTGCGAAGCACATATAGGAGACCTATATGTTACGATTTGAATACCAAATGGGAATAAACTTTATTGTATTTCATACAAGGAGCAATAAAATACAAATATAATTTGTAAAGTATCACTGCAGTCAACAGTATAGTTTGCAACTGATCACAGTCATTCACATAAATCCCAATATATCTGTGGTATAATATAAACTCAGCAAGAGTTAGGAAAAGCAGAGCAGCCGCTTGCCAAAAAAATTGTGCTGTCCTTCACACAAAAAATATAGTACATAACAGAGGTAACACTGCGTATATATCTGCTCTTCATCATCTGTGCGTTTCAGCTGAGTATACAATAAGATTTGTTCAACAGTAATATTACACAGCTCTATAAGGGCGTTTCTACGAAGACTTAAGCTGATGTGTACAAACAGTCGTTCTGAAATAAAACAACAGTTCCTTCGGAGACATACCGTCAGCAGTCCCGACCATGAGGTGACGGGTAATAAATGGTAATTAGTTGCTAATAAGCAAAACAAAAAGTCATTTTACTTTTAGTTTGAGCGGACTCACTGTAATCGGGAAATTGATACCAGATCTCTGTACAAGACATATAGAGTTTAAAATCTGAAAAAAAACATGCAATTACCCGCACAACTGTGGAGCGATGAACTTCGGCTATCACAGCACGCGAAACTGTACCCGGGGCTGCAGTGAGAGCAAAGACGCACCTTTCGAGGCGACGTTCTGCTCACATGACCCAACAGTGGACAGCCCTGGGACTCCGTGCAGCGTGCTGGCTGCCCTCTGCTGGGTGACGTAAGCAGAATGTTGCCTTGAGTTTCAGCAGCATCCCAGTTTCAGTTTCGCGTGCTCTGACAGCCAAAATTCACCACGCCAGAGTTCTGCGGGTAATCGCATTTTTTCCAGATCCAAAAGGTCACATGTCTTGAGGAAAGAGCTAGCTTTAATTTCCCAGTTTAAATGAGTCCGCCGAAACTAAAAGTAAAATATATTAGATTTTTGTTCACTAGCAATTAATTACCACAAGTAACTACCATCCACGCATGATCGACACCGCTGACAGCCTGTCTTCTAAAAAACCGTCGTTATTCTTCAGAACGGCAGTTTTTAAAAGTGCAGTCTATAAAAAAGGCGCAGAATATAGATAACGTGGTTGGCACAGAGGCAGCCGAGAAAGTTACTAGATCATGCTATTATGGTGATCAGAAAGAAAGAGAATGTTATATAAAATTGCACAAAACTATTGCTCAATCTATTGCACAAAATTGTCAGGCTAGCGTTAATATGTTAATGTACATGAACCTCAGCGTCGCATTACTTGCACAACTCTGTTCACAAACTTTGTAAGAACCACTCTTGGCGTTGCTACATTCAAACCAAGAAACAATCCTTCCAGTACAGTACTGAAGTTGAAGGGTTTAGGCCCATATACTATGTTCAATACAAAACATGCACTCACGATTGCGACGACCCCTTCCTGCGCATTTCTGACCATGAACAGCCGCTCCTTGTCGACACAGATGTGGAGAAACTCTGCCTGGTGCACGTTGTGGCGAGAGCACACCACACAGGGGGTGAGCCGAGCCCGCTCGTCCTGCAATGACAACAAAGAAAGCTTACTGATTATGAAAGTATATTCATGATATTGTATAAGCACAACATAAAGGGGTTGCTATGCTTGTCATTGGGGTTGTCACTGCAACATAAAGGGGTTGTCATTGCAGGACGAGCGGAGCCCGCTCGTCCTGCAATGACAGCAAAGAAAGCTTACTGATTATGAAAGTATATTCATGATATTGTGTAAGCACAACATAAAGGGGTTGCTATGCTGAAGCAAGCAAGTATTATGTTGTCATGCAGCCTTAACTGCAAACAACTTAGGTTGCAGAGAAGCTTAACACAACCAAGCATTATTCCAATAACCTGTGGAATCCAAGCAAGGTAATTTTTGCAGCATAGATGCTCCTCACATTGAGCGTAAGAGCAGTGCGTGATTGTTCTTCTGTTGATCCATACTTTTCGTATATTGCTTCATGATTTCATTTCTGTTGTTTTATTATTACTCTATGTAGTGTAGTTGTTCTTCCTCATATGTGCAGTGTGTGTTAATGATTGTATCGCCCCCCCCCCCCATGTAATACACTCCCCTTGAGGGTTTTTAGGGGTAACATGAATAAATAACAATGAATAACCAGCTGCTGAAATTAAGTATAACCTGAGTTCACCTACAAATGAAAACAAAACATCTTGATCTTTATACACTTGCCAAACTGTTTCCACGATTGCAGCCATTTGAAGAATTCCGGCATTGTTTAGAACCGATTTCGTTATTAAATATGTCAAGAAACTTATGTCCCCATTAAGAAATAGCACCGGCACTGCTGTTTGTTCTTTCACATTTGAAGCAATAATCCTCAGAGTTGCAACAGCAAGGAGGTCTGTAAAAAGGCAATTCGTCTTAGCTTCAATGATCGGACCGACATGTGCAATACAACTGCACAAAATTCTTGTTCTTCTGTTGCTTGCAAAAGCTCTTTTTCCTTTGAATCAATAATATCTTTGTTTTCTGAATCCCACATAGATCAAAAGATCTTTTCTTAAACACTTTATTTGACACACGTCAAGTATTTAGGCACAGAAAGTTACTGTAAGGCTAACAGCAGCATTTTTTATATGCTGGAGCATTTTTGTAGTTGTAGGTAATTAAGGAAAGAAATATAAAAGTACTGAAAGTTCGGCGAGTTGGTCTATAGCTATTCAACTTGAAACTGCAGCACACACACAAGAAACGAGGACACAAGGCAAAGACAACAAACAGGCGCTGACTCGCAACTCAGTTTATTTTTGGGGGGAAGTTAACACACACACACACACACACACATATATATATATATATATATATATATATTGTGATATGACGATTTATTAGACGTCTCACGCAATCGAGGCAGTCCACGAACGCTTATGGTGCGCACAGCGACAGACGCAAGAGCACTTCTTCCTCTTCTTCACTTCAATGGCCCCCGGGAGAGAAGATGAGCCATCCTGGCGACCTACGGCGTAGGTAGGATAAGGGGGTCATAGTATGGCTTAAGTCGGCTGACATGAACCGTGTCACGTCCGCGATGTCTAAGGTCGTGTGATGGCGTCACAGGCTCGACAACGTAGTTGACAGCCGAGGTACGGTCGATGACGCGGTAGGGACCATCATAGCGTGCAAGAAGTTTGGTTGAAAGGCCAGGGCTGTGAGGTGGGATCCACAACCAAACAAGGGAACCAGGCGGAAAATGTGGTGTAGGCACGTTACTGTCATGCCGCAGCTTTTGGCGACCTTGGGCGGCGGTCGTAAGGGTACGGGCGAGCTGCCTACAGTCATCTGCGTATTTGGCGGCTTCAGACACTGGCGTGCATTCAGAAGCGTCGGGTTGGTATGGGAGCAGGGTGTCCATTGTACACGAGGGCTCGCGGCCATATAACAGAAAGAATGGCGAAAAGCCAGTGGTAGCTTGTGTGGCGGTATTATAGGCATACGTGACGAACGGCAAAACAGTGTCCCAGTTACTGTGGTCCGAGGCAACGTACATAGTCAGCATGTCACCGAGTGTGCGGTTGAACCTCTCTGTCAAGCCGTTCGTTTGCGGGTGGTAGGCGGTAGACTTGCGGTGAACGATGCTGCATGCAGCGAGAAGGGCTTGTATTACTTCGGACAGGAACACACGCCCCCGGTCGCTGAGCAGTTCGCGTGGTGCTCCATGTCGAAGAACGAAGTTCCGCAAGATGAAGAAGGCAACGTCACGCGCAGAATCCGCCGGAAGTGCGGCAGTCTCGGCGTAGCGCGTCGAGTGGTCGACGCCTACAATTATCCATCGGTTACCCGAGGAACTGTAGGGAAGTGGCCCGTATAGGTCTATGCCGACGCGATCAAATGGCCGGGCCGGGCAGGGGAGCGGCTGTAACTCGCCAGGAGGGCGCTGTTGAATTTTACGCGTTTGGCACGCCGTGCAAGCGCGTACGTACTGGCGCACGAAGTGATACATGCCGTGCCAGTAGAAACGCTGCCTCAGCCGAGTGTACGTTTTCAGAACGCCGGCGTGACCATTATGAGGAGCGGCATGGAAATAAGCGCATATGTCAGTACGCTTTTGTCGTGGTATCACAAGCAGCCATTTGCGACCATCAGGCAAATAATTTCTGCGGTAAAGGACGTTGTCGTGGACAGCAAAGTGAGCGGCTTGGCGACGAAGTGTTCGAGAAGAGGGTGTGACGGATGGATCGTGGAGGAAATTCAGCATAGTTGAAAGCAGGGGATCCTTACGCTGCTCGGCCGGCATATCAGCGACGTTGATCGTCGACATGGATGCGAAGGGCGTTGACACTGAAGCCACATCGGAAGGTAGCGGTGATCGGGAAAGCGCATCGGCGTCGGAGTGCTTTCTGCCCGATTGGTAGACAACGCGGATGTTATATTCTTGTAAGCGAAGTGCCCAGCGGCCGAGGCGACCTGACGGATCTTTTAACGAGGACAGCCAGTAAAGTGCGTGGTAGTCGGTAACAATGTCAAAAGGGCGACATTGTTACCGACATTGGCGTCGACGTCTGACGACGACGACGACAATGATGATGATGATGATGCGCACAGCATTGGAGAAGTGAGGGCGTCGAGCTCATAACAGGCCGTGTCCTCGGAAGTATCGAGAATGTGAAGCGGGTCAAGGGGCTGAACACGACCAAGGGATTCTCCACGCAGTAAGGTCACAGGGAATGGAAGCGGGTTACACACAAACATAGTGGATAATCCAGATACAGTGTTGAGGACGGAAAATGGTAGAGGTAGAGCCTTGCGACGTAGGTACGGACGAAATTTGACGAGAGCCCAAATAATGGCCAAGCACTCTTCTCTGTGACAGAGTAGTTGGCTTCTGCCTTCTTTAAAGTGCGACTCGCATATGCGACGACGTACTCGTCGTAGCCGTCTTTCCGTTGCGCTAGGACTGCACCAAGTCCGATGCCACTGGCGTCCGTGTGCAGCTCTGTGGGCGCTGTCGGATCGTAGTGTCGAAGAATCGGCGGCGAAGTAAGTAGACGACGTAGTTGCTTGAAGGCGTCGTCACACGAAGTTGACCACGCGGAGATGCCGCTGCTAGCCGTAAGCAAATTGGTCAGTGGTGCGATAATAGTGGCAAAATTGCGCACAAAACGCCGAAAGTAAGAGCAGAGCCCTATAAAGCTGCGGAGTGCCTTAAGAGTAGTTGGCATCGGAAACTCTGCGACCGCGCGAAGCTTGGCTGGGTCAGGAAGTACACCATCCTTCGAAACAACGTGTCCCAATATTGTTAACTTGCGGGCAGCAAAACGGCACTTTTTGATGTTGAATTGGAGGCCGGCAGAGGTGAGACACGTCAGGATCTCACGCAAGCGAACGAGGTGCGTCGGGAAATCGGGCGAAAACACGACAATATCATCAAGATAGCATAGACATGTTTTCCACTTGTAGTTACGAAGGATAGTGTCCATCATACGCTCGAAAGTAGCGGGCGCGTTGCAGAGCCCGAATGGCATTACGGTAAATTCATACAAGCCATCGGGCGTGACGAAAGCGGTCTTCTCACAGTCGTCTTCAGCCATCGGCACTTGCCAATAGCCGGAGCGAAGATCCAAAGATGAGAAGTACTCCGCGCCTTGTAGGGAGTCGAGGGCGTCATCTATCCGAGGCAGCGGATAGACATCTTTACGAGTTATCTTATTGAGCCGACGGTAATCCACACAGAAGTGTATTGAGCCGTCCTTCTTGCGTACTAATACTACAGGAGACGCCCAAGGACTCTGGGAAGGCCGAATGACGCCACGATGCAGCATATCGTCGACTTGCTCGGTAATTATTTGTCGCTCGGCTGCCGACACGCGGTATGGCCGCTGGCGTAATGGTGGATGGGAACCAGTGTGGATGCTGTGAGTGACGGTTGCCGTACGTCCCAGGGATGGTTGGTCGCAATCAAACGACGAGCGAAAATTCTGAAGAAGCGCGAGAACTTGCTGGCGGTACGCAGGTGGCAGATCGGCGTCCAAGGCAGATTCAAGAACGTCTGACGACGACGACGACAATGATGATGATGATGATGCGCACAGAAATGGAGAAGTGAGGGCGTCGAGCTCATAACAGGCCGTGTCGTCGGAAGTATCGAGAATGTGAAGCGGGTCAAGGGGCTGAACACGACCAAGGGATTCTCCACGCAGTAAGGTCACAGGGAATGGAAGCGCGTTACACACAAACATAGTGGATAATCCAGATACAGTGTTGAGGACGGAAAATGGTAGAGGTAGAGCCTTGCGACGTAGAAAAATAGGCGATGGTGTAAAAAATGTGGTTGATCCCTCTTATATAGGAATCGGTATAGAACACGAAAGTGAAACGTGTCTTCACAGAAGTAGTGTAATGTTTATTGCACATTGATATATAATGTCTATTGGTGTTTTGTGGCTAAAGCGCCCTTAGGCGTTGATGCACCCACGCTGACGCCTGGTGGCACGTCTCCTCCATCACGACTACCAACGTCGATGACCATGAGCAACCGTCGTGCATATGGAAGCTGCACTACGCTGCACACGCTAGCACAACGCGAAAGACGAAGCACGTAACTGACACACTAATACAACGCGCAAGACAAAGCACGTAACTGAATCGTCACCGAGTCAAATCAGCGCGTACAGCGCGTCGTAATTGCAGCCTCCGCGATCAACTTCAGAAACATTTTCAGAGCTAATTGCGGAGGCCACGCTCCGCTGTGCTGAGTACGGTGAACGCCACCTAGGTGGCGTTGGTAGTGCTTCTTGATGCCAGCGTCCCTTCGAATGCTGGCATCGAGGCGTCGTAGTGCTGAGACCACCGAAGCGTTCACTGTCGGTGCGCGTTAGTGTCATAATGCAGTACTTCTCTTTTCTGCTCGTAGGCGGCGGCACCGCCCCGAGCAAGAGCGCGGGTACACGGAGGAGTGTTAGATATATAAGGCGCGTCTGTGTAGCTCTCTGCAAATGCGTTTGTGGCGCAATGGGTTAAACGCTCGGCGATCTATCGTCGCGGACCGAGAGGTCGTGGGTTCGATTTCCAAATTTTGCATGTTTGTGGAACTTTTTCTTCTGGTTTCTTTCTTTGTATTATGTTCGTGTACATTGTAAGAACGTCATATCCGTGACGGAAATACGTCAGTGAAGTCTTGGTGGACCCCGGCATAAAACACTTTCGTGTTAAAAAGCACCTTAGCGTCAGGCGCGGCGGAGCAAGATACGGGCACAAGAACCGACATTTCGGGTGGTATGTTCGTATCGGAGACAACTGTGAGCTTGGCGGCTTTACTTTCAGAAGGGTCAGGCAGCGAGGCTTCGGAAAGCGGGAAAAGCGCCACTTCGGCCCGAGCACAGTCGATGATGGCACGATGGTGAGACAAGATGTCCCAGCCAAGAATGATGTCATGTGAACATGAAGGAAGCACGAAAAATTCAACAACATAAACAACGTCGGCAATGAGCACTCTTGCGGTACATTGAGCGAGTGGTGCTATATGCTGCGCACTCGCGGTACGCAGTAGCAAACCAGGCAACGGCGTGGTGACCTTGCGAAGCTTACGACAAAGCTTTTCGTCCATAACAGAAACCGCAGCCCCAGTATCAATAAGCGCAATTGTGGTGGTTCCTTCAACCAAAACGTCCAGTAAATTGCGTGGCGACTGTGCAGGCCTTGTAGAAGTCGCGAAGCTGGCAGTTCGTGCCTGCAGAACTGCAGCAACTAGTTTCCCTCGCTAGGTGACTGGCGACGACGTAAGGGGGAAAGCGAGCGACGACGTGGTGACGGAGAACGATAGTTGCCGAAAGGGCGTCGAGAAGACGGCGGATACTCTGGGTCGGGATGCATGGAATGGCCGGTAGCATCGTGGGAATATCCATACCCAGGGGTTGAGACAGCAGGGTTAGTAGGTGGCATGCGACGATCGCAGAAGCGCGCGACATGGCCGGCGAAACCGCAAGCGAAACATATGGGTCGGTTGCCGCGTGTGCGCCAAGGGTTCTGAACTTGGCTTCGAGGCGGAATAGGAGGCGACACGGGAGTTGGCACTGCTTGAGGTCGCACTGTCGCAGGAAATGCGAATGTCGGCGGCGCAGGTCGCGCTGCGACTGCGGCATAGGTCAGAGGTGCCGCCACGGGAGGACATGGTGGAGCCAAAGGTAGTGAGTCGGCACGTTCCTCGCGAAGGGCTCTCCTAATGGGAGCAGCCAGAGATGTGCCAGGCTTTAGGGGTCAATCGCTGAGAGGCAGCATAGACAGTTGGCGCGCCACCTCCTCACGAATAAAATCCTTAATCTGAACGGAGAGTGAGGATTCTGGCGAGGAGTTGGAGGGAAGCGTGAGGCCCGAGAGAGAGTGACCGGGTGCAACAGCGCTGTGCGCAAGGACCGTCTGGCGACGCAGCTCATCGAAGCTCTGGCAAAGAGTGACGACAGCTGCGACAGATGAAGGGTTTCGCGCGAGAAGCATTTGAAATGCGTCGTCCTCGATGCCCTTGAGGATGTGCTTCACCTTGTCCTCTTCACTCATGGTAGAATCGACGCAGGCGCAAATATCGACGACATCCTCTATGTAGCTGGTGTACGTCTCGCCGGGCTGTTGAGCGCGCTGGCGTAGACGCTGTTCAGCACGGAGCTTTCGTAAGGCTGGGCGGCCGAAGACTTCCGTGAATGCTGCCTTGAAAGCGGACCAGGTTTGGAGGTCCCGCTCATGATTGCGGAACCAGAGGTTCGCAACGTCAGCAAGATAGAAGATGACGGAACGTAACTTCGTCGAGTCATCCCACTTGTTCTCACTGACGCGCTCATAGGTAGAGAGCCAATCTTCCACGTCAGTCTCCCCGGCTCCGCTGAAGACGGGGGGGGGGGGGGGTCCCGCTACCGCTGGACGGCGCCGCAAATGATGGCCGCGGCGGAAACTGCTGGCGGATTGTCGGTAGGCTCGAGCATGGTAGCGGCTGAAGCAGTCGGCAACGTTCGGCTGCGAAGTTCCAGGGTGAGGTCGGGGATTGCAGCACCTTTCACCAAATGTGATATGACGATTTATTAGACGTCTCACGCAATCGAGGCAGTCCACGAACGCTGATGGTGCGCACAGCGACAGACGCAAGAGCACTTCTTCCTCTTCACTACAATATATATATATATATATATATATATATATATATATATATATATATATCCAGACCAGGCTGACTAAAGTGAGCATGTACAAGAGCGTGTGGAATAAAGGTAATAGACATCTTGGAAAAATATATATGTTCAGAGCTTCTACATATTTTAACAAAAGCAGGTGGTGCTCTAAAAGGCACATTCTTTGTCACTTAGGGCTATAGATGGCTCACTTAGATATGTCAATCGGTGTCCAAAAGAGATTGACCAAAATAACAATAATAAGTATTTCTGCGCCTTAAAAGAAAATGCTAAGATGCTAAGTTGGTGTAGTGTACATGTTGCCATTAACTTGCGGTAATGTTTACATAGGTCAAACCGACCGGTGTTTTAATACTCATTTTTGAGTATTAAAATTAAAATGCTGCTCATTCAAATTAATCTGGAGCCCTCCACTACGGCATGCCTCATAATCAGACCTGGTTTTGGCACGTAAAACCCCAGAAAGAAGATGCGTTGCTGTGACTACCGCTGTGACTATCGGCGCTTGTTGACTATCGGTGTTGACTATCGGCGCACCTCTCCAAGATGGCGCCGCCATCCCTGTCAACCAAACATATTCTACTCGTTGGTGCTTTTCAGGCATGGAGTGGCGCCTGACGGCGGCCAAATAAATATCGCCGAGAACAAAGTCACTTCCTCACCAGAACAGGAATTGGCCTCCAGGGTGCACTATTCGGCCACTACCTCCTTGATGATGAATCCTACAATTAATCCATAGCACTCAGTCCCCAGCAGCTGCGGAGCACCTGACCAAGGCGGCGGTCAGACCTGCGACGCGACAGAGGGTGCTAAGAATCTCTAGCTCCGCCACTGGGAACTGAACCTGGTAACGTTTAACACGCGCACCCTATCGAGTGAGCCTAGCTTAGGAGGGCTATTTGAAGAATCATCAGGTATTACCTGGAATATTATTGGCCTTAGTGAGGTTAGAAGAACTGGTGAGGCCTATACAGTGCTCACTAACGGCCACCTCCTCTGCTACAGATGTCTTCCGGATAAAAGATAATTCGGAGTAGAATTTCTAATTCATAAGGACATAGCGGGTAACATTGATGAATTCTACAGGATTAATTAGAGGGTAGCAGTAGTAGTAATAAAATTGAATAAAACGAAAGAATGAAAGTAGTACAAGCCTACATCCCAACCTCCAGTCACGACGACAATGAAGAAATAGAAGAGTTTAATGAAGATTTTCATTTAACAATGAAAATAGTACAAACGGAGTATACTGTAGTCATGGGAGACTTCAATGCAAAAGTGGGGAAAAAGCAGGCTGGTGAGCAAGCAATTCGCAACTACGACATCAGTTCTAGGAACACTAGAGGAGAGATGGTATAATTCGCCGAAAGAAATAGGCTCCGAATAATGAATACCTTCTTCAGGATGCCAGCCTCCTAGAACACTGAACCTTGTTGCAACCTTTACAGAAGAAGTATAGCAGTAGCACTTAACTCGAAAGCTATTCAGGGCTGCGGTGTTGCAGAACACACCTACAAATGCCCAATTTCATGCGTAACAGATTGATTGATTTGGTTGCACAACCTACCGAGAGCAAATTAAAATTGTTTCTTCCTGTTTAGCATTTTTGCCTGTTTGATCAGAATCGAATGCCATGAATATATCAACTCGGAGAAGCTAATCTGGCTTATACAAGGTGTCCCAACTATTATACACCAACGTTTCAAAATATGCAAATGCCCCGTAGCTGGACAGAACCATGATAATGATGTCTCCAGCTTCCTTCTGCAGAATTCTGCCTAATTGCATGATGAAGTCTTAATTTTTATTCAACGTCTCAAATATAATACATGAAATTCATGCCACATAAAAGTGTTTTTCCGAGCGTGAAAGCAAGCCGCGAATAGACGCTAAGTGCCTCAAGCGGCCATTCGTGTGGCCATTTTGCGTGTAACTTTTTTTTTCAATTTTGCGTGTATTCGCGGGCTTATTTCAAGCTAGAAAGAACACTTTCATGTAGCACTTACTGCGCCACAAAATACTGTATCTGGATTTTTTCATGTTGTTCTACAATTTTATCACGCTTTTCAACTAACTATAATAATTCAGGTTTACTTATTATGAATTATAATCTAATTAATCAGAATGCAAAAATTAGTCTCCGTATCTCCAAGCGACAGCAAACATTGCCTTAGTTTTGTGCAGCTACATATCATATGCATATTTTTAAATATTGGCGCCTGATACTTGGAACGCTCCATATATTAACACATTCGCAAAGTGCCACAGGTGTACTCTGTCAGACGTGTTGTAACATTGAATGGGTGCTTGCCCACCAGCACTCCAGTGTCACCAACAGTGATCAGCTAGACAGCTAAGTGGATCGCCATGATGCAGGTACTAAAAAGCTGAGAGAAAAAAATCCACTCACTTTGACACTTTGAAAGCCACAATATTGCGGTAACTTGAGAGACGTGCTCATGGCAGGCAGCACGCCTCTTCTCAGCTCCAGCAGGAGACCAGCAACTAGTCTTTGAGCGAAAGAAAATATTGAATTAGTAATGTTGTTTCCATGATCTTGCTAAGCATCAGCACAACCATCTGATTTTCATACATATCTACTTTCCGCTTAAGCAGTTGGACTGAAGTATTTATAAAATACAGTCTACGTTGATTGCACTCGCTTCTCAGGTACGTACAATTTTTTTGCAACTGATACATTTACAGCTAGCTACACGAGACCAATGCGTTGACTGCCCAGACACCCTCCGAAGCAAAACGTCTTGCTGCACAGTTGCACCAAGAAAATACAAATCAAAGCTAACGTTTTTTTTTTTTGGACACTACAATGAAAAACAGCATGCAAGCGAGAAAGCAACTATCGCACGTAAAGTGAACCACTGCTCTCAAGCCAGCGCAAGCGTCAATACAATTTATGTACACAACTGATTGCGCTCTTATCTACGTTTTTAACACGCTTTAGTAAGAGGTAATAAGCGTCACACGGAAAATTTCGATCGCGCTACCATGGACGTCAATCTGAAATTAAATGTGATCCTTTTTCCAATTCATGCACTACTTTTTGCCCTATAACACTGTTTACTGGCATTTTGAAACAATCGTTCTGCTCACGACGCCACGTTACCACACATAATCTTAACACCCACGCTATGCAAACCTAACAAATAGAATTACAGCAGGCTTACCTCATGCGCAAGTTACGAGCGCACGTAGACTGTTTAACATCCGTTGAGGGCAGGCTATCCTGTATCCAAGCTCATACGTGCACCCGAATACAGGACAACTTCCGCGATGCCGCAGCGTGCGGAGTTTTGTAGACGAAGGGAACAATTCAGCGCAATTATCCCCACGCCATGACGGCACATGACGAGCACGCAAGCCTACACCACACGACGACAAATTGGGAACTTTGCCAATTCGAACATGCCGAAGTCAAGCAGCCTAACCATCCATGGCCTCCGTTCTTCGCTCACGATGCGTAAATCTCTCTTCCCTGGGCCCTTGCTCCACTCTTGAGGACAGTCAAGACATATTTACGGTAAACTAACAAACTGTACAACATTAAACGATAAAAGCCGGCCGACTGCACAATGCAGCTTCGTCAACCGCTCGTCTCGTTAGATCCTCGGAGATACGAAGCGCAGCGCGCTGTGCGACATGGTGCCGCACTCTTAGAGGAAGAAAAAGAAACAAAAACAAGATCGGTTTGGTTTTCCGGTTTGTGCAATAGTTGTTGGAACAGTAAAATGATTGCTTGACAAATAATTGAACTTTCAAAGTGGAGATCGCTTTCTCTGCCACAAGGTAGTAAATTTTATAAACATAGAGAAAGCAAGGAGAGGAAAGGCAGGCAGGTCAACCAGACGAGCGTCCGGTTTGCTATGGGGCTCCTGCGTTGCCCAGAGGGCGCTGCAAAAATGGTGCGAAAAATCGCCCTCAATCCGAAACTGGGTAGTACCAAGCTCGGTCGTCTGCTTCGGAAAGCACGTTTGCAATATGTACCCGCCACTTTCGGTTGTGTTGTACCACGGCTTGCAGCGAATATCGGGCGCCGAAGATTTTTTCAGGGGTGGCACGCTGCGCAAAGGCAAGAAATTATGCAACGCCGTATATGTGTACGCCGTTCAAGAAATAAGCGGCGAAGTTTTAGCGTGGTGTCAATCGCAAGTGAAGCGAGTCGCGTACGAAGTTTAACTTCAGGTAAGGTTTGCACGCTGCTATATTCAGGTGCACAAACACGAGGAAATACTTGCCTATAAATGAAGTCACAGCAGCGATAAGCAGACATCACGTGTACGGAATAGCTCGAGCGCAAGACGGTACGCGCCGCGACGGCAGAGGTCTTTCAGCATGCCGCGGAACGGCGGGACTCCTTTAATCTTTGTTGACTGCATGCCGCTAGACAAGTAGTTACGTCTGCTCTGTAGTAGCGGTCATCTGTCCCTTTAGCAACTAATAAATAACTGATGCAATGCATATGAGCGTGCAGTAACGCACGTACGTGCGAATCGCGCGCTGTAGCGCGAGCTCGTGCGCTGCTCGCTTGGTGTAGCTCTTAATGACAGCGCTCGAACATCGATGTGCACTAATAAATACTGCCTTGGTGCGCTGCGTTAACGTATTGGCTTGAGGTCAAAGATGATCACATTTAACTCTCGAACCTGTGTTGCTCGTAGTGAGGTAGTGAAGTTATCCAGCGTGCCCGACGCTCCGCAGCGTGAGGCCTTGGAGGAAAACGGTAGAATCTGATGTTGGGATTCAGGCCTTCTTGTTCATGGCAGCCCACGACGCAGCAGAAGACGCTTTTTCCAGGCTGAGCTAGGTCTCTCCGGATCGGTGTCGCCGATGTCTTCTGCTTCCAGCATTACGTCCCACGGCACACGTAGAGTCCGTTTTCGTTAAACTATAGGCTGCGGTTAGCTCGCAGCGTTGTCGGCGTTGTCTGTGAGAAGTGACGAGCCTTTTCGCACTCGAAACAGGGCAGAAAAAAGTGCGAATCGACGCAAAACTCGGGCTCGAAACGTGCTTCGCCACAGCCACGGCTCAGTACTACCCAAGCTGGTACTACCCAGATGACGTTTTTCGCCGCCACCAGGCGCCGCTACTATACCTCAAACTCCAGCGCAAGACGCCCATTGGGGATAACCCCAGTGTTGCAATGCAATGCAATGTGATGCGTCAATAAGCTCTAGTATAGGGCTAAGTTGTTCTGGCTGATACATGTAATGAACGGGTAAATGATGAGTTGTGTGATTACTGGAACAAGCAATCGAAGTTCATGAAACAAGTGGTGTTGCATGCTGGGTCGACATAGAAAGAAAGTTTGAATCATTACGTGAACCCGGGACTGAACGGTTTTTTTTACAGTACACACAGTACTAGGTCCATCATCTTCGGTGACCTTCCTGTAGTTTACACACTTATGGGTGCCTGTTCGATGCAGCAGAGTCCAAAGTTTTGTAGCCGAAGTGCAACACATTCCGCGCCAGTATCCCCGTGCTATGACGGATCATGACGAGCACACAAGCGTACACCACACGGCGACAAATTCGGAACTTTGTCAATTCGAACATGACGAGAGTCAAGCAGCCTAACTATCCATCGCTTCTGTTCTTCGCTCACAATGCGTCAATCTCTGTTCTTGTACGGCAGAATCAGGTACAAGAACTTGCGCGCTCGCCGGTCTTGTTTCAACATGAAGCGCTAAATGCTCGCGATTACATCGTACCGCAAACATTGACAACACTGTCAACAATTGAAGAGTGCAGATGATGCGCAAACGTGGTGTGTCAATGAATGGACAGCTATTGACAGAGATGAGATATTTCGCAAATATTATGGGGTGTTTGGAACCAACTGCTGTACAATGCAGTAAAGCCCTTTCACTCCGAGGTTAATTGTTGCTCGCCATCGAAAGTTTCATCTAGCCGCAGTACTTGGATTTACAGGCCGCTCGTTCTCTTCGAGGCCATTTGTTGCTTAACGTAAACGCAATCGCAGTCATTATACCACTCCCTTCGTTACGGTACTGATTTGAGTGCGCACAATTTTTTTTTTTTTTGCGTAGAGCGCCAGTGTCATTGCTAATGCACAAGCACCTGAGCGGCGCAAGTTTGTTTACATTGGCATGTATGGACACCGCTTTTTGTTCACTTAAACATAAATGGTGTATTATAAACTGCAAAGTGCGGACACCAAATAAATGGCATGGCAAACACGCGCGCATATTTGCGTATATGATCAGTGTCGTAAAACTCGTATGCGCGGCCAACTGCGACCCGAATAGAGGATGCATGTATGTATGTATATCATCATCAGCCTATTCATGTCCACTAGGATATGAATCTATATATATATATATATATATATATATATATATATATTATAAGACCGACACCGACCGAGCTGTCAAGCGCTTTTTATTCCAAAAGGCAAACGCCCCAGCTCATGCGCGAAGAAGTAGAAGAACAGGGAAGGTGATGATGGCTATGTACAAATGAAAAGGACGAAGTACGTTAATAGTGCTTACACTAACTTCCCCCTGTCATGGAAGCGGCCAGCCTGGCCGCAGATTACAGATTATCTAACGGGGAGTGAAGGGCTTCATCCGCGAGACGTGAACAATTTCGGCATTCCGGCGGCGCCGGTCAGTGACGGAGTGTACTGGGCGCACGAGATCGTTCACTGCAGATGTTTGCTGCACAACGGTGTATGGGCCAATATAGCGTTGAAGGAACTTCTCACAGAGGCCTGGAGTTCGGGCTGGAGTCCAAAGCAGGACTTGGTCTCCAGGGTGAAAACGGAGGTCACGGCGTTTGTTGTCGCAGCGACGTTTGCGCTCAGCTTGGGTAGCTTCCGTGCTTTGCCGGGCGATTTGACGGCAATGTGCAACTCTGGCAGCAAAATCTTCTGGAAGGGACGCGGTAGGCGAAGAAGGTGCTAAAAAGAATTCTCTGTCAAATATGGTGGAAGGAGATCTTCCATATACAAGGAAGAAAGGGCTGTAACCGGTAGTCCGTTGAATAGCAGTATTATAGGCGAATGTCACAAAAGGAAGAATTTTATCCCAGTTTGTGTGGTCAGGCCGGATGTACATGGAAATCATGTCAGACAGCGTACGGTGGAAGCGCTCAGTGAGGCCATTGGTCTGCGGATGATAGGTAGAAGTAGATTTGTGCACGGTATCAGTGGCCCGAAGAACTTCCTCGAGAACTTGGGAAATAAACGCCTTGCCACGGTCAGTCAGAAGAACGCGAGGAGCCCCGTGGCGCAAGACGATGGAGCGCAAGATAAAGTCAGCAACCTCAGACGCGGTACCGGCTCGCAGAGGGGCAGTCTCGGCATATCTGGTTAAATGGTCGACCGAAGTGACAATCCAACGGTGACCAGAGGGTGTCAAAGGCAAGGGACCATATAAATCAATGCCAACAAATTCAAAAGGTGCGTCCGGGCAAGGCAGAGGTTGTAGTAAACCGGCAGGAGGGGAAGTCGAGCGTTTTCGGTGCTGACATGACGCACAGGAGGCAATATATTTGGCCACCGTTGTGGATAGGCCAGGCCAGAAGCAGCGGGTCTTGATGTGGTCGTAAGTCTTGTGGAAGCCTAAGTGGCCAGCCGATGCGTCGTCGTGAAGTGCCTCTAATACGCGCCGGCGAAGGCAGCGAGGTAGAACTGGGACCCACCGGTGACCTGTTGGGTGATAAACGTAGCGGTGTAGCACGCCACTTTGCAGGCGAAATTTTCGAAGTTGGCGTCGCAAGCGGCTGTTGGGTGGTTCGGCGAATCCACTAAGGCGATCCATGAGAGTTCGACAGTAGGAGTCGGCCTGCTGAAGCAAGACGAGATCAGAGCGTGATGAAAGCGTAGCTAGGTCCAGGGCGTTATCGAGAGCGGGTGTGAGGCAGCCGTAGCATCGGAACTGACGTGGTGGGGAAGGCGACGGCGCGTTACCGGGAGAGAGCGAGAGTGGGCAGCGAGACAATGCGTCTGCATCATGATGACTTTTTCCAGACTTGTACGTTATTGCAAAGTCATATTCCTGCAAGCGGAGTATCCAGCGTCCTAAGCGTCCTGACATGTTTTTCATTGATGACAGCCAACACAGAGCATGATGGTCGATGACGATGGTGAAGTGGCGGCCGTAAAGGTATGGGCGAAATTTCTGAATCGACCAGACGATAGCCAGGCACTCTTGCTCTGTAATGGTGCAGTTCCGCTCAGCTGGAGAAAGTGTTTGGCTGGCATATGCGATGACTTGCTCTTTAGAGGCTGCATTACGTTGCAGAAGTACTGCGCCAATACCTTGTGCGCTTGCGTCAGTATGGAGTATGGTGGGGGCTCGATCATCGAAGTGGCGAAGCACTGGTCCGGAAGTAAGATGTTGCTTAAGAGCTTGAAAAGCTGATTCGCATTCGTTAGTCCATGTGAAAGAGGCACCGGTAACCAGTAGCTTGTGTAGAGGAGCTGCTATGAAGTTGCGTATAAATCGACGAAAATATGAAGCCAAGCCGAGGAAACTACGTAGATCTTTCTGCTGCTGGGGCCGAGGAAAGTGGAGAACAGCACTAATCTTTTCGGGGTCTGGCTGGATGCCATCTTTTGAGACGACGTGGCCCAATACTTTTATAGTCTTGCTTGCAAATTTGCATTTTTTTGTATTGATCTGGAGACCAGCATTTGCAAGGCACTTGAGAACTTCGTCTAATCGATGAAGATGTTGGCTGAAGTTAGACGAAAAGATTACAATATCGTCCAGATAACAGAGGCAGGTCTTCCATTTTAGTCCACGAAGTACGTTATCTATCATGCGCTCAAATGTGGCGGGAGCGTTACAAAGACCAAAAGGCATCACGTTAAATTCATAAAGTCCGTCTGGTGTAGCGAATGCGGTCTTTTCTTTGTCAGTCTCGTTCATCGAAATTTGCCAATAGCCTGATTGAAGATCAAGGCTGGAGAAATATTCCGCCCCTTGCAGTGTATTCCAAAGCGTCGTCGATTCGAGGTATTGGATATACGTCCTTGCGTGTGATCTTATTGAACGCTCGATAGTCGACGCAAAAGCGAACGGAGCCATCCTTTTTCTTTACCAGAACCACGGGAGAAGCCCAGGAACTAGATGAAGGTCTAATTATCTTCCGCGCAAGCATGTCAGCAACCTGTTGTTCAATGACCCTCCGTTCGGACGGCGAGACACGATAGGGGCGTCGTCGTATGATAGCGGAACCATCGGTTCCGATGCGGTGTGAAGCCACAGAAGTTTGGCTCAACACAGGGGAACAGCTATCGAAACAGGCTTTGTGCTTCGCTAAGACCGCCAGTAAGGCTTCGGACTGCGCGGCGGTTAGGTCAGAACCAAGAACGGCTGGGGGAGGGAAGGAATCATCCAAACCCGAGGTAGGTGCTGGCGATGAAGAAGGGCAAAGCGTGACTATAGAGATAGGTTGAGTGTCGGCGAGGGTTGCCACAGTCATCCCTTTGGGCAGCATTACAGGATCTGGGGTCGTGTTGCAGGCAGACAGAAGGGCGCGGCCACGTGAAAACCGGACGAGACAGGCGGCAATGAGGATTCCACGAGAAGTACAGCGGGAAGAAGGAGCGACTAGAGCGTCTCCATCGGCGATCTGCCGGGATGTTACGGATACAACGTCTTCGTGACCAGGACGCAGGACGTAGTCTTCATCAATGGCCAAGTTCACGCATGAAGGTGAAGAATCTGTAACAGGTGCAAGCGCTGTATCCGCGATGTGGACAACTTCCTCTCTACATGAAATGACGGCTGAAGCAGAATGTAGGAAGTCCCAACCCAAGATAAGTTCATGGATACACGTTGGAAGCACGATAAACTCAATGTGGTGGCGAATGCCGTCGATGAAAACACGAGCAGTACACTGTCCGTCGGGGTGTATGAATGCATTATTAGCACCACGCAAAATAGGTCCAAGATAAGGCGTTTTCACTTTCCGGAGCCGTGAACACAGATCACTACGAAGAAAAGAAACGGCGGCACCGGTATCGATGAGAGCAGACGCGGGAACACCTTCAACAGTTACATAAAGCGTGTTGGCCGGGCGAACAGGAGGAATTGTTGAAGACCGATAGGAAGCAGTTTCCCCTCCAAAAACTGCAACAGTTAGTTTTCCGAGTGCTGGTCGGCAAGATGGGAAGTGGGACGAAGCGGCGATGTAGAGCGCCGGTAAGGCGAAGGAGAACGACGTCTGGCTGA
Source organism: Dermacentor silvarum (assembly GCF_013339745.2). NCBI lineage: Eukaryota > Metazoa > Arthropoda > Arachnida > Ixodida > Ixodidae > Dermacentor > Dermacentor silvarum. The sequence goes on along the minus strand of NC_051155.1, from coordinate 40,680,654 downwards.
ACGGGAACTATGAGGCAGATTGGGAGCAACTGGAGGAGACGGTGAAGGCCGCTGAGGGAACGAGTACGAACTGGGATAGTAGGAGTCTGGTCGGCGAGTGCGGTCTCTCTCGTGCTCAGCATAGCCTCGTCTTTCATCCTGCTGGCGACGGCGGCAGAAGCGAGATATATGGCCGCGTATACCACAGTAAAAACAAACCGGACGAGGTGGACGCCACTGAGGGTAGGATGGCGCAGCAAGTGCTCTGGTTCCCATCGAGGCCAAATGGTCATAGGTAACGTCAGGAGGCACGAAGGTCACGGTAGGGGTGGGGAGCGAAGCAACATCCGCGTAGGTAGGTGAGGGGCGAGCTACCGGAGCAAGATGCGTCGTGGGCGTAGTCATCGCTGTCAACTCCTGCTTTACGACCTCGCGCAAGTCGAAGGTGGGGGTTGGGGCACAGGCAGTAGGTGAACGCCTCAGGTCTAATATTTGAAGCTCCTCGCGGATGATGGTGCGGATGAGAGCACGGAGATCTGAAGAATGGGGAACCTGAGGATCGCTACTGTCATGTTGAAGACGAAGAGACTGCATCTCGTCCAGGCGCTGACACGTGGCAGTGATGTCTTGGACAGAAGCCGGATTTTGCACGATTAAGGCGTTGAACGCGACAGACCCAATGCCTTTTAATATGTGTCGCACGCGTTCGGCTTCCGTCATGCTAGGGTTCGCACGGCTGCACAGAGCCAAGACATCCTCCATGTATGAGGTGTACGACTCTTGCGGAAGTTGGAGGCGCGTGCCCAGCTTCTGCTTGGCGACTTCTGCACGGCTAGACGAGGAAGCGAAGACTTGCCGCAGCTTGGCGGTAAACGTGGACCAATCCGCGATGTCGGATTCATGATTGAAATACCACGTCTGTGCAACACCGGTCAAGTAGAATGCGACGGGCCTCAATTTCTGGGTATCGGTCCACTTATTGCAAGAACTCACGCGGTCGTAGTTGTCGATCCAATCGTCGACGTCATCACCGCGGCGTCCCGCAAAGACAGGGGGATCGCGTTGAGGGCACGTCACAGTCCAAGAGGGAACCGCAGGCGGAGTCGTTTGTGCGGTAGGGTTAGAGGCGCCAGAACAGCCGGGGTTGGAAGTGTCCATCATAGTAGGGGTAACCGGGCGCAGGCGGCGACCGGAACGTAGCTCCAGGGAGGACGGGAACGCGAGAGGACGTCGGGGTCTTGACGTACCTCCACCACATTATAAGACCGAGACCGACCGAGCTGTCAAGCGCTTTTTATTCCAAAAAGCAAACGCCCCAGCTCATGCGCGAAGAAGTAGAAGAACAGGGAAGGTGATGATGGCTACGTACAAATGAAAAGGACGACGTACGTTAATAGTGCTTACAATATATATATATATATATATCCACACACGATCTGCTATTGGAGCCTTTGGTAGTAGGCTAACTTTCACATTCTGTACGTATCTTCATAATGCGTACCCCTTGCGTGTTCAATGCACTATTGTTAGATGAAACTGTGAGTACAAGCACTCACTCAGACAGCGCGTACAGTTTTCCTGGCAAAAATACGGGTGTTCGCATAACAAACATACGGAATTCTGTCTGTTTCGTACAGAACAGTGTAGTCACTGTATTATTACGGAAAAATGTCCGTAAAAATTCAAACGGGGAGCAATTTCTCTATTTTAACGGACGCTTTGGCTGTATTTCCTAAATTGACGTATTTTCCGGGGATTTACTGCAATTCCTCCGTATATTGACGGAATTGTTTTAATGTGTAGCTATAATGAAATAACGCAGGATTACAAGCTTGGTAGACGCAAGTACCCATGCACCACCACACACCAAATTAAGTAAGAAGCGGGCAGTTGCGTGGAGACAACTGCAAACACATACGTACCCAAATCCAGCGGCCGAAGCCTAGGTTGGGGCTGAGGCCCGCCCCGAATTAACTTCGCAGGACTCTCAATAAAGTTGTCCAATGAATGAATCATTCAATAAACCAATCCAAAAAGCGGTCATTGTATAGACAAAGAGAGTCAACTTGCATTGATTCACTTTTGACCCTTTTTTCTTAGAGTGTTGGAGGCGAAGCGAACATTCATAAACCGAGCTATACTTGCGCGATCGCGGCAGCTTTGCTGTCAAATTGGTGCAAGTTTTTTTTTTTTTTTTTACTCACAAAACGTGGCGACGTGGCAAGCAGTTAACATATTGCCACGAGACAGTGAAGGTGCTGCTACTGTCGGTCGGACGAAGACGACGGCGACGAAGTCGCCGGAGGCGCGCGACAGCCTGGCATCCGTCGCTGCTGCTTGTCCAAACCTTGTATATAGCCATACTCACTCCCTAAATAAACGTTATCCCCGTAACATCTTTGGTGGCAGTGCTGGGTAAACCTGTCAAGGTGCCGGCTCCGTCAACCAAGCACGGAGCTTCGAAGCTGTCGCCGTCTAGGTTGCTCCGCGATGACCAGTGAAGTGTCGACGGTGTAGCAGCCACCGGCTCCTGTAATTCTTTTGCACCCACAAGACCCGGGAACCTTTTCTGGCACAGATGGCTTGGATGTCGAAGACTGGATCGACATGTACGAACGCGTCAGCAACCGCAACAGGTGGGACCCCACGGTTATGTTAGCCAACGCGATATTCTATCTGAAAGGGACGGCACGCGTGTGGTACCGGACGCATGAAGAAGATCTTACAAGTTGGGACGCTTGCAAGGCGAAGCTGCGTGAGTTGTTCGGCAGATCATTTGACCGACAGCAGGCCGCTAAATAGGAGTTGGGATCTCGTATCCAGACGACCACTGAATCGTACATTTCGTACATACCGGACGTCCTGGGCCTTTGTCGAAAAGTTGACGCACAAATGGCCGAAGATGACAAGATATCGCATATTTTGAAAGGAATAGCCGACGACGCGTTTAATCTACTGGTGTGTAAGGACTGTACGACGGTCGACGCCATAGTTAAGGAATGCCAGCGCTTTGAACAAGCGAAGAGTCGCCGCATCACCCGCCAGTTCCTTCGGCTACCTAACACTGCCGCCACATCATCATGCGAAGACCCACCGACGCCTGTACCGGCTACAGCGTCAGAAGATGTAACGCGTATTGTCCGCCGCGAACTTGGAGCTCTAGCTGCTACGGCCGTTCTTCCAGACGTTCAGTCAGCCAACCTGCCCACCGTGTCACTCATAAAAGCAGTCGTCCGCCAGGAGTTCGCGAACAAGGGATTATCATCGGCCGTCTGTTCCATTCGTACATCCGAACGTACCCCTGCAAATGTCACCCAGAACCAGGTCTACCCTTCGCGCTACAGAAACCCGGCTGACTGGAGGACGGCAGACGACCGACCCATATGTTTCAACTGCTCTCGCGTTGGACACATTGCCCGTCACTGCCGCAGTAGCTGGTCGTCGCCTTCAAACTGGAGCACTGGATCTTGGCGTCGTCCTGGAGGCAACATTCGACGGTTTTCCCCTCGCTCTGATCCACATGCTTCCGATGCTTCCGATGCCGCCGCTCCACACTCCAGGTTTAGCCGCTCACCGTCCCCACAAGGCCGTCGATGTCGATCGCCGCGACCATACCGGTCATCGTCCCCTGCACGGCCTGGCACCTACGCTCCGGAAAACTAAGCCGTGCAGCTCCCGGAGGTGACGCTGCATCAGTGACCCGATATACAAATCCTCTGTTGACTGTACTTACGCGCCGAAACCTTCTGGACATTCAAGTGGACGACGTCACCGTTACGGCCCTCATAGACACCGGAGCGCAGATTTCAATAATGAGCGCTGCTCTCCGTACTCAGCTCCGCAAAGTGATTACGCCCGCAATTCAGAGCACAGTACGGGTCGCTGATGGCAGCTCGTCTGCCGTTCTTGGTATGTGCACCGCCCGAGTGTGCATTGCTGGCCCTCAGACCATTGGTTTGTTTGCCGTGCTTGCGCAGTGTCCCCACGACGTTATCATCGGCCTAGACTTTCTCTCGACGCACTCAGCCCTTATCGACTGCTCCACAGGTGTACTTCAACTGGAGCTCCCTTTCGACGCCCACGTACTATCGGACACTCCCAGCCGCTTATGTTCTGTCGAGTTCCTCCACCTGCCACCGCAAGCTTCCACGTACGTCCCATTAGGTCCCTCTCCTCCTGTGTGCGATGGTGAATACGTTGTTTCCCCGATTCTGGACGTGGTCCTGATGCACTCTGTCGTTCTCCCGCACACTGTGGTTACCGTACGCGACAACAAAATCTGCCTGCCGCTTTTGAACTTTGGTCTTTCTACCCACGTGCTACCTGCTGGCATCGCGCTTGCCACCATGTCGTCGTTGCAAGAATGCGCGATTTCTGTGTTAGCCGTCGACGGCCCTCGAACTGTTTCCGGCTCTCTCACAGCCACCTCGTCGCTATGTGCCAATTTCGAGAAAATGATATCAGCTTACCTTTCGCATACGCAAGCAGAAGATCTGCGCCGGGTCTTGCTGTCGTATTCCGATATCTTTGATCTCGAAAATCTCCCTTTAGGCCAGATAACAGTTGTTCAGCACTCCATCCACACCGGTGATGCTCAACCGGTTCACCGGCGCCCTTATCGCGTTTCCGCTGCGGAACGCGCCATAATCCAAAAGGAAGTCGATAAAATGCTGGCCAAGAACATAATCGAACCGTCCTCGAGTCCTTGGGCCGCTCCTGTTTGCTGGTCAAGAAAAAGGACAACACCTGGCGATTTTGTGTTGACTATCGACACCTCAACAAGATCACGAAAAAGGACGTCTATCCCTTGCCCCGTATCGACGACGCACTCGACTGTCTTCACGGCGCCCAATATTTCTCATCTATTGACCTTCGCTCAGGTTATTGGCAGATTGCTGTTGACCCACTGGACCGCGAAAAAACCGCATTCGTAACTCCCGATGGCCTCTATCACTTTAAAGTGATGCCTTTCGGCCTTTGCAATGAGCCGGCCACATTCGAGCGCATGATGGATTCGCTTCTTCGTGGCTTGAAATGGTCAACCTGCTTGTGCTACCTTGACGATGTCATTGTTTTTTCGCCAACATTTGACAGCCATCTTTAGCGCCTCTCCACCATTCTCGAGGTATTCCGCAATGCCGGTCTCCAACTCAACGCCTCAAAATGCCGTTTCGGACGCCGTGAAATAACCGTACTTGGCCATCTCGTCAACGCGACAGGTGTCCAGCCCGATCCTGAAAAAGTTCGCGCCGTGAAGCATTTTCCTGTACCTTGTTCGGCCAAAGACGTTCGCAGTATTATAGGATTGTGCTCCTATTTCCGACGTTTTATTCGTAATTTCGCCGACATTGCGCGTCCCCTTACTGCGACCCTCAAAAAAGACGTTGCTTTTACATGGGGCTCACCCCAAGCTGCTGCCTTTTCGGGCGCTTATAGATGCCCTGACGACTTCCCCTATTTTAGCGCATTTTGATCCGACTGCACCGACGGAACTTCGCACAGATGCCAGCGGCCATGGAATCGGTGCCGTCCTCGCTCAGCGTCAGAGCGGCCACGACTGTGTTATTGCGTACGCTAGCCGCCTCCTGTCCGCACCGGAGAAGAATTACTCCATCACGGAACGAGAGTGTCTTGCACTTGTCTGGGCTGTCGCCAAATTTCGTCCCTACCTGTTCGACCTTCTTGGTCCCTTTCCAACCTCGACATCAGGCAACAAGTGGGTCACCGTAGCGACCGACTACGCGACGCGATACGCCATTACCCGTGCCCTCCCAACCAGCTGCGCTACGGATATCGCCGACTTTCTCCTTCATGACATCATCCTGCATCATGGTGCTCCTCGACAGATTCTGACCGATCAAGGCCGATACTTTTTGTCTCGCGTCATCGATGACATCCTTCGTTCCTGCTCTACCCACCACAAGCTTACAACTGCTTATCACCCCCAAACGAATGGCCTCACAGAGCGCCTGAACCGAACTCTGATCGATATGCTTTCAATGTACGTCTGCGCCGATCACCGCGATTGGGACGCTACTTTGCCGTACTTTTCTTTCGCCTACAACTGGTCCCGACATGACTCTACTGGCTACTCCCCGTTTTATCTCCTGTATGGACGCGAACCTTCTCTGGCTCTCAATACTTTACTTCCTGTCAGCTCAACCACCACGTATGTTCGCGACGCCCTAGCGCGCGCCGACACAGCTCGCCAGATCGCACGTGAACGGCTCACAGTGTCTCAGGCTTCCCAGAAAGCCCTGTATGATAGTCGCCACAGAAACGTTTCTTACTCCCCAGGCTCTCTCGTGCTACTGCGGTCTCCGTCCTGCCGCATCGGTCTCTCCGAAAAGCTATTGTCCCTCTACGATGGTCCTTACAGGGTGCTACGTCAAGTCACCGACGTTACGTATGAGATCGAGCCAGTCACCGCACCAGCGCCGTCTACGCCCCCACCCTCTGCTATCGTGCACGTTGCGAGACTTAAGCCGTACGTAACTGGACCCTCTGGTCCGTCGTAGCAGGCACCGGGTCGGCGCTCTCGCCCCGGGGGGGTAGTGCCACGAGACAGTGAAGGGGCTGCTACTGTCGGTCGGACGAAGACGACGGCGACGAAGTCGCCAGAGGCGCGCGACAGCCTGGCATCCGTCGCTGCTGCTTGTCCAAACCTTGTATATAGCCATACTCACTCCCTAAATAAACGTTATCCCCGTAACAATATATACGACATCGCTCTTAATGGAATGCTGCTGGTCACAGAGGCCGCAATGTGCATGAACGAAAAAAATTAGCGGAAGTTTCACGCCATTGATGCAAAAACTGCGCAAACAGCGAAGCTGGCAACCACACCTCGCTTTATCTAGGTACGGCCTAGCTATTGCGAGGTTATTCTTCAAGACTCGGCCACGTTTTGCGCAAGATCAACCCGGAATCATCGACAGACCAAGGAGCAACGAACACTCGGTCATTAAAGCATCTGGACGCTTCTGGACACTCAAGCGCTTTTGCTCGGTTTCGCGGGCTCGTAACTCCGGATCTTCGGCGAATCGCCGACGTTTCGCCGCCGCTTCGGCAGCGCGATACTCTGGATCGAACCGAAGTCGTCTCACTCGCTCTCGAGTAGAGGCGCGACGGCTTTTGTGCCGCGCTTACCCTGCTTCGGAAGTGACGCTATGCTTCGGCCGATCTTTGCGTCGATGTGCTCGGCTTTGGTGTCGCCGTGCACGTGGAGCTCGATATCCCGTGGGTCAGCGCAGTGACGAGACGGCTCAGCTCCACGTCTGCGAAGCCACGGCAACCAATCCGCACGGCGGTGTGACGTCATGGCTTGGCAAAGCTAAGGCGAAGCGATGTGGCGTACGTGATGACGTCACGGCTCACGTAGATGTGGCGAGGCTCGGCGCGGTCGGCGCAGCTAGTGCGAAGCGTTACTAGGCGACGCATATTAACGTCATCGTCAGGCGGAGGTTTTGCGGCGTACCCTCGACGGACCATCCTCGAGCATAAACAGCTTCGCTGGTTCACAGGGGTATTTCGCATGATGCTTGGACCCTTTCTTCACTACCTCCAGGATCGGTCCACAGTTTTTGTTTGCACTGCGCGGCCTAACCGAGAGCTGAAACAGCTCCGCTGTTAAAACTTAGAATGGTACCTCTCTATGAGCCTCTTACGCCAAATGGGCAAGTGATGACCGCTACGACATTGCAGCGCAAATAATTGGCTCGCTCAGTTGCATATATCTACAGCAGGCATCAGCGTTTTCATAGGACGTTACGTGGTGTCTAATTGAGCGCCTATATGCTACAGTTTGCTTTCACAGCAGCTTATTGAAAGCGCCAAGTACGTGCATAATATAGAGGACGAAAAGCGGCAACGAGGTATGAAAATCAGTAGTAACAGTCAGCTGTGCGACACGACCTACCATTTTACGCTTTCTAAGGGTCCCAGCTACGCCTATTGGCACGTCATTATGATGGGGCGCCAATCCTGCGCGCACATCACCATACTTCAAAACATTTTGTCACTGTGTGATGACAGCAGTGCTTGGTTTACATTGTATTTGAAGCCAGCGATGAACGGCGCCAACGTGAGCAATGTGTAATTGCGTATTCATTAGCGGAAAGAGGCGCTCTAATGTTTAGTACCGTGAATGTGCGCGTATTCTTTAGAAGAATGAGAAAATCTCAGAAAGAAGCAAGCGGAATGTGGAGAAATCAGCGCAAAAGCTTCCGCGGAAGCCGCGTCGCTGCGGGGGTAAGGGTGTCATGTCATTGCAGCGCGATAATGAAATCGCCTGACTGTCTTCCGACGAGTCCCGGGACAGTCAGGCGTACAGTGACAGAGATGTCGACACTATACGGAGACTGCTGCTGCGGCAAGTGGGCAGACCGAAATGGGCGTCGTGTCGGCCAAGTGTCATCGCGCCTTAACAACAATCAAAATTATTGTTAAGCGTAAGGGCAGAGGATGCGGGCCTGACGCTAACAGAGCAACACGAAAATGTAAACGTTTGAATGCTTCGACCATTGTTAGCAACAGCTGGAGAACCTTTAAATGCCTATGGAGAATGTGGCCTTAAGTTTTATGGCTGATGGAGTCTGTTTCTAAAGCGCCTGAGCGATAAAATGGCTTCAGATGTTGGCAACAAGCCTCGCATATGTTTATGACGGGTTTTGTGGCTTTGAAACGTAAAGGAGATTTGTTTATTTCAAGCTAACCAAAAATTTCTTGGAATCATTATGATGCACAGTCCACTTGGAGGGCGTCACACACTCTGGAATTCCTCGCGGAGAAAAACATTGTGACCTTTACAAACCGATTTCTTTATTTTGCGTGCTGTGTTTTATTTGTTTCATTAGAAGGAAATTTTCTATTTGGAGTGTGGTATGGACATCTCCGCTCACTCAGAGCAATGATAGGTTCTTCACTTGGTCGATGTTGTTCCACAAAAAAAAAGAATTAATTGGGAAAAAATGGTGGCGTGCTTTGCGCCTACTAATTCTGACCTCATAAGCGTGGTGACACTTCATCAGTAAATATGCAACAAAAACGGGGCAGGATGCTTCGATTCGCCACGAGTGCTATGTTACTATAAAGGCGCCTCGTTGCGCAAGTTAGTACATGATATTTCGTAAGGGTATTGCCACCAAATGTAAAATAAAATGACTAAAATTTACGAAGAATCTCCTCATGGAATTATTTGAATGATGCGTAAGCATTTTCTAGTAAGACGTGATGTTGAGTGCTCCTACTCAACACTGTTGGTAATCCTAGGACTTCTCAGCGGCTGTCTTGACGCCGTTACGGTAAATGCGCTGCGGCGACACGAACTGCTGCGGAAGGCGGCGTAACCTGAAGTGATGAGGCAAGCAAACTAATGCAGCTGGCGGCGCCAGGTGCGCTGGTTCTGGTTTAGTAAGGGTGTGCCTAGTACGTGCCTGATTGCATACGCCACGTGGTCACAGAGACGCGCTCATGCCACTACTCGCGCGTTCGTCGTCGTCTTCCAGAGCTGGCGAAAACATTACTGCAGGCTATATCTTGAAGGCTATCGTCTTACGCGAAGGACGGACGCACGGACAGTTTTGTTGTTGGGCAACCAACAAATACTCACGTGTTTGAAACTCTGAAATCGCTTACCTATGCGTAAGCATTCTTTGGCTCGGTTGCTACTTTGCTCGTGCTTACTTATTTCGCCAGCTTATGCATGGCCAGCCATCACTACAAACCAACTACTATTACACTCTTATAAATATTATAACAGTTCACTTGACCAATTATGCACTTAATTTGCAGATAGAAGGTGTCATGGGACGAACATAATCTGCTAGGGTACTCGCGAGAGGACGCCTATGCATTAAAAATCAGGGCGATTAAAAGGAGCTTGATGGCAATGTTATATTTGTGCAGTTATGGTTATGTAGAGCTGGTGCCCACCATCGCTAGCATATCACGTTCAAAACTATGTATTGTTGGGCTGGTTAGTGGTCTTCACAACTAAAGAGGCTTGTTGCTGCTTGATCAGCACCAATATATACCATTATATATGTATATATATATATATATATATATATATATATATATACCATACGCAACAATAAAAACACGAGATAGGACACTCTTCTAAATTAAATGGACATGAATTTCTTTGTCACATAAAAGTACACACCTATCACAAATGCAGCATCACTAATTATTTCAGTGATCCTAATAAGACCAGAAACGCTTAAGTTTCGCCACACATTATACATAATGTATCCCACATTTCCGAACAATGTCAACCAGCACCCTCCCTGTTTATTTGTCTAGGTGCTTCGCATTGATTTTTGTCTGTTTCCTTTTTTATTGCGATAGCAATTATATGGACACTCCAAAGCAGATTTCTGCCGTCGGCGTCACCGTCGTCGTCGCCGTCGCCGTGAGGTTCCGTATGACGTCAACGGCGATGAAATTGTCGCCACGCTCCGGATGCTGTATGTGCGAGTGAAAGGGTGCGAGGGACGCGCGCTTTCACGGGGAGAGAACGCACGTCGGAGAGCAAACGCGCTTTCTGCGCCGTGCTCCCTGAAGGGCTGCAGAATTAAGCGTCTCTTTCCTCCTTTCCATATATAGAGAGCAAACGCAACTTTTTCCGTCGTGCGAAAGGCTGCGGGAAGACGGGAGGGAGGGTGGGGAGGCGACGTTTAGCTGCGGCACCAAATACGTATTTATATAAAGACGCCGCGCGCGTTCGGTGCGAACGCGGGCCAAACACCCACGGCGTCGACAACAGTTCTGCGCGTTGCTGGTGCTGCTGCATGTCCAAGTTTATACAACTGATAAAACTACTATCCTTACTCCGTATCCGTATCCTTACTCTCTACTAATTTGCTATCGCAATTGGTGCTTCGCCTTTCGGGTGAAACTGCGACAAATTTTGCTTTTTCTTGTTTGCTGTCATTACAGCATGTTATAAAATGTACGAAGTCACCTAACAAGCCGTTCTTATGAACTCATTTTCTCGTACGTTGCACTCTTTCCACCATGGGCTACCTTTAACAGGCCATATGAACATATACCGTTTGCAGATGACTTGTCCTATTCAGCTACAATGGAGACAAACTACAACAAGTGATTGAGAACCTTAACCGAGAAAGTGTAAGAGTGGGGTTGAAGATGTATCTGCAGAAGACAAAAATAATGTCCGATAGCCTGGCAAAGGAACAATAATTCAGGATCCCAAGCCAACATCTAGAGTCTGTAAAGGAGTACGTTTATCTAGGTCAGCTACTCACAGGGAACCCTCATCATGAGAAAGAAATTTACTGACGAATAAAATTGGATTGGAGTACATACGGCAGGCATTACCAAATCCTGACTAGGAGCTTACCACTGTCGTTTAAAAGAAAAGTGTACAATCATTGCATTCTACCAGTGCTATCATATCGGGCAGAAACTTGGAGGATAACAAAGAATCTAGAAAACAAGGTAAAGACCGCGCAAAGAACTTTGGAACGAAAAATGTTAGGTCTGACGTTAAGAGACAAAAACAGAATGGTGTGGATCAGAGAGCAAACGGGTATAGGCGATATTCTCGTTGACATTAGGAGGAAAAAATGGAGCTGGGCAGGCTATGTTATGCATAGATTAGATAACCGGTGCACTATTACAGTTACGCAATGGGTACCAAGAGACGGGAAGCGCACTCGCACACGGCAGAAAACTAGGTGGGGCAATGAAGTCAGGAAATGTGCAGGTGCAAGTGGAATCAGCTAGCGCAAGACAGGGGTACTTAGAGATAGCATGAAGAGACCTGCGTCCTGCAGTGGACATAAATATAGGCTAATGATGATGATGAACATAAGTGGTAATGGCAGTGTGCATCAGGGTCGGGATGACACCTTTCATTTTCCTCCATGTACCTTTGCTAGTCTTTTCTTATACTTTTTTTCTAACTTGCTTCCCGTTTGCTGACATTCCACTACGTTATAACTTGTACCAATTTGCCCAACAATCCACGACAAGGAAATTGAACTCGTGGTTGTGCGCGTAGAGTTCCTTTACGGCTCTGGTAAATATTGCGGATAACGTCCGTAGTATACTCTGACTGCTTGAATGGTAATTTTTGTAAAAGCTTTAACTGATACCCATTCATAACATCGCATACAGATTTGCCATAATGTTTTTTTTTCTAATCTTGAAATTGTTGACATTTATAGTTCTCTCATGGCAGCGGCCTAAATTCTGCACCACTCGCAAAAGACAATAATAACACTCGGATGCGCTACCATACGTAAGTTACTTCAAAATCCGGAATTAACCAACAAGCTTTGATCTCTGCCGGTGCATGATAACAAGCTCCATTTTAACAGAAAATAAAACATAATCTACTAACTTTAACTCACTAAGGACAACAGCGAAACTAGCAACGTGTCACGTCAATTCAAGAAAATACAGAAAAACGATGGTTTAGTACTCATTGCAAAGCTCCTATTTAAGCTAGGAACATTAATATTTCCTCAGATGTTACGCCTTACGTGCGTCCTATTTCCTGCAAATCTGAACTGGTGTCATGTGCTGTTCTTGTAGGACCCTGAGACAGTATGCATAAAGACAGAATAAGTACAGACGGAATTTTTACAAGTTTCTCTTAAAGGTCCTTACAAAGGCTGCAGTTACCTTACACGGAGTAAGCCTAAATCCTACATCGCCCATAATATTGCTACGAGAGATACATTCAGCCTGAGGCAGACGATGTATGTGGGAGCCACTGGAGGGGCAGGGGGTGAAGAGAGAGAGAATAAACTTTAATCCAAAGAGCACGCGAGTGTAGGTAGCTCCTCCGCTATGCAGTGGGTGGTCCCCTCAGTCCAGGAGTCCAGCGGCCTTAGCTGCCCTTCTCGCTCAATTGACCAGGTTGAGCTGGTCCGTCGAGTCGGAGCTGGACAGCGCTGCCTCCCATTGCCGTGTGGTGGGGTGTGTTATGGGTGTGAGCTGGTGTGTTTGCGCAAGCCCATATCATGTGGTAAGGCGTTGCGCATTGATCACAGCGTGGACATTTATAGGAATATAACGCATGGTGTATGGCGTGGTAAAGACTCCAATGTCGATATGTGTTTATTTGGAGTTTTCGCCATATTACCGCTTCCTCTCGCGTCAGAGCATTATGCGATGGGGGTAGTGTTCTTCGTGAAAGGCGATAGTGTTGTAGAATGTTAATTTCTGGGAATGGTATGGGCTCTGGTTGGAACTGCTCGGCGCGGTCATCTCGCGGCTCCCGGTGTGCATGCGCTCGGGCGTAGGCGTGTGCCTGCTGATTGCGGCGTAAGGACTCATGCCCCGGCGTCCACACGATTTGTATGCATGGTGGGAGCTGGTGCACTCCATTCAGAATGCGCTGTGCAGCGCTGGAAATTTTGGCCCTGGAATAATTTCTGCATGCCGTCTGAGAGTCCGTCAGAACTGTGACGCAATCCCAGTGCGGTGTCGTCGTGATGGCTAACGCTATCGCCAGTTCCTCTGCCTCCGCAGCGCTCACTCTGGAAACCGACGACGCATTCATTTCGGTCCCGTGATTGTCGACTACGCTGGTGACGAATGCGGTGCTTCTTGCGGTGGTGGCCGCGTCTACGTACAAGACATTGGGATGGTTTTCATACTTTCTCGCGAGTGCCTGCGCTCGGGCTTGTCTGTGTCCGATGTGGAAGTTTGGGTGCATGTTCCTGGGAATCGGTGAGACGTGCATAGTTTCTTGTATTCGTGTTGGGATTTTGGTCAGTGCGCTGGTCTTCCGTACGGAATATCCAAGACGTTCCAAGACGCAGCGTCCCGCTATTGTACCTAGTAGTCTTTCCTTCTAGCTTACCAGGTGGCCCTCTATGATTTTCCCGTGTGTTGTTGTACACCCCTGTCTCCTCGAGGCGAAAAGTAGCCGTTTCGGGTGGGAGTCCGAGCGCTTGCGTATACGCCTTGCGTACCAGCCGGTCGAGTACCTCCACTTCCGCGTTGCTGAAATTTAAATATGGTGCCGAGTATGCAATGCAGCTCACAATCAGAGCCTGCACTAATCGGGTAAGGTCCTGTTCCTTGACTCCCCCCTTCCTGCTGGTAATTCGTTGAATCATGCGCAAGATCTGTGTGGTCGTGTGTTGTAGCTTCTGTATGGCGTATCCTCCGCCCCCGTCCTTTTGTAAGTGTAAGCCGAGGATCCGAAGTCTGTCTACCTTGGTAATTTCTCTAGGACCTATTCGCAGGTGGATGGTTGGTGCCGGGGATGTTGATCGTCCTCGTGAGCGCTTCTCGATTATGAGGAGCTCCGACTTCTCCTGCGCGCATTGCAGTCTGCATGTCTCCGCATAGCTTGCTACGACGTCTACTGCCTCCTGTAATGACTATTGTTGTTCTCCTATGGACCCTCTGACCGTCCATATCGTGATGTCGTCTGGATACAAGGCATGTCTGATCCCCGGTATTTTCTAGAGTTGGGCTGGGAGTTTCATCATGGCCACATTGAAAAGTGTCGGCGACAGCACTGCTCCTTGTGGCGTTCCTCTGTTAGGTGCGTCTATTCGCTGTGACCTCACATTTCCCAGTCCTGTTGTGGCTGTGCGATCTGTGAGAAAAGCCCTCGCGTAGCTGTACTTTCGTTGGCCGCAATTCGTGTCATGAGATAGGCTAGTATGGCTTCGTGCCCCACATTGTCAAAGGCTCCCTTTATGTCTATTGCGAAAATTGGTTTTGGGCAGCACGGCGTTGCTGCAGTCAGTATATCCTCTTTGAGCTGCAGAATCACGTCTTGCGTTGACAAGTTGGGCCGAAAACCAAACATCGTGTTCGGCATCAGTTGACGTTCTTCGAGATGCGTCTGTAGCCTGTCTAATGTAACACGTTCCATCAATTTACCGAGGCAAGACGTAAGCGAAATGGGTCTTAGGTTCTCCAGGCAGGGCGTTTTTCCTGGCTTTTGTATTAGTGTAATCTCCGCATGTTTGAATTCCGGGGGTAAGGTCCCTCTGCTCCAGTGTGCATTTAAGAGTTCCAGTATTGCCTGCAGGGTTGAATTATCCAGGTTACGTAGCAACTTGCTGGTGATTCCGTCCTTGCCAGGAGTGGCGTTTCGAGTGAGTCTTGCGATCGCTCGTGTCAGCTCGGAACGCGTTATGTGCCGGTCGAGCTCGCTGTTTCCCAGTGCGGCGTAGTCAGCCGCTGGCTTTGCACCAAGTATCAGCTGGCCAATATACCTACTTTGTAAGGCACACAATAGCTGATCGTCTGTGCCTCCGAAGTTGTGTAGTACTCTGCTCATCATGTGCTTGCTTTCTCTCTTGCTCTGGGTCGAATCTAGTAGATGTCTGAGTATGGCCCACGTCTTCGCAGTGCCCAGCGTTCCTTGGAGGGAGTTACAGAACAGGTCCCAGCTCTGTCGTGCAAGTTGCTCTGCATAACGCTCTGCCTCGTCCGTTAGTTTCGCGATGCGTATTTTTAGCTTACGGTTGTGCCGCTGCTTTCGCCATCTTCTAAGCAGACGGTGGCGCGCTTCCCACATGTGTAAGAGGCGCGGATCTATTGCCGGATTGTCCGTCGTGAGGGCAACCTCCTTGGAGTGTTTCGCTACCGATTCCTACAGTTCTCTAACCCAGGCCTCCAGATGGGTTATCGCTTGGGCTTCTTGAGTTTCTCTTTCGCTCCGGAACTTTGCCCACTCCATGATTTTGGTGGAGCGTATCTTTCTTTTTGGGAAGTTTCCCAGGTGTACCGAGATGTCGAGTATGACGTGGTCGCTCCCTAGCTTCTCGTTAGCGTTCTACTCCTAAAGGCGGAGCTTAGGCGTCTCCCGAGTTTTTTTGCCTTGTGCCTGTATCACAGAGTTTAGTCTGAATGCAACTGCACGAAGGCTATCGTTAACATCTGGCACCATCGTCAACACCTAGGACCCTGTGGATGACCACCAGTCAAATGTGCACGTATGGGCCGACTGAAGTCTAAGCGGGCGCATAATGAACAAGCACGGAATACGCGGATTATAACAGGTGCAAGTGCTCTCTTTGTTAATGACTCTGCAACTTATGACCAGCTCAATTGCGTGTATCAAATGCTGAAGACTAAAAATGACAAGATGCTGAAGTTAAACGGTGATTGAACAGCATATTCCAGATGTGGAGTTGGAGATTAAGTGTAACGTTGTCCTAGAATATGACAACTCGACGCGAATTCTAATTTTGCTTTCGTTGACGCTTTCAAGCAACTCCAGCACCGTTAGACAGAATGGGCGTCACATTGCTGAAACAGGTCATAGGTCATTTCTGAGGAAACCGCAAAAGGATAGATTTTTGAAAAGAGTTTGACCACAATTTTCATAATAACAGAAGTCCCACTTCCACAGAAATAAAATTATACCTCCCTTCCCCTCCGTGAAGTTGGTCGAACAGCAAAGCTGTGTTAGTTACACCAAGTGTTACATGTGCAAGTGTCGCACGTGATTCAATTGCGTAAACACAAGTGAGCACAGATCGACAGCACGAGCTTATACTGAAACGTTGCGAGGAGAGAAGGGGCAGCGACTTGCGATACTACTCGACGGGCGTCCAGTTCTCTGCTCGAAACCTGCCGAGCCGCCACCAGAGCCGTCGGCTGCAGCCACGGACAACCGTGCACATTCGGTGCGAACACAGAGAAACGCCGACGGCATCGGCAGCAGCTCTGCGCATTATCCGAAAGGGCACGCCGCACAGAAATGCCTTCTCTTATACCCACCGCCTCTCCTTATCGCGCCCAGCGCGGCCTCTCATTGTTTCTATCCTCTCCCAGCGCGCAGCTCCTCCTCTGTTGGTCACGTGACTTGTCTTCCCCCGCCGCGGCTCTCATCCTCTCCTGGTTACGTGACCTGCGTGACACCGGCGGACGGACGGACGGCGCAGCCTCGACCTACATCAGCTCCGCTGTTAAAATCCCATTACCTTCGGCTGTATCTTAGAGGAGACGCTGCATCGGTAATAGCGGGCCTTCCGGCGACTGAGATTTGTTACAAAGATGCTTTCAACATGCTACAGAAGCGCTTTGGTGACAAGACGTGCTGGAGCAAGAATATTTTGCGAAGCTACGAAAACTGAGCACCGTTCGTTAAATGACACGGCGGTCCTTTGAAGCTTGTACGGCCACGTGCTTGTCAATACCCGAGGGTTGCATACTGGACGTCCGCCCCCTTATGTCCTCCGACACCATATGAAAAGTGCGTGTGTTGTTGAAGTAGATCACGCTAGGTAATCTCTTTCCAGTAATGAATCACCGTCAGCATAGTACGTTAGCCTCGGGCATTACGTCTTGAATTTATCAAAAGACGTGAAGCACCTCATCCTATTCCCAAGAGATCACCACTTTTCGACTCTCTCTGCAAGCACTACTCGATTCCCAGTTTTGCAGCGAGGATAGCGAGATACACTTACGCACCTCCGAGAATGATATTGCATTTCGGAGGCTGCACTTTGACAAAGCGAGTGCTGCAAAGCTGCAACCTGTGCAAGAGTTTCAGCGTTGGCCCTGGAAGAACTCGTACAGCTCCATTGGCACGTCATCAAGTGGCATCGATTAATCCTTTCTCATTTGTAGGTGTCGACTTCGTTGCGCCCCTTTATGCACTGAGGGAAACCGCAGACATGAAAAATACATTGCACTTTTTACGTCCGCCACTTTGAGAGCTGTACAGCACGGCGTTATCTCCAAAGTGACGTCCTTGGCTATTGTAATGTGACTATGGCGATTTCTTGCTCTAAGGGGATTACCTAATGTGATATACTCCTACGACGCACGATATGTTTAGATGGTGCCGGCGGACATTTGGCGAGTCCGCTGAAAGATATTCGAAGGGGAACTTTGTCAACATTTTAGAAGAAACAGAATTACTTGGAAATTTATTGCACCCAACGCTTCTTGGTGGGGCGCATGATGGGATCATCTTGTACGTTCCGTGAAAATTTTACCGCAGAAAATCCTCCTAAAATCTCCTCTGAACTTCTAGGAAATCTCGACTCTATTCGCAGCGGTTGAAGCAGACGTAAACTCCAGGCCTCTGACTGACATCGAAACATTTGTGGGAGAGCTTTGCACGTTATCACCGACCGGGGGGGAGTCATAACAATGATTAGACATGGCAACACAATTTTGAGAACCGGCCGTGGTTGCTCAGTGGCTATGGCGTTGGGCTGCTGAGCACGAGGTCGCGAGATCGAATCCCGGCCACGGCGGCCGCATTTCAATGGGGGCGAAATGCGAAAACACCCGTGTAAGTAGACGGGTGGTTTCGCATTTTCGCAGATTTAGGTGCACGTTAAAGAACCCCGGGTTGTCCAAATTTCCGGAGTCCCCCACTACGGCGTGCCTCATAATCAGAACTGGTTTTGGCACGTAACACCCCATAATTTCATTTTTAAACAATTTTTAGCGTACATAGTTATTCTACAAAACCAAAATTGCCGTATTGCAACAGAACTCCGATTTGTGAAAAGGGGATGAAAAATTGTGCAATATTAGTAACTAACACACGTTGAAAGATCATTGAAATAAACCTTTTATAAGTGGTAAACTGTCGTCATCTATGAATCACGGAAACTCACAGGAAAAGACAATTTGGAAAGCCCCATGTTCCAATCTATGTGAAACAAGGTGATCTCAAAACAGTAACTTACGTGTTATATAAAATAAATGGTAAGCGTAGAACTGCCTTTATTTTCGTTTTATGCTACGTGAAATCTCACGCAACGTCTACGCTCCTTACGAGTCGTAACAATGCTGGCGCGCAATCTTTGTTTAGGCACGGCGCTGTAGAGGAATATGGTGAAATAAAGCACCAGATCACGCCATGCACGCGGTTAGACATTGGCGATGATTGACCCTTGTCGCGGAAAGCGTAGTGTGTGTTGGGGGGGGGGGGGTATATGCAAGATATGAACGACACATGTGTAGCACATGTCCCTTACAAGTGTGGATATTCGATAGCACACAGAATCATGTATTTGTCAAAGTTGTCTTTTGGATGTCATAAACATTTAATT
Organism: Dermacentor silvarum; assembly: GCF_013339745.2. NCBI lineage: Eukaryota > Metazoa > Arthropoda > Arachnida > Ixodida > Ixodidae > Dermacentor > Dermacentor silvarum. The sequence goes on along the minus strand of NC_051155.1, from coordinate 40,661,653 downwards.
TCACTCTTGCATTCCGCCGGCATCACAGTGACACATGATGCCCGTTCTAGGAGATTCGACTGGGAATGGGCAGATACGCAGTGGCCCACGAGTGTACGTATTTACGTATTTGGAACTGCACCCACAGCGCCTTGAACAGGCATTGCATTGAGACGGGGTAGGAGGGCTTACAATGAAAAGTTCACTTTGGGCACAAAGGTGTAGTGCACACTGCAACGTGTTCATGCTTATAAAGTCACAGAGTACCAACTAAATTACATCCTGGACTGACGTTGCAAAACACCATTCGAAATTATATTTACATCCCTTGGTAATCTAACGGAAACCCCAGCTTACGGTTCATTTCAGTGGCCCTTCACGTTTCATGTGAAATGAACTGTCGGCGAGATGCACTTTTACAAAATCCCCCCCCCCCCCCCACATCCCTTCCCAAGTCAGTGAGTTTCGTTCTCGCCATCGTTCGTCCACTCGCAAGGACACGTAGTCAGCTAGTTGTATATGTTTCATGCCACAAAAGCTCGTTTCTGAACCGAAAAGCATAATCTCTGCAATTTACGCCGTTTCTGAACCATGTGCCCGGCTATGATTTCTTTACCGCCTCTCCGTTAGCTGAAAATTTAGGTATAATTCCAACATGAAAATTATGCTGATTGACCCACGGGTTGGAATGTATGTTAAGCGAAACTTTCGTGAATCCAATAAACAGGTAGGATACATTTCCCCATTCAAATCGGGCGCCTTAGCGCAAAGGAAAGTGGCGCACCCATGTGACTTTTTCGCACCCGGGTGACACTCGGCGTGACAGCGTAGTGGCTCTGGTACTGCGCTGCTGAGCCCGAGGTTGCGGGATCAGATACAGGCCCTGGTAGCCGCAGTTCGATGGGGGCGAAATGCAAAAACACGTTTCAATTGTACATTCGGTGCACGTTCAAGAAGCCCAGGCGGTGAACGTTAACCCGAAGTTCCCCGCTACGGCGTGCCTCATAATCGTATCTTGGTGTTGGCACGTAAAACCCCACGAATGTACTTTTAAATCGTATGTTAGCTCCCGTACTGCTTCATTTACTCTCACTTATTTCACATTTACCGTACCACATCTTGATCGATCCCGTGTTGGGTGTAGGTGGCATAGTACGGAAATCATCACCGTCATCATCAGTAAGCAAACACCCTTTTTGACCAATCCACTTTTTGTCGGTCTGCGCCGTAGTATGGAAATCACAAACAACAAGCGGCGACCATCTGAACGAACTAGTTGGGGCTGGCACGAAATAATAATAGGTGCATTGTGGCCCAATCTGGATCTGGCTGCTGAGCTGTGGGACCGAAGTTCCAATCGCACTGCCGGGAGCACATCGTTCTTTTCACGAGTGAGCAGGAATGTTATCGACCAGAACCAGACTATCTATCCAGGAGAAACTATGGGAGGATAGGCGAAGAAAGATTCGCTTTACAGCTGGCCAAATATCAGACATTCCCCCAAGAAAGGTTAAATATCACGCACTATTTCATTCAGAGGTACGAGTACTTTGGAGATGCCTATCTCACGACGTTATATTAATAGGTCGGCAAGCTAATTCACAGCTCGATTCAGAGGTCGGCAGGAGTTGATTCACTCCGACGAAGTACGCATTAAATGAATAATATTAATAAGTAAATGTGATTTGCCGGTGAGATACATCTAAGTACATTTTCACAGTTGCACCCGACTCCTCCTATGCGTTAATACACGTTAACAAATTACTCTTTCAAAACGACTCGTTTTGGCAGCGTTTTTTTTTTCACTTACGATACGCGAATGGAATCGGTTAAATCCAAGTGTCACGGACGCCGATACCCTGTCCGCTTTCACCGCATAGTTGGAAACTACAGCTAACCTGTAGTTCCATAGTCATTGCCGCACACTCTCTTGTTTGAACGCTAGCTCTGTTAGGTGTTTGCCCTTATTGTATTTCATTATCCTAATACTTGTTAGCGGTGAGTGGTCAATGTGTGCCGGCATTCTTGGTGCAAGAAATTGGTTATGCTACTGCACATCGCTTCATTCTTGTACTATAACTTGCTTGTTTCTTTACTGCATTTCCAGTTTGGTAACTGACGGAAAGCATGTATCTGTTTTGAATATTGCACATGATTGATACGGCGTTGATTCTCTTTGATTGACAAGTTGCCTAGATAGCTTGGTAAACTGGTTGTAAATGTTCCTCAGTGGTTGTGTTTGATTTCGTGTGCACAGCGTGGAAGTCGTACATCCCAAAGAGAGTATTTAGGCAATAGTCTAAACACATTTTCAGTTGACAAAAAAGGCGTGTAATATACTCATTGAACTAATGCATTGATGGGTCGAGCAGCGGCGATAACAGCACGCATCATCGTTTCACGACGCGCCAACAGCTCCCGGCAATTATTGCGTTTCAAAGTAAAGAAAATGCGCTTCCCCGAATAGCGAGCCTGAGAATAACAGCTTCCTTTTCGACTAAGAGTGTTTGGTGGTGGTCCTATTCCATGTGCACGAGTGCGAATTCTGGTAACATTCTTTATATTTCGTAGGCTTTCTCCATTTGGCAGACAAAGGTGAACACGTGATGACACATCATTTTGACCTATGTTAAAATTTTCTACAACCACCTTATTATTATCATGAAATTTCAAAACAACAATTAAAAAGTTACGCAATTAGTTTTCATGACGTAATTGGATCTAGAAATTGCTGACCAAAACAAACACAAAGAAGAGGAGCTTTCTCAACGACAATCCTAACAACAAGCATTTCGTCTTACTCACATAGAATGATCAGTGTTTTTTTTAAGTACGTTTATGATAGTTGGGACATGTCGTACACATTTTTAGAATAAAAGGTGTGTGTACATAGTGTCATATCTGAGTAACCTGTTTCTGGCAAAGTTTGATAAGGTGTCGGTTGAAGGGTTGAGTTGGACACGTCCAACTTACGAATGTTATGATTTTTTTACCATTCTAAGTTAGATTTTTCAATGTGATTCGCGAAGCTGGCGTAAGATACGTTTTAAAAGTGTATTTGTCCGCTTGTTTGGATTCACGAGAACACAGCAGAAAATTATCTTCGTTATTTCAGTATTAGCCTCGCGTTTTTAAGAAACCGCATGTGCTGAAGCGCGAACCTCGCACACAAAATCCACTACGTATAATTCACAATGACTCATAGCGAAATATTTAGAAGCACAGTCATGCACACACGTCACGTACGCCTTGGACAGGTGTTTTCATCTGCTTCGGACGCAAGTTTCTTGGAATAGGCGAAACGCCTACGAAAGGGGCTTAAGGTCGCCGCCAACTCAGATTAAATTATAGAAATACATGTGAAATATAGACGTGCTTTTATAAGAGAACCACTAGACAGCTTTACTTAAACTTTTTTGCATTCAAGAGAAAAAAGTAAATTGTAGCGAGTCTAGCCAACAGAAGCTAGATTTATGGCTCGAACTTTCTACAAGAATTTACGACAATTATTAGGTCCAAAAATGCAAACACTAAGGTTTACATTCATAACTGTGCACCAATTACAGATATCGCATTTCTTTAAACTTAATCTCATAAACCTTCTAAGGTGGACCAATTAAATTTTTTGATATTTATAACTTATGCGAAACTCTAACCAAGTTCTCGAGGTGTTTGCGAACGTTATATTTACAAATCATTGGTATGTTATAGAGCGGTATATACTACAACTATTTGGCCCGCTCTGGTTGTCTTCATAGATGCAGTGTACAGATTTTGGATTTATTCATTTAATGTTAAGCTGGAGCTGAAAACTTAACGCTCTAGTTTATTTTCACAATATTATAAAATTTAACATATTTATGAAACATGACCGAAATAAAACATCTGTGTCCGACAGCCACTCCGGTTTCACCTTTTATTTTAAGCACGACAAACCGCATCAAAAGAGGCGAGTGATGGCCGAGAAAATGGTGTCTCCGTTCCCACGTGAACGGCCAATAAGTGAACGGAGCTCCTGACAGGAGCTTTCTGGCTAAAGTTTCTTCTGAAGGCAACAATATGGCCCCGAACCACGGCTAGTCTAACTCACTGAGATAAACCATGCAAAATAATATATGGAAATGAGGAACCTGGGGGCGCCAACACAAGCGCTGTCAAGCCATGTGATCACATGCATGCATAAGATGTCTTGTTGCTTGAAAAAAGTTGAACTGCGTGCGGATGTTGGTTTTATTTTTTATTTATTTTTCGGGGGGAGGGGGGGCGTTCCAAGTAAGCTCGCAGATTTCGCGAGGAGAACCTGCGCTGTTCAAAAAGGCATGATTCGGCGCAATTGTGAAAGACGGGATGGGCGTGTAGGCTATGTACGAGACCTGGTAAACAGAATTGCCATGTCGAAGGGCGCTTATTATGCAGTCGAGATAGGCAGATGCCTAAGGAGCGTGTGCGCGAGCACGCAAATATTGTTCGCAACAGGAATGAAGATTCTCTTGCTTTCTATTCCGGTACGTTGGTCTGCACGCCTAATTCCAAGGGAGCGCAGTACTTTGCAACTATAGGGAAGATCATAGACGCATTCTTAGCGAATGTGAACTCCAAAAAAGAGAACGTACAGCCCTGTGCCGTTATTACAACTTTGAGAAGCAACTCATGCAGCATCTCTAATAACCTGAGCATCAGGCATCGGCCACATCAAGTGTTAGCACCGCCCAAATCGTAACCATTAGAACCATTATATAGCAAGTCTTCGGCGAATAATCATGCGTTGGCATAAGTCGGACGCTTTAGCTGCATGCTTTGAACGCAACTTTCATAGCGCAGACAAAACGCTTTAAGGGCCCCTCACCAGGTGTGGTTACTTTTAGTTGACAAGCGCACTGCATACAATGCGTGCTAACGATCGTGTCTGTTAACTGTTGTATCGCTACGTACCGCGGAAAAAGCTGACATTTCAAACCAAACACCGTTTGCACTTCTCGCGGGCGCCGTGCTCCCAGACGGAGAGGGACCTCTATATCGCAAGTGTGCTACGTACATCGCTGTGCTGTGACGTCTCTCAGTGAAACCGCGAATTCGAGAATTATTCGAGGCAACATCAGTTACTTGTTTAATCTGTTGCTTCAATACACGAATTAGAGTTTAGATAAATAATAGAACACAGAAACCGGACGTCTGGGTGTTGTCTTCGTACCGTACTTAAGAGATGTGTACTTCCGTTTCGTCTTGTTGTTCTCACGTCGTGCAGTCGAGTCCGCACATAACGAAATACGTCACTTTAACGCGACAGCGTTAAGGTCCCCGTGTCGCAGAAAATCCGGCGTCAGTGCTGGCGTCGGTTTCCGTGGCGGAAAAAATCATCCCGAACCACCCTGACTGCGCAGGCCCTCCACGTGGTGCAGGATTTTGATGACGAAAAATTGAATTTCTCACGGTGAAATCCGTCATAAAAATGGCTCAACCGACTTCAAACAACCTAACCACAACCTACAGACATGGTGGCATCGGGATTGTAATTTGAATATATGAGAAAACATAATTCTGTTACGAGGAAACTCGAACACAAACCCCTTTTCCAGCATTATATCATTGCAGCACGGCGCGCTCGGGTAATTTACTTGCGAAAATGCTATCGCGATGGCACTCGCATCCTAGGCAGGTTAAATTGGGACATTGCCTGCCTAATGCGCTTTGGACACGCGGGCACCGTCGGGGCAGTGGCGAACAACTAATAAAATTTTAAAAAGGTGCTAGGGTCTTCACATTTTATTATAAGACAACTTATATTGCCCTTGTAAAAACGTCTTCCCAGCAATGCATTTCTGTTTAAAAGTGAAGCCGACTTTAAAGGATCGATGTAAGCTTGGTCTTTGTAAGCTGGCTTTCCCACGTTCAGTGTAGTGGTGAAGCCCAGAGAGACAAAAATGCTATGCGAACGGAGCCCGATAATGCTATCACGTTCCACTCCTAATGCGAAGCTTAAGCGTCCTCCACTTTTTCTAGCATATTTCAGTGCGCGACAATGCTATGTGACAGGCGTGCATCTGCCTTAGTGTTCGTGTAGCACTGACGTATACCGCTAGTCAGGTGTTCTCGTGCATAGCACGCAAAATCGTGCGCTGCGCGAAACAACACAAACCCAACAGTTCGCGCGGGAGACCGTCAGTGAAATGGCGTCGTGCAGGAAGAAAGCGAGATAAGAAAAAAGAAAACGGGGTCCGTGACCTATGCGTCAAGCGATGCTCCAGCTGCGGTATGGGAGAAAGCGGGGAAAGAATTTCGCCTGCGGAGGCTAGACGGGGCGATTGGAGAGAGTGTCTATGTTGGCGGTGATGCTCGCCTCCTGAAATCATGGGTTCCCGACACTTAAAATATTTGAATATCTGCTATTCTGAACTAATTTTAAAAATTCTTGCGGTAGCATGATCTTTGCAGGGCACGTAATAAGTTCTAGTGTATAACCAGCATTTGCTATTTGACCTGGTGAGGGGCTCTTTAAAAGGAAGTTCTATTTCGGGCCCATCAACTTCCTTATTCATGTACCTGTAAAATGAGGAAATGCTTTGATGATACAATCGCTTTACTAATTTTAATGAAATTCGTTGCACTTGAGAAAGAATGTTACGTTTTAGTAACGCTATCGAGTTAAATATTGATATAGGGCCTGTAATGTATTACAAACATTGCCCGAAAGGTGTTGGCTGAAAAAAAAAACAGAAGTTCGAAGTTTACAATTCCCTAACTCCACATAAAAAACAGTTACGGCAGCATTGTAAAATGTGTCTCTCAGAGCATCTCAAGAAGACAAGGGTGAAATATGAGTATGCAACCAGTATGGTCAAACTCAAGCAGATTCTACGCACTTTCTGCCCGCAAAGTGTAGTCAAGGTTTCATGAGTTGGTTAATGAAATACTCTAATGTTGCCCATTTATTTCCTGCTTCTTTGGCGAAAAGAAAACGCTCTAGTGCATGGCGTCTCGCCCACTCGTGCTACGCAATGTGACAACTCATTTTTTCATTTGTATTTATTTATTTATATATTTATTTATTTATACATATACTGCAACCCTGTTGGGCTATAGCAGGATCAGGCAAAATGTAAACACGTACAAACATTTAGTAAAAACAAACGGCGCAGTGTACGTGTACAGGATTGAAAAAAAAAAGAATTTAATTTCTTTTTTTTTAATGGACTGCCTGCTTGTTGGCCATTTTGCTTTTGTCGGTGTGTGCCATGGTAACGAAATGATCATCATCATCAACACGTGACGGTCATCTTAAAAAAGCTAGTTTACGATGCCATGACAGAAGTATGCGTGCGATTGTGGCTGCATCAGGCAAACACATACACGCAATGAAAAAAAAAACAGGTACAATCGGGCGGCTGCTCTTGCGCCACATACACACTGCGCACATACGATGTAGTTTCACGATAAAACGATGTCACAGACCTAGGAGTTTCAGCGAGTCCGTCACACATTCAACTTCGGCGAAGGCTGTGTTGTGCCAATAAAATAAACAAGTCATATGGAGGTACACAAAGCCTTTAAATGGAAGAAAACGTATTGTGTATGATGGAATGTCTACATCTTTCTTTCGGTGTACTTTGTAGAATGTCTCAAAACAGCACCATGTCTTTGCACTCCACAAAACAACGGTCAGTAGTTTCACCTTTCGGACAGAGACGGCATCTGGTTGACCGAGGTACAAAACAACCTCATTCTTCCAACCACGCTTTAGCAGGAAGGGTTGATGAATGAAACTTAAAGTTAAAAAAAAATATTACGCCAGGAGGAACGCACATTCGGCGTGTGCGTCTGGCACATCTTGGTTACCACATTCCAAATAAGGGGAGCATGCCGTACAAGGGAACATGCAGCCTATCATCTCGTTTCTCTTGCTTATTAGCTTAGAGCTTCGCATACATGTAGATCTTACTTCCATGTAGTACGATTGCGGCCAAGTGGTTACCCCATCGGGCTGCTGTGCTATGGGGCCAAGGTTCAACCGCAGCGTTGGGCAATGGAGTGAATCCGTTTTTAACTAAAAGCGATTCGGCAACACAGAAGCGGCTGCACCCACCCAGCCATGAAGCCGCGGTCAGAAAAGTCTGGGAGTATTCCCAAACACAACCGCGATTTACAACGCATTCTGTCCGCATTAGTTTTAATATTTCATGCGGTTTCTATGATTCTGATATAATTCGTTTGCTGAAGTACAGAATATCAACAGAATGCTAGAGCTTTTTTTTTTCAATTTTTCAATTTTATTACTTATGGCACGTGTTGAAAGTCCACGTATTACGGTTGCCAGATTTCATTTTTTTTAATATCAAGAAAGTTAATAAAGGTCGGTGCAGTGGTTGACTGCAAAAGCGATTTCTTTATTCCCATATATTTAAGAACACCTGCTCTACAGCGTCCTTTAAGGTGGAGCTGATGTTCATTCACAAATGTCGTCGCAGAGCTTCACGTCAACGGCTTTTACGATCTTCGAAGATGTCGCCAAAGTCGATTGACAATAGCTGAATGACATTAAAGGACGGGCTGTGTCGAAAATACAAAAGTACCAGAAAAAAAGCTGAAATACACGTCACAGCGGCCAGTGCCATAAAAGTAAGCTTTTCGCTGCATCCGCAAATGTAATCAGCGACAACTTCGGACGCTTGGGATAACAGTCTCCTAGGCAGGTGAGATTTAAAATGCTTTTTCTTGATCTCTTACCAGTGAGCATTTTATTATCTGCTCCGGGTGCTGCTCTACTTGTTTCCTCCTTTTGCTGTGAGTCTGCTTTTTAGTGCTTGCTTTTGCTTAGTCCGTAGTTTAAGAAAAGGTATTGTATAAAAGCATGAATCAAATAATACTAACGGCCTAATACAACTTTGCGCTGAGATAGGGGTGATGAAAGAAAATATTCCAAAGAATGCTGTTGATTAGTTTCAATCCTTGACGAAGAGAATTATTACGAGCATTCACAAAAGCTTAGGCGACACAGGCACCAATCCTCAACTTGTCGTCGTCTTCTGTGAGGGCATCTGCAGGTCCTTATGCTCTACCATAGCCTCACCGGGTAGAAGGCGCTCTCTCGTTGACCTATGGGCAGGACAGGTTATCTGGATCCTCGTTGGGCTTCAGCCGCTGAACATGCACAATTTGGCGCACTCAGTCGCGCTTATCTGAAAATGGGTCGTGACCCTCCACCATGTAGATGACATGATGCGTTTTCATAATGTGACATGAAATACGGTGTTATGCCCTACAAGCTCAAAAGTCGTCAAAGAAATATGGTGCACCAGGTTGGCCTAGGTGCCACATTCACCAGGTGTTATATACAACTCATAGGTCGCAGTGACACTAGCCCAAATTGTGAACACTACCAGGTGCCAGAAACACTTGATCACACATTTTTCATTTGTCCCGCATACGCACAAGAATGACCAGAACTCGTCTCTTTCATCGCAAACGTCTATTAGAGGCTGCTAGGAGACAAGTTTCATTGGGGCCCTAGGCCTAGTGCGGGCAGCGCACCGGTGATTACAAGTACCGCTGTAGCTTTGCAAGAAACCACTTAGCTAGACGCGCTGCTTTAGAGATGTCACAAGATTGTCAACTTATATATACGCAGCTCATTCCCATATTCCCATATCGTCATCATCATTCATCAGCCCTTTTCGTTCTCGTTCCTTTTCCTCTGTGTAATGGAGCCGGCCAAAGCATGCTATAGCTTATGCCGACCTCTCTGCTTTTTTGTGAATAAATTTTCCTCTGTTCTCGGTGGTGACGTTGGTAGATGTAAATTGCTTTTAGTGAATAACCAGGGCTGGCGGTGGTCAACCTATGTTACACGAGTCCCTCAGGGGAAATGGTTTCATCCAGTTACTGCTTCTGCCGTTGCTGGTGTTCGAAAGTCAATGCACGGCTGAGTTTTCGGCACTGTTTCGAGTACGCAGTAATTTTGGAAAGCTTAGTTGTAACAGTTTCCTTAGTTAGGAAAGTAACATCACTTAGTTGACTAAGTGATGTTAGGGAGATATTGAAGAATAGTGTCGATTGTGGATGAAAGCTCCCGACCGCAACGAAGAAACAACTTGGAAAATTGACTTGTGGTCTGCGTGGCGGTATTGTTAGCATACGTCACGATGGATAGAACGCCGTCTCAATAAACCAGGACCAGCATATCTCCGAGAGTGCGGGTAAGATGTCCAGCTAACCCAACAAATTAGGCTACGGGTAACGTAATGTAGTCGTCGGTTGTATCACAGTTGATTCCTTGAGGAGCAGGCGTAGATCCAGCTTTAAATGCGTTCGCATTATCAGGGTACTTCACGCACTTTCCGGGGGCTATGTATGTATGTATGTATGTATGTATGTATGTATGTATGTATGTATGTATGTATGTATGTATGTATGTATGTATGTATGTATGTATGTATGTATGTATGCATGTATGCATGTATGTATGTATGTATGTGCGTGCCTATGTATGTGCCCTCTTGCCAAAACCAGCGTTTTTCAGTGCCGTCCAGTGTGAAACCGGCTCGTCTTCTTACACTCAATCGCACTTGCGACGCTGGCGCTCGCTTAGAGTCAATGAGACACCGGCGAGATCATTTGATGAGAGCTGGGCCACACTGGCCGAGACGCTGGTTTCACTGCTACGACGGTGTGGTGCACTGGTTCTCGCTGCAGTTCGCTGGCTTATATTAGAAACTGCGCTGGGAGTGTTTGTGCCGTATACTGGTTACAGAACGCAAGGAGTATAGGCGGTGTGGAATAATAAATGTTTGATAGAATATAAGCGGCAGATACTACTCTCGTGTCCTAAACAGCGCTAAATTATGGAGTCATAAATGTCAGTTTCGTGTCGCAGCTTGGAATAAAGGTGCGTGAGCTGCTCCGTTTACGCATGCATATTTGACACTGAAGATCACTTTTTTCTCGTACATTTCCCTTTTGACTGTGCGGATAGCAATATTTTTGAATGCCGATAACGCCTCATTTTGTATTAGTTTCTACGGAACCGATGACTGAGTTGTAGAAGTGTTGTGGAATCGACACAAAACCCAGAAGTCATTCAGACGCGTTCGAACGGACCCCAGGAAGCCTGGCGCTTATTGATATTATCGCACCGATAACAGGCAATTCGTGCGCTTCCACTTTCCATAGTGTACTAAAAAATAATAGTTAGAAGGTTCTGAGGCGCATATACACCCATTTAGCATTGGCCGGTAACCGCTACAGATCAGGTTCAGACCAGGTAGACGCTAAGAAGATAATATTTCTTGTTCTAACTGAGTACATACAGATTTCAGTAGCTCAGACTAGACATTTATGGGTACCATTTATAGATATTAAGGGAGCCTACGACAACGTAGACAGGAAGTTGTTGTGGGATATTGTCAAGCACGAAGGCATAGACGATGATTTCGTGGAACTACTTACGGAGATATATAGAGACAAATCTGTAAATATTGTATGGGAAGGTTGAAATTGTGAAGAAGGGGTAGAAATTCCCCAAAGACCTACCTGATCCTACCTGAGCAAGTATGCCCTCTGTCTCCATTGTTGTTCACGCTTTATGTCAATGGTTTAGAAAGACAAATGGAAAACAGTCAATTAGCATTTGATTTTTTATGCCCGCGTAATGGAAAATGCGGCCATAGAAGGTCCCCGCACAGAGGTATGCGGACGACTCGTGCTCCTAGCGGACAATACAAGAAATTTACCGACACTGGCCAATATGTGTGGCAACGCAGCGACAAATCTAGGCCTTAAGTTTAACACAAAGAAATCAGGTATTATGATCTTTATTGAAGAGACGAGTAATTACGTGGTGTAAATCCAACAAGTCATACCCATAGTCAAGCAAGATAAGTAGCTCGGCATATAAATAAACGAAGGTAAGACTTACACGTACTCAAGCAGCCACCAAGATAATCTGAAAGTAAATGGGAAGCGAAATGCAGCAATAATGAAACAGAGGGCGCTGTGGGGCCATAATAAACATGAGGTGGTGCGTGCAATCTTAAAAGGAGTCTTCGTGCCAGCGCTGACGTTTGCAAATGCCATTCTGTACCAGATATCAGATATAATATCGGAGTTGGAAGCCATTCTGTGCCAGCTGATATGAGATATAATGTCGGATTTTGAAGTTAACCAATGATGGGTAAGCCGGTTGGCTTTAGGAGCCCATGGCAAAACCACAAATGAGGCAACGTAAGGGGACATGGCTTGGGCCTCGTTTAAAGTGAGAGAAGCGCAGATGAAAATTACGTTTGAAGAACGACTCTGGAACCTGGATCAAAATATATGGGCTGCTAAAATGCACAAGTATCTGTGCTTCAAAAGCGTGGACACAGAATGGAGGAAGAGTCATCAGAAATAAAGTGAAAGAAATAAAGAAAGGGAATTAGATGGAAAGAATGGAAACGAGAAAGACAATGGATATTTACAAGAACGAATTAGAATGGAATATCTGTAGGGTAACACAAAGCGCAGTACCTTGCTATTTGAGGCTCGAGCTGGTTGCCTTAGAACAAAAACATGCTGGAGCAAATGTGCGGAACTAGATGAGGCATGTGTATGCAGCGGCAAAACTCCGGAGACTACTCAGCACATCCTTACGGAATGCTAAGGCATTCACCTAGCGAGACTAGTACGTACCGTCCAACTTCAAGAAGCACTTAGATTTAACGTAGGTGGAAGTATAAACCAGTCAGCAGCTGAGAGAAGCGAGAGACGGTTATAGTATTGGTGGAAAAAATGCTGCGAAGACCGGATCCATTACAGGCATCGGCAGCCGCACAAGGTACGAAGATAGAGAAGATTAAAGAGATTTATACAAGAATGCTACAAGGGAAAGTATTATTGCATACCTGATTAACTCAAGCAGAGTATGTGATGAGTTGTCCCCGCCCCGTTTCAAAGGGGATGTATATAAATCATCATCACTGTCAATCATCATTTTAACTGCAGCAACTTGCTAAACTCAGAAAATGTTGCATTAGCTTTGAGCGAAGAACAAGAAACAGCCATCAAAATCGACAATAACGTCCCGTATACAGCGTCGCGGGTAGGTGGTTCATTTAGGACTTGTTCTGCATTTAAAACATCAATCACAAAACTGAAATCAGTGTTGTCGCTTACAGGCAGTCTACCGAATGCCGGCAACATTTCCTTTCTGATAGAGGCATAAGATTAGGTTGCTGGGTGATAGCGTATCAACACTGAAAATGCGACTCTTTACTGACATGGCCAATTATTCACGATTCATCATGCAGTTGCGTGGCCTATCTGTGACCTAATGGGCTTGGGGTTTGTAGGTGAACCTGTGAAATCCTAGTGGTCGTATGGCTTTTTTTCAAATTCTTTCTTTTTTTAATTTCAATAAAAGCACTTTCTGTTGCTTTCTGTATTAAAAATATACCTACTGTACAAAACTAAGCTTTACAGAATTTTTTTTAAATTGCCTATGGCAGGTAGCATAATTGTTATCGTTGAGCCGGGTTATACGACGTGGCGGACATTAGTAGCGCGATAAATCGAAGCACATATTCAACTAATTAACAGAAATTACCTAATGAACATCTTAGTTAATTAGTTTACGACAAATGTTGCAATTTACGAATTGTAGCCGGTGAGCTTGCAAGACGTATCTACTTGAAATTAATTTCCAGGATGACACCAATTTCGAGATATTATTTCCGAGACTGTGGGACGAAATACATGGACGTTCCAGTTACTTTTGGGCTATAAAACATCATTTCGATAAAAAAGTAAGTGGATCCACAGTGCATTTTTACTGCCAGTTTGATGGCGCATATCGCCAAACTGGTGTCGTTCTGGAAACGTCTACAGTTCCCCGACTGACAGACTCAGGAACTTTAACAAACTTCTCACATCAGCCGCGTCGCAAGCAAAGGACAGGCCGCTGATCGTTGCCGGAGACTTCAACGCGCACAACACCGTCTGGGGCTACGCCACCAATGACAGGAAGGGGATTAACCTTGCCGAGTGCGCGGACACCCTAGGCATGCAACTCATCACGGACTCAAGGTTCCCGTCGCGCAGAGGCAACTCGGTTCAGAGGGACACCACCCCGGACCTGACGTTCCTCGGAAACGCTGAGGGGTCGTGGGACAACCTGCAAGAGGCCCTTGGAAGTGACCATTACATCCTAGAAATCAACGTCCGCATCACACCCACTCCTCCCAAGACGTACACCTACGTCGACTGGGATCTATTCAGAAGAATGAGGGCTAATGAGGACAGACAAATAGAAACCTTCGAGGAGCTACTAGAAAATCTGAAAATTACAGTGGCCAACGCCACTAAAGAAATAAGCGTGGACCTAGAGGTACCAGCCATGGACTCCAGGCTCGCACACCTCCTGGAGGCCAACAACGCGCTAAGACAAAGATGGAAACCGCAGAAGCTAAACAGGAGGCTGAGGTCTAAATTAACGAAAATCAACAAAGAGATCGAAGAACACTCTAGAAAGTTGAATGCGCAGCAATGGGACGAGGTTTGTAATGAGGCGGACGGTAAAATGAGAAGGGGCAGCAAGTGGAGCCTTCTCAAGAACCTCTTCACCGACAGCAACAAACCGACGAAGAGTAATGCACGACTAATGATCGAAAGGCTCATTCACCTTCATACGAAAGAAGGCACGAATCCGCGGGACTTTGCTGACACCCTGGCAGACATCTACCTACCGGTAGTGCACAAATCTCTACCGTGGGACGACCCGACACGCGAGTATAAGGGGAAACCTCAACTCTCGCTAGATCGTCCTTTCGAAATTTCGGAGATTGTGCACGCCCTTCACGACCTAAACGGTCGCTCGGCCCCCAGCCCAGACGGACTAACAAACAAACTACTCAGAAATCTAGATGACAAAGCCATACAAATTATTACGAGCAAAATTAACGAGGTATGGGCTGAAGGCCGGGTGCCGGACGAATGGCGAACTGCCAATGTAGTCCTCATCCCCAAACCCGGAAAACCACTCCATGTAGAGAATCTGAGGCCCATCTCCCTTACGTCGTGCCTCGGGAAGGTCGCGGAACATGCCATCCAGAATAGAATTGGAGAGCACATTGAAGAAAACGGTCTATTCCGCCACAATCTTATAGGCTTCAGGAAATCCCTACCCACGCAAGACGCCATGCTACTCATCAGGAGCGCCGTCATAGACAACAAATCCATGGATGTAAAAGACATCCTGGCGCTCGACCTAACAAAGGCCTTCGATACGGTCAGGCACGAACACATCATCAACGAAATCTCCACTTTAGATCTCGGAGTAAATTTCCACAATTTTGTAAGATCGTTTTCGGATAACCGAATGGCCACCATAAACGTCGGACAAATCAGAAGCAGAAAGCACATGCTAGGTAACATCGGCACCCCGCAAGCGTCAGTGCGTTCGCCGCTTCTTTTCAACATCGCAATGCACGATCTCGCAAACAAACTCTCGAACGTCCCGGGGGTAGGGCACGCGATTTACGCGGACGACATCACCATTTGGTCCACGAGCGGCCCGCTAGGCACTCTGGAGCAGAACCTACAGCAAGCGCTGGACACCACGGAAGCTTTCCTTACAAACACGGGACTGAAGCTCTCCCCCAGCAAATCAGAGCTCCTCCTGTGCAAACAAGGCCCCAGACAGAGACAGCCCCTTAGCTTCCTCCCCGTTCACCTACACACCAGGGACGGAGGAAACATCCCCAGGTGTAACACAATTAAGGTCCTGGGCATGGTCATTGGGGCTTACAGCAATGACAACGCGGAGGCACTAAAACGCATCACAAAGAGCACCCACAATTTCACCAGGGTCATATTACGGGTCGCTAGCAAAAGGGACGGACTGAAAGAGGACAACCTCATGAAAGCATTTCACGCTTTCCTCATCAGCCACGTAACTTACGCCGCTCCCTTCCTCAACTGGAAGAAGACGGAGCTGAACAAAATCGACACACTAATCAGAACAGGAATGAAAAAGGTCCTAAGCCTCCCTAGAAACACTAGCACGGAACGACTCCTCCAATTGGGGCTACACAACACGGCAACAGAACTCTTTGAAGCACAGCGAAACGCCCAAATTAGTCGGCTCTCACTCACAAAGGCGGGCATCGAGATATTACTAGAAGCAGACATACAGCCCCTCTTCAT
Source organism: Dermacentor silvarum (assembly GCF_013339745.2). NCBI lineage: Eukaryota > Metazoa > Arthropoda > Arachnida > Ixodida > Ixodidae > Dermacentor > Dermacentor silvarum. The sequence goes on along the minus strand of NC_051155.1, from coordinate 40,645,504 downwards.
GCCACCAGAGAAGTCGCAACTATGCACAAATGCCAAGAGGGCAATAACCGTTGATGCAATCCCAAGAAACATACACCCGACCCACAACGAAGGGCGAAGAAAAGCGAGAGCGAAGGCAATCCTTGGCAACATTAATCGTAACGAAACGCAAGTCCTCTTCGTTGATGCGGCCAGATATTGGAATCGAGGCGCATACGCGGTCTCTGTGGTGGACGCCCATGGATAACTCGTCAACGCAGCCACGGTGGTTACCAACTTCACTCACGAAGCAGAAGAAATGGCCATCGCGGTGGCCCTTCGAAGCTGCAAAGAAGCCTCCGTCATTTACTCGGACTCAAGAACAGCCATCAGAACCTTCTCGGCGGCCCTCGTTTCTAGGAAAGCAGCATACGGTGGTCAACAAAATCTTCCAAGAAACGGGAGGAGATAACCTCATGTCCCCACACATCACATGGTTCCCCCGGCCCACATGGGCAACATTTCCGGACCTCCTGACTGTAATCCGAACGATCGGGCACACCAACTGGCGCGAGAACTAACATTCCGCGTCTGCGGTCCGCCCCCTCGCTTCAACCCAGCCTGGAGGGATTTAGACAACAAAGACCCGCTTGTATCATACCACGAAATCACTTCAAATCATAGGTTAGCACGCAGAATGTTTCCTCCTCCTCACCAAAACCTCAAAAAAGCACAGGCTGTCACTTACAAACAGTTGCAGACTAGGACATACATCACACCAACAACACTAAGCAGGATCAATCCTGACTTTCCTACTGCATGCCCACACTGCGGCCACGAATACAACAACTTCGAACAGATGCTCTGGCTGTGCCCTGCCAACGCGGGCACGGACTTTCCTGACCAGTCGTCCTGGGACTCAGCGCTCAGAAGTACAGAGCTCATCGCTCAGCTCAAGGCTGTCCAGAGGGCCCGGGCCGTTGCCGAAGGACTATGTCTACTGGCCCCGACCTGGGTGGGGCCACCGGATCGATTGGCGGGGCCTCCGGCCCCGCTTTAATTCTTTCTCCTCAGGACCTCAATAAAGTTCGTACTCACTCACTCACTCGTTCTGGAAATTCATTCCAAGTGGATACACCTGACAAGCTCACCGGCTAAAATTCATAAATTGCAGTGTGTGTTAATTCATAAATTGCAGTGTGCAGTTAATTAGTGAATCTTTGTTATTTGTTAAATATGTGTTTGCATTTCTCGTGCTGCTAATGTCCGCCTCTTCGAATAATCCAGCTCAACAATAACAATTATGCTACCTGCTACAGGCAATTTATAAAATTTCTGTTAACTTCAAAATGAGCCCCATGGTCTGGGACTGGGACTGGGTTCGAAGAAACTCTTTGATGCCGACTTACAGCACTGGGTATGTGCCACTCCGTTCGAGCTGGTCTTCAATGGACCTTGTTGAGGACCAGTTGGGTAACTAAGAATGCGCCTTTCTAGAATGACGAAAGAGATCTGTTAAATATCTCTGATGCTGAGCGAAATCGAAATCACATTACACGGGTATCTAAAGGACAGCGATCACCGCATTAGCAGGGTGCACTAAAAATCCGCTCTTCATTGAACCTATCGCAAACTGGGGCACTGTGTATGTGCCACAGAGTTTGCGGCAAGCGAGCGAACAATTATCAGCGTTCGCAGGCACCGGCGCGACACGCTTCTCGTCTAGGATGCCAAGCACGGACTTCTCGGCAGTGCCACTGGATGGCGCCCGGTAGCCGCATGACACGTTTCTCAGCCTTCGCACGCAACGGCGCGCCATGCATCTCGGGGGGCACACGTAGGCTTAGCGGCGAGGGCGCTAGATGGCGCTAAGTATTCTTAGGCGAGCGCAAAAGAAGAATCGCGCTGCCGTGCACGCCTCGTACATAACTCGTTTCGATGGTGGCAATACGCTGTGTCGGCAGTAATCGTGAGATTGGCTCCGCCGATTTTTTAAACACGAAAGTGGTTTATGCCGGGGTCTGCGATGAACTTCTGTTCCAGCGTAGCGGATGGTATGCCCGGCGCCAACGAGTAAAATATGGTTTGTTGACAGGGATGGCGCCGCCGTCTAGGAGTGGTGAAGCGAAGTACTGCATCGTGACACTAACGGGCTCCGACAGGGGGCGCTTCGGTAGTCGACAGTTGGCGCGCCCCCAACCACCTCCCGCTCTGCTATCCCTGTGCGGAATCCGGACAAGTCTACCGCCGATGCGCATACTGCGACTTGGGAGCCCGAGGGTTCGCCGTCAATGCACCATGCCCCCAGCAAGGCGAACTGCTACGTGATAACGTCGACTACGTCGCCGTCACTCAGTGGAGCCCTAGACGACAATTCCTTTCGCAGTCACCATGCGTATACGTGTCGCCGCGACGCAGACCACACAGTGGCCCACCCCGGGGCCGGTCGGCAACACCATATTGGAAAAACTAAACGCAGCATTGAGGTGCGGTTGCTGTTCGTCGAACTGAAGAAAATCCTCCGCCACCTACAAAGACGCCGAAAAGCATATCTCGACGACATATCATCCAGACGCCAACATTCCGACGAAGGCTGAAAGCAAAAATTACGCCCACAAAAGATGACCTGACAACGCGACGTTCATGCCACCAGTCAACACGACGCAGCCGTGTTCCGACGTCAAGACCAAACTTCAACACAAAGCAAGAAACAACCGACCTCGACGTTCTTTTCGACGGTCACGTAGTCACCGCTTTATTAGACACAGGAGCTGACCCCTCCGTCTTGAGTGGACTCATCGCCGCCCATTTGAAGAAACTTAGCACTGCATGGGAAGGCCCACAAATTCGGACCGCTGGAGGACATCCAATAACGTTGACTGAAATCTGCACGGCAAGAATTGCAGTTAATAACGGGACCTATCCTGCCGCTTTTGTTATTTTCCAACAGTGTTCACGAGACGTCATTCTTGGCATGGCCTTCTTGAACCAACACCGCGCAGTCATCGACCTGAAGTCGAAGTCGATAACACTATCAGAAGGTTACGAGACACCGCCAGAGAGCGCTCGTAGTCACCATGCCTTGATGTGCTCCACGTTTAAATAAGCATCCCGCCTCGCTCCAGCGTTATCATTGCTGTCGGCATCATAACCCCCACAGACGCAAGAAGGCGTCATCGAGGGCGACAAACATCTGCTGCTCTACCACGAAATTTTCGCCGCAAGAGGGATCGCTCGACTGCACGGAGGGATAGCGCGAGTGATCCTGCGAAACTTCAGCCAGCAGTTCAAGCACATCAACAAGGGAACAACGATCGCATACAGCGAGTAAATTGTGGAAACCAGCATTGCCTTTGTCCTCTCGGATTCTGCCGTATCTACTTCGACAGCATAGTTCCCGAAACAGACTTCGACATGAATCTAAGTCTCCCATGAGTAAGCAGAAACAGCTCAAAAGTCTTCTCCGACGATACAAGGACTGCTTGACAACGTCATAGAAGATTTGACAAACACCAGTTGCAAAGCCTCATATATTAACCGAAGAGTGCGCTCTACCACCCCGCCAGAGCCCTTATCAAGTTTCGACGCCAGAACATGAAGCTATAAAGCAACAAATCAAATAAATGCGGCGCGATGACATCATCCAGCGGTCGAAAAGCCCGTGGGCATCTCCTGTAGTCTTCGTGAAGAAAAAGAACGGAACCCCGCGTTTCTGCATCGATTATCGTCGACTGAACAAAATCACGCAGATGGACGTATACCCCATCCAACGGATAAACAACGCATTGCATCGGCTCTGCAACACTAAATACATCTCATCGACGGATCTCAAGACTGGCTACTGGCAAATAGATGTCGACGAGAGGGATATCGAGAAGACCGCCTTCACACCGCCGGATGGCCTTTATGAGTTCAAGGTCATGCCATTCGGACTGTGCTCAGCACCTGCAATGTTCCAGCATGTGATAGACACGGTGTTAGCAGGGTTGAAGTTGCAAACCTGTCTCGTCTACGTCGATGACATCGTCGTCTTCGCCGGGAATTTCGGCGATCACCATTGCGGGTTCGGACAGTACTAGAGGCCATAAATCATCAGGGCTCACTTTGAAAGCAGAAAATTGTCGCTTCACTTAAGACAAGATTCTGTCCTTGGGCCACGTCATCAGCAAATCTGGAGTCCGCCCTCCTCAGAAGACATCTGCCATCGCTGACTTCCAACAGCCCACCGACCAGAAGGGAGTGCGCAGATACCTTGGCTTCTGTGCCTATTACTAATTCAACAGGAGCATTGGTCCTCACATATACTTCACACACGTCCCAAGACTGGCACTATTTTGAGATATCCGGCCTGCAAAGATGATATGAAATGCCTGATCCTTTGAGTTCTTTCAGTTAAAGGTTAACTGCCCCGGTGACTGGAAAAGACAACATATCAGAAGTCTCAAATACGTTCATGTCTTCTGTAAAATTATGGGCCGACGTGATTTACTTTAAACAGAGGAGAACCTAATACTGCCGGGCGTTATTTATGCAATTGCAGAAAGAGCATTATTGAATGAATAAAAGGTTATTTAGTGAATATTGATAGTAAAACTAAAGTCTCCCTTTTGACGTAATCCGCGTGAACATTAAAAACTGGGCTGTATGCTCCATGAAAAGATATTAAATTTGTTTGTCCAAATCACCCTTAAGATCTTATAAACGATAGTGAATTTTATTTGTCTCATTTTTCATGCCTTTACAGGGAATTCCTCTATGAAGCGGGCGTTGTGTGCAGCCGACGTGATGATATTTTTGATAGTTCATTGTACACTTCTGTGGATAACGTTTACTCCTTCAGGCGCTGCAGGAATTTCTAAAGCAAATGGTATGTTTCCCGGTGATCACTTTTCTTCGGCTAGCAAATGTTAAAAAATGTCCTTCAGCGCAGGACGCGCCTTTCTGTATCGGAAATTTCTAGAGTATTCTCGCTGGTTCTATATTCCACGTAGCCTGCATTCACGTTCCACGCAGATTGCTTTGAACACCAACAGCGTCCGCACGACACGCGGAGTGCGCCTGTCTACCAGCCTGCGTGCGCGCGAGCTCCCATCGAGAAGCCAAGGAGGTTTTGACGCCTGGTGGCACGTCTCCTCCATCACGACTAGCACAACGCGAAAGACGAAGCACGTAACTGACACACTAATACAACGCGCAAGACAAAGCACGTAACTGAATCGTCACCGAGTCAAATCAGCGCGTACAGCGCGTCGTAATTGCAGCCTCCGCGATCAACTTCAGAAACATTTTCAGAGCTAATTGCGGAGGCCACGCTCCTCTGTGCTGAGTACGGTGAACGCCACTACCAACGCCACCTAGGTGGCGTTGGTAGTGCTTCTTGATGCCAGCGTCCCTTCGAATGCTGGCATCGAGGCGTCGTAGGGCTGAGACTACCGAAGCGTTCACTGTCGGTGCGCGTTAGTGTCATAATGCAGTACTTCTCTTTTCTGCTCGTAGGCGGCGGCACCGCCCCGAGCAAGAGCGCGGGTACACGGAGGAGTGTTAGATATATAAGGCGCGTCTGTGTAGCTCTCTGCAAATGCGTTTGTGGCGCAATGGGTTAAACGCTCGGCGATCTGTAAAAAAAAACTTTTTTTTTAAACCTCCTTGCGAGAAGCTGCTCCACCAAATAAACGACAGCGTGTGGCTTCATCGAGGGAGGTCTCGAGCGGAGTTCGAGGACAGTGGCACGCGACAGAGAACGTTTTCGACTACTTTCACTGCGCATGCAACAGAGTGATCTTCTACAGCTCTGGGCACAAGTTCGCCGCTTAATAAATAGTTTATTTTTATAAACCTGTATTGACTGAAATCGCTACAAATCTGGTGGAGGTGCTGGGTATGATTCTGAGCCACACACACACCAAAGAGAGCGTACTCCTGATCCTCGGCGATTGGAACCATTGGAACTGACGCCAGTGCACCAACGGACCAGCTGTCGTATTCGAGGGTATTCGCCAGAATTCGGACCTCTTCTTTTCGCCGCTGGACCATTTCAAGAGAGTGGCAAGGTCGAACAAATTGAGTGAAGAACGCATGCCGCGCCATGTGTATTTTGCTTTAGAAGACTCTGCGCGAGCCTGGTACGAAAAGCACGAGGCTTCTTAGTCGTCTTGGGAAGAGTTTCGGCACCAGTTGCTGGCTATGTATGGTAGCAACGATCGAAGGGAGAAGGCTGAAACTGCTCTTCTGGCACGGAATCAGCGCACAAATCAAAGCGTGGCCATGTACATAGAAGACATGACCCGCCTTTTCAAGCGCGCCGACCCCAACATGAGTGAAGACAAAAAGGTGCGCCATCTCATGCATGGAGTGAAACAAGAGCTTTTCGCGGGTCTCGTTCGCAATCCGCCACGCACCGTTGCCGAGTTTCGATCGGAAGCAACAACGATTGAAATGACGCTTCAGCAGCGAGCCCGGCAATACAAGCGCGACGTAAGCTGCACGTCCGCAGATGTCTTTTCTGCGTCCACTGACAATAATCTGCACACATTGCGTGAATTTTTCAGGTCTGTAGTCAGGGAAGAGCTACGCAAGATGCAGTCTCACGAAGTTCCGCCGGAACCGTATATCGTCTATATCGTCAGAAGCGAAGTGAGGCAAGCCATAAGGGAACCACAGTGTGAGCCACAACCGGCACGACCGACGCCAACGTACTCCGAGATGCCCAGGCGACCCGCCGTTCACAGTGCACCCATCGTTTACAGTGCACCCATCGTTCAAAGTGCACCGATCGTTCACAGTGCGTCCATCGTTCATAGTGCACCCATCGCGAGGTCAAGTAACTACGTGCCGATAGCGCACAGTCACCCCTAATGGCTAAGAGAAGGCCCAGGAAAAGTGACGTGTGGTGTGACACCGACCGTAGGCCCCTGTTTTTTCACTGCGGAGAGGCTGATCATCTGTACCAATTTTGCCTGTACCATCAAGCCGGTCTTAGAAGATTTCCTATGAATGCACCATGCCCCTGAAACGGCAGAAGACCATTCGACATAGAAGAGTACTTAAGTAGGCGTAAGAGTTTCAGCACACCTCGCCATCACCAACCTCGTTCACCCTATCCTATGCGTTACCGGTGGCCAAACCCGCCTGCCTTTTCAAGCACGGCTAGGCAGCGTTCGCCTAGCCCGAAGCCGGAAAACTGAAGCGAGCGACTTGTGGAGGTGGGGCCGCTAACAATCAGACATGCGAAGATCCTCCACCGCGGTTCCAGGGTGACATCGACGAATGGTTCCAGGTAAAAAAGTGCAGCAATGAGAAAATAGCTTCGGAATTGCCTTTGCTTATTTATGGGTGCGAATGAATGCGTTAATTGATACCGGGGCGGATTATTCGGTGATAAGTTATGAACAGGCAAAGAAGCTAAAAAAAGGTTTTGACGGAGTGGAATGGACCTCAGATACGCACAGCAGGTAGTCACCTTATTATGCCCCTCGGCAGGTGCACCGCAAGAGTTTGGATACGAGGATTTACATACGTTGGTGAATTCGTAGTACTTTCGAAATGCTCGAGGGATAGATTGGATTAGATTCTCTGAAGACTAACGGCGCCATTATCAACTTACACAAATCAAGCGTCATTGTCTACCGAACAAGCTATAACCTGGGAAAAATCAGGAGAACCATATATCACTCCACTGCGAGTCGTCAATGACGATGTAACTGTGCCGCCATGTAGCAGTGTAATAGTTCTCGTCATAAATGATACATTCAACGAGCGCGAAGGTATACCAGATAGCAACACAATACTTTTCTTGAACTGGAGCGTGTGTGTGGCACGAGGCCTCGTTCACCTCCGTAGGGGATGTGCAGATATCCTCCTCACGAATTTTGGGAACGAGTTTCAGCACATCGCGAAGGGAACAACTATCGGCTTGTTCCATGAGTTTTCTTAAACGACAGAATTAGGCAGCCTAGAGCTAGCATGCGCGGCTGTGCCAACGATCCGCGACGTCAGCGAAGTAACTGCCGTCAATCTGAACCTTTTAGTGTTTCAAAAGTAACAGTTACCCAGCGTTAAACAAGTGTCACCGCAGGGTGCACTACGATTGCACCTATGTCAAAAACCACGTTGCTAGAAGGGGGAGAGGTGTTTTTCTAAAGTATTATGTGTACAAATGGTAACAAAATAACATACAAATGAATGAATGAACATTTTGAAAGTTAAAATTATAGGAGTTAGAGTGAACATAGGAAAGAAAGAGCATGAACTTGTTGTTCTGCGGCAGGCTGTGTGGGTATTTCGAGCGCTGCATTATGGAAAACCGTATAAAGCCGAGGAAAGGCGCAAATACATATCATACATACACACACACACACACATATATATATATATATATATATATATATATATGAATATCTGCACAGGCGGTTTCTATATATTTCTGGTAAACGTTTTCTAACCGCATGCATACAATATTTTGTAACCTTTTAAGGAAGCAGAAGACGCTAAACGCTTTAACGATGTATTCTACTCGTCTGTTGCAAGGCGTATTCTGAACACTGAGAAAAGGCGTTTTGTGAACGCCTTCAGTAGCTGTGGGCGCTGTCATTTTTGACTGATCACAGACGTCTATTAAACATCTTCTTAGGTGTTCTCTCGCATCGCGCCCATAAATTTTTGTCAGCCAGTAAAACTGTGTAATCCCTAATGGTGCTGAATACCAACGTGGCGAACACTTTGCAACAATTCAATTTGCATAGTGCATTTGTTCTGCATGACCTTATCTAAGTTATTTTCGAACCACAGTCTCAATGAGTGATTCTGTCCGCAATGCATAGTTTCGCATCGCACTGAGCACTCGTGTGCCTTCTTGTGGTCTTGGTAACACTCTTTCCACCGACTAAATAAACTTTATCCTATTTGCAGAAAACCTCCTGTGTGCAACAGCAGAGTGCTCGGAAAGAGGTATTGTATTTTAAGGCGATTGAGGGTATAATATTACGCAGCAAGCTTTTCTTAATGACTATCCTAAAATTTTACTACCAGATTTTAACCATTGTGTTTGTGTTTCTTGCTCAAGCCCTTCCTAAGGAGAATATAAATGATACATGGGCTTTGCAGACGGGGATGTTTTCCGCATACAGCTATACAGTAACTACATGTTTGAATAAAGTCAGGTTTCGCGCATTGTACGAAATGTTCTATATGCCATATCAGTTAAGGTGATTTAGCAGCTTACACTTTTTTGTGGCGCAAGCTGAACGAAATGGACACTGAAAGGCATATTTGACCGAAACAAATCTGTCCCGGTCGTTTAGCTTGGCTACAACAAATTACAAGATGTCAAACCTCATTTCCTTTATCAGGTTGGGGAATGATTATATTATTACGGGGCAACCTAGATTGGCGCCAGTCACAAGAAGACAATTTGACGTGTGGAGGTGCACTCCCCCATAGTGGGTATCCTCCACTAACGAAGGCCAGCAAGCAAGCAAGCAAGGTGCAATCAGTCTCGACAGCCATCTCGTTTATGTAGCGTTGCCGCTCTTGTAAATAACCTAACGATAGGAATAAACTTCATTTGTCCCACGGTTACTGCTGTTGGTGCCCGGGGCTAGGCTGCCAGGGGTCCATAGCTGGCGGAAAATCTTCCGAGGTCCCCAGCAATGGCCCAGGCCCGCTGGATGGCCCACTTCTGGTCTTCGGGTGTCTCGCTGAGGAGAGCGGCTTGTCATGCAATGTAAATGTATCTTTGTAAATATGTAAATACATCTTTATAAGTGACTTAAGCAGCGTACCAAATTCGTGAGAGGTAAAGGGTTGGCACGGAAACAACGAAGGAGCCCCGCAGTGGTCGTCACCTCGCTCTAGACAACATGAAGGACGAAACAGGACTCCAAATGGCGTGGCCCACATCAACGCCTACAACCCCAACGGTTGCGCCGACTCAGTCGCGGGATCCAGGAACATTCTGCGGTACCGACCTCCTCCACGTGGAAGAGCGCATCGCCACGTATGAGTGTGTAAATGAGATCCACAGTAAATGAGATCCAAAGATTAGGTTGGCTAACGTGGCCGTCTGCCTAAATGGCACGGCCAAGGTGTGGTATGACAGCCACGAAGCAGGGCTTAACGACTGAGACACGTGCAAACAGAATCTGAGGGACTGGTTCGGCCGTCCCGCCAGGCGGAAGAGTACCGCTATGAAAGAATGAGCGAGTCACGTCAAAACGTCCACAGAATCATAGATCTCTTACAGCAAGGACATTTTGGCTCTGTCCTGCAAGGCTGACAGCGATATGGCTGGGTTGTGTCACGCACCCTCCGCGTAGCCGACGATGGAACACCAACCATGCCTGGTATGTGCACTGCTCGGATTGGCATCGCGGGGCGCCTAACGACTGTTTTGTTTGCCGTTTTGGAACAAGGTGAATCCAGAGACGCAGACGTCGGCAACACAGCATAAAAAAGGAATTGCGCTAGCCCAGACCGTTCTCCCGTTCAAGTTGGCCACTATGAAAACACACAGTGTGCAACTGGCAGAAACTGGCATTCACTGTCATTAGGGAAAGGCGATATTTAAATTATGCAGTACAATACCACATCTTTAGATATCAAAATCGCGCGAATCAGCTCCCCTGAAGCGCGTCGTCACAAATATCAGAGGCCACGGGATCGGGGAATTCTTCTGAATGGAATACAATTGGCTAGCTTGTAAGGTGTTCATGCCCAATACTGCGAACGAAACAAACGACCAAAAAGCACATCACTTCATGTCACTCATTAAACGGAAGCCTAGAACATTTTGTTTTAAAGTGCGCTCCGCAGCTAAGAACAGCGAAAACACACACACACGGACAGGAAAGTAGACGAGAGGACGTGCGCTTCACTTATAAGCATTGCAGTTTCACTTACTATTTGAAGAAAACGCTGTTTTATGCATTGAAGCACAAAAGTAACTGGAATGCCAATGCATTTGGTCGGACAATTTGAACATATATAGCTCGCAACTGGTGCAGTCGTGAGAATGCGTTCAAAGTTGATACGCCTAGCGCACTCACCAGCTATAATTCGTGCATTGGCTGCTACTTCCTGCATCGTAATGAGTTAGGGAAATATCACTTCGAAAACTGAAGCAGAACTTCGGAGGCGCAGTCGTTACGACCTTTAGCAGACACCCAGGTGTGACGCAGCACTTACGCATCACCGTCGCGCGAGCAAGAAGCGAGCATTCTATACTCCGTTTCAGTAATTCCGTGCAACAGAGCCAAGGCTACGTCACCATCGAGCGCTGATTCCTGAGAAGCGATATGTAGTGCCAGTGTTCGGAACCCGTTGCTTGTCCTAATGGCCTTAACAAGTGGTCTAGTCAGAAGATGTTTACTTGCAGGCTTCTCTGCATGTTACAGCTGCGATTTTTTATGTGATCTTGCTTCGCTTTTAATAAAACATTTATTGAAGCACTGTTGTACTGAAAATAGACTTCTCGCTTGTTCGAGTCAAAACTTGCAACTGACAAAAAAATGAATGCACCTGTGTCTTGTAGGCGTTATTTTCATTTATCAAGCACAAATAAGTGATTTGACATTGGCAAAATTTTTATTACAATAGCAGTTACATGGAAACTCTAAGCAGATTTCTGCCATTGGCGTCGCCGTCACCGTGAGGTTCCATTCAAAGTCCAAGTGCGATAAAATGGTGGCCGGGCGCCGTATGCTGTATGTGCGAGTTATATCGCGCGAGGGAAGCTCGCTTTCACTGAGAGCGAACGCACGGGGGAAAGCAAACGCTACGTCTTGAGTCTTGCGAAAGGCCGTGGGGGAATAGGAGGGAGGGAGGAGGGGTACCTTGTGCTGCAGCACGAACTGCGTGTCTTGCGTCCGGGCGCAAGTAGTAGTAGTAAGTGGTTCGTATGGAAACGGAAAGGTTGACGCTATCTTCTGCAGCCCTTGAGGGAGCACGGCTAAGCGCCAACCAGGCGCAAGGGAAACTGGCGGCTCAATCTCGAACGCGGAAAGAGGAAAGCGGGAAGGCAGCGCTGGAGGGAAGGGGTGCGGCTTCTACTCTGTCAGCAACTGCTTGGTTGTACTTTGCGCGGCAGCGGGCGGTCGCGCGCACCGTATCTTGAAAACGATCTGCACACGGCTCCTACATTTTTATGCGCTTTGCTTTCGCCGCTCAGATTCCGCTGAAGCGATAAACCGACTGCACGAACCTTCTTCTTCTTTCTGGGGTTTTACGTGGCCAAACCAGTTGAGCGAGCAAAGGAAGCCGCAAACACTGCAAAGACAACCGCTGTGAAAACACTGCTGACGCCAGCGTTTTAGCAGCGGGGTTCTGCAGTCATCTAGTGTAATCTATTCACGTTTGCCTTGCGCGCTGACACCATGCTTGTTAATTTACTTAGTAAGCCAATGTGTCCAAGTTTATACAGCCGATAAGAGTACTATCCTTACTACGTATACCTCTCTACTAATTTGCTATCGCAATTGATGCTTCGCCTTTCGGGCGAAACTGCGACTTTTTGTGTAGTCGGCCAAGCCACAGCACCGCGGAGGGCCCCGTCTTGGCCGCTGATTCGATGTTCGCGAAAATGCCGCCTGCAGACTCAGTTGTGCGGTATTGTTCGCGGGTGAGCTTTTATGAGGAAGGAACGAAGCAGCTGGCGTTGAACGTGTTTGGAACCATGCGTAAGGAGTGTGGTAAAAGTGGAAAGCATGAACACTCTTAAAAAAAAGGCTGCATAAACGAATGTCCACCAAACCCGAGTGGTAAGAGCAGTCGGCTTATTACTCACTGTGGTAATGAGGAAAGCTTCCTGACAGGCGCCGGTGAAGTGTACCGTGCAAGAAAAGGAACCACAAACTATTATGACGAAATGGACGGCGCCCATTACGAGAAATATTTTAAAGAAAAGCTGATGCCTCGTTTGCCTTCGAACAATGTAATTGTGATGGAAAATGCTCCATACAGTTCAGTGAAACTGGAAAATGTGGCCCGCATGAGTACGTTGAAGAAGGACATACAAGCTTGGCTTTCCATGAAGTGTGTGCCCTGGAACACTGACATGGTAAAGGGAGAGCTCATTAAGCTCGTTGAAACTGTCAAAACTTGGGATGATAAGTATCGAATTGCTTTCATTCTTGCTGAATCTGGCCACCCTATAGTACACTAGCCGCCATATCACTGCGAACTTAACCCGATGGAGCTTGTGTGGAGTGACGTCATAGGCTTTGTGGCAAAAGCGAATACACATTTTAAGATGCAAAGCCTGGATGCTCTGGTGTGGAAAGGCATAGAGCAAGTGACAGTGGAGAAATGGAAGAATTATGTGAGCAATTGGGGTGCAAGCGGAGAAAGAGATGGTATAAATTGACCATGTAATCGACGATGTCATGACAGCTACCAACCTGTTGTAGCAATCAGCAAGCAGTCACGAAGGCAGCAGCAGAGCAGCTTCGTATCATCCCAGCAGTCACGCGATGTGAGATGCACGCCGCGTAGTGTAGATACAGTAAACCCTCGTTAACTTGAACTCTGATATCTCGAGTTATTGGATAAGTCGAATTTCTTCCCTGGAAAGTTGTCAACTCCATGGGGTTTCACCCCTGATTTCGAAAGGCCACTACGCCGAACTTCAGAAATCACGAAACCAAGACTGCGAAAATGCTGAAAAAGAAAAGGCAGTACCGGTGCGGTTTTTTTTTTTGTACTTTTTTGCGCAGCTGTGGTATTACCAAAAAGTGAAACCAGGGCCGGTATTTTGTAGCGATACCTTTTCCGGTGCTACTACATTGTCGTGCCTTTCGCACTTGGTCAGCAGTCAAAGTGACGGCAAGGTAAATAAACCTGGTAGCTAAGCTTTCATAGAAGCGTATACTTTCAAAACATGGCGGTTCATCGGCGGTTCATAAGGCTTAGCGCCATCTGTGTGAGGAGGGAACACTTCCGTCATAGAGAAAGAAATTCAACAAGAAGGGACACTCCCATAGGGCCCAGCGGCCGAATTGACTGCAGCGTGCCAAGCGGTCGGCGTCAATCACTTCCGGTTTCGGGCGCGCGTACTTTGAACGCAAGCTAGCACGCCGGCTGCGCCCCCCTCCCCCCTCTTTTTTTTTGCTCTTCGTGCAGAAGCGGTTTATTATTTAGTAAAAATCGAATCTGTGCCACGTGCAATTTCACAAAGTAGACGCAAGACCTTTTGTTCGATGAGGAATTTTTTTATTTTGCTCTATATAAAAGCTCGTTTCGCGCTTTTTGTGCGTTCATCCAACGTTGTGACCCCAGCAGGTAAGGTAGTAGTTCCTGTATGAAGCTCCACCGGACGGCACCAGCTGAAAAAAAGTGAATTACAAGCATGCTACATTTACAAGCACTTAACAGCATGTTACAAGCATGTGTCATTTTGGTATTTAGACAGAAATACTGCGTCTAGAGGCGAAATGTGCGAAAGCGGAGAATGGGCGGCATTACAAACAAAAGCAATTCGCTTTTACATACATGGCGTAGAAACTACCTAACTCATCCCAAACAATACCATAAAATATGAAAACATCTGATTTCCAAGCGTTCCCCCATTTCCGGGCATTATTTCCTGCACTTTGGCAGCAAAAATCCACGGGCGACTTCACGTTTCCAAAACTTGGCCTCAGGTGACGCGACGGTAGGCGAAATACACAGACGGACGCAACAGGCACTCAAGACAAATGCCTGGATGCAAAGCCTGTTTTCAGTCCTTTAGAAGACGGAATTTTAAAATTACAAGTGTCTGGTATGTTCCTAGGCGTTATCTTTCGCGCGTTCTGCCGGCGCCAGCAGCACACTCCCATGTTGCCTCTTGGCAATCGTCCATCGCGTTTTCAACAGGCGTGAGTACCGAAGGAAGGTATATGTTGTTGCGGGGCCACAAAAAACGTCACAAACTTGTCCCTCTATAAGATTCATTACACGCCAAACTAACTTTATCACCACGGCCGAGCTGCTTATCGTAGCTCGGCTGCGCTAAGCAGCTCAGCCGTGGTGCCCCAAAAAGTAACGAAATTACTCTTCAGCAATGTCTGGCGTCGGAGAAAGCGGCACAAACTTCTAATGAGATGCACTACACTGAGCACTACGACCGAGTTGGTTCTCGCTAACTGCGTCACAGCACGCTGCGCGGCCAGTGTGCCTCAACAGAACCGAAATAAGTTCCAATAATCCCATAGGAAGCTTCGGAAACATGTCCCAGCACGATTCATTAACTCAAATTAACTGCGCCAGGACGGCCGAGCTGTTTTTCGCCAACTGCGTCTTAAGTCTCGGTCCCGTGCCGTAAGCCTAAATGCGTCGTAGACTGTGAAACAAAATTTCTCACCTTGCCGTAGTCCAATAGTGCAGTGGTGTCTTGTCCCAGCGCAAAAGGAACGCAAGAATACGCCGGGAGCTCACGAAATCAGGCTACTTTAAATAAAGGGGACAGACGGGTCGCCGCGGGCGAGCGCTCAAACGCGCGCGCGGCCGCACTCGCTGGCTTCGGGGGAGTGTCTGGCGGAGGACGCATGTATCTGGCGCGTCATTGACCTGCGGCTTAGTCCCTATATAAGAAAAGTACCGCCATCTACTCTTTCCTCCGCCGCCTCCTCTCCTAAAGCGCTTGCTTTTTTCTTTACTTTTTGCTTGCGAAAGCCAAGTCGACGGTGGCGCACCTAGAAAGTCCACGTTGAAGCTTTCAGGCCGGGCGCGCGCCGCCGTCGCCGCCGGCGACTGCGGCTGCGCAGAGGACTTTGAACATGGCTCTGAGGCGGAAAAAAGAAAATATAAAGAAGTGAAAAGCGAGCGCTATCATCGTCCAATCGGAGATACAGGAGAGAGAGAAGCGGCGTTTATCAAAGGATGGCGGTACTTTTCTTATATAGGGATTTTACTGTGGCTAGGTAAGGCAAGGAAAATAAATCGCAAAGCTTAAGTTCATTTATACGCAAAACGTTTTAGTTTTCGCGGCAAAGAATTTTTAAAAAATAAATCAATGCCTGTTAACTTAAGTTCACTTTCTTTTTTTTCGATGCTCGCGGCAGCTGACGTTCGGTGTCAAAAGTATAGCGTGACGTATGGTGACGTGTTTCCTGTTGCCAGTTTTTGCCGAGTGTCCCCTCTTGTTGAATTTCTTTCTCTATGCTTCCGTCGGCATAAAAAATATTTTGACGTCATATCCGTTAAAAACAGAAGTGACTTCATTTTGTTCTCAAAGGCGCCAAATTTGTTTTCGGAGGCCTGCCATTGTAGCTGTATATTCAAATGCCCCGCCATTCGACTTGATGGGCGTTTCGAGATTTCGGCGCGGAAAGCGATGCAGGAAAAGATCAGCCGTACGGGTGTCGAAATCGCGTCGCTGCACAGAAGATACTTTCTTTCGAGGCCGACGAACGCTTTGAGCGTAGAGTGCTCGTCCTTCAGTCGGACGCCAAGCCCGTCGGCCAGAGCTGTCCCACGAAAACAACTAAAGTAAACAATTATCTCACTACTTTTGACTGAAGAGGTTAAGAAACAATGAAACTTCCCGCGTCACCAAATTCAGACAAACGTCGACAAGCAAAGCAACACAACATGTGACGTGGGCGTGAACTTTACGAGCGCGCCTTTCTGCCCACTTCAAGAGTTATATTGCATTGCAAGTGACAGCGGCGTCAACGCCCGCCGCTATCGGTAGGCGCTCTTACGGTAGGCGCCGAAAAAAGGTATTTATTGATAATGATCAAGTAAAATAGAGTTTTTCTTTTCTCGCCATGCGTATATAAAATTAATTAGGAGTTTTATTTTCGTTGAATGAATTTAACTGTGTCTCGCTTTAATTAAAAAAAACGCATTTTTTTCTTTCCCTATGTTTGTTTCCTCCAAACATTGTCGCGCTTGCATCGGTGCTCCCATAACCACCCTTGCTGATGTCGGTGACAATTCGTTCTGAACCGCTTTTCGCCCGAAGCTTCGTGACCTATGTGAATCGACCTTGCTCTCACGGTGTGCGCTGAAAAAGGTATTAATTGATAATGATCAAGTAAAACAGACTGGTATCTTCTTTTCTCACCATGCGTATATAAAATGGATTAGGAATTTTATTTTCGTTGAATGAATCTAACTGCGTCTCGCTTTCATTAAAAACGCTTTTTTCTTTCCCAGTGTTTATTCCCTCCAAACATAGTCACGCTTCAATCGCTGCTCCCATAACCACCATTGCTCATTTCGGTGACAATTGGTGCTGAACCGCTTTTCGCCCGAAGCTTCGCGACCAATGTGGATCGACCTCGGTTACGGTCCGTTGACATTATCAGCGGAATCAGCCCGCCGTAAGCAGCGGATGATAAGACTAGCGTAGAATAAAGAATACCGCATCGCTACAAAATGCAGGGCCAGGCCTGTAATTTTGTCCCAATGCTTTTAGCTTGATTCCACTTCACCCTCCTCTACAGTTCTCGGTCGGCTGATCCCATTGATTACGCGGGCAGAGTGTCGCTACGACCGCTGACGCGCGCAATGAGTGCCAGAAAGAGTAGAGTCGGCCAGAGACGAGCGTGCCGCCACTTGTAAACACGCCAGCCATGAACGGCAGTACCTCGATGCCCGGGGCTCGGAGGCAGCGCTTGCGCGTGGCTGCGCTGGCGGTCCATGGTCACGTTACTAAGCAGGGCGGTGGCGAGCGCTTTCCCGCGGCGTTCGCGCGCAACGCGCTGCATGGTGATTTCGAGAGATACAGATCTTGAGGCCTGTGTTCAGCTGGTCGCACATAATATCGCAGAAAGGATCTACTAAAAGTACCGCTGCTGGCACATTGCGCTTTTGTGAGGAAATCAGCGGTTACCGGTGCCAAATTCTAAAAGCGTCATGTCGGCTTTACGCCGTGGTTATATTTTCGTTAATTCGGCTATCTCGAAATTCCGCTTATCTCTAAATTTTTTTCCATTTTTTACTACTTGCAGTTAACGGGGTATTACTGTACCTGCAAGTTTTGCAATACAGTTGAGGTGTATTCCACCAGGTGTCACAACATGTAGCAGTTACACTGTATCGTGCCACGTGTCAAAGGATGTGCCATGTGCGCCGCGTAGTCTCGATACCTGTGCTTATTCTTCGGCACACCTTATGGCGCCTCCTCGGAAGGTACGAATCCCTGCTGATGAATCGAATCGTAGAGATGCGTGTGCGGTTCCAACCAGGCAATGCCGGGCTCAGCAGACCGCTTTGCTGAGAGCAGCACAAGCCGCAGCTCAGCGTCGATGGCGGGCGGCCAGTCCATTTCCTTCTAGTGAAAACGACGCAAGGAGACTTCGCCACGAAGACCCTCTAGTGCGTGTTGCCGAAAACGGAGCTCCTATGGAGCCCCTCCCTCGGCTTACTCTTTCATTGGGCTGCGTGTGTTGCGCAGGCCTGTGACTTTTCATTGCGATAGCAATTATTTGGACACTCCGGGCGCACTTCTGCCATCGCCGCCGGCGCCGCCGTCGCTGTGATACTCCTGTGACGTACGCGCCGCATCCTGTATGTGCAAGTGAAATATTGCGAGGGTGAGCCGACAATGGCCACTCAATCTCGCGCGCGGGAGGAAAGCGGGGAGGAAATGCAGTCTTCCGTCGAGCGCAAGGTACCAGTGGGAGGAGAGCGAGGGGTCTTTCTACTCCGGTGGCTGCTGCGTATGGCAGGGCTGCACGGGCCTTACCTTGAAAATGATCTGCCATGGGGACAGTGCGCCGAGTGCTGATAGCTTCGTGTGCACTGTGGTTTCCCCAATTAGTTCGCGTTGAAGCGAGAGGCAGCACGAAGGTCAATTCGCTCGCTCCTGCTTGCGCGCTTCCTCACTCCGGCGTTTTACAAGGAATTACCACGGTCATCGAGTGAGAAGTGTTCGTGTTAGCTGGCGCACGCGTAACACCATGCTTGTTAATTTAGTTAGTAAGCAAATGTTTCTGAGTTTATACGGCCGATAAAACTACTTTCCTTACTTCGTACAGCTATCTACGAATTTGCTATCAGAATCGATGTTTGCCCTTCGGGCAAAAGTGCGACTTGTTTCTTCATATAATGTTTTTAGGTTTTTATCACTGGGAGAGCTATTTACAAGAACGATTTTATTGCGATAGGAATTAGGGGTGCGATCTTGTACGCGTTCCAAAATGGAACGGAGGCGGTCCGTTCTATCGAGCCGCACACGATTGGTCAATTTGAACCGTCAGCCGCACACGATTGGTCAATTTGAACCGCGACGATCAAATCGACCAATCGTGTGCGGCTCGATGGAACGGACCGCCTCCGTTCCATTTTGGAACGCGTACAAGATCGCACCCTAGGTCACCTTGGGGCGCTCGCGCCGCCGCCGTCCTGCTGTCATGGTATCGACGCGCATGCTCAACCCTCGCTTGAAGGATTCTACTAGCTGCAACAACGTCGAAGCCATATCGACCTCACGCAGGATATGAGACCGGGCTAGCTATGGCTACATCGTGTTCCATCAAGTGTAACCAAATAAATCACCCTTGCGATCCGCCTAATAAGCGCTGCCGTAACCAGGGCAGCATTCTGACTTCTATAGGTGTCATTAGAAAATAATCACCCTTGCGATCCGCCTAATAAGCGCTGCCGTAACCAGGGCAGCATTCTGACTTCTATAGGTGTCATTAGAGTTGCACGCTAACGCATTAGAGTTCGTACTGAGAAATTGTCTGCTCACTATACCCTAGCACATACTCTGGTCTAAACGGAAAGAAGAGCAAACATCGAGCTGCAGCTATTGCTAAAGTGTTTGCCTGTTTTTTCCGTCTGTTTCATCTCGTGCACCAATGAAATGCGACACCAGTAACGCCGTTGTCAAGATTCCTCAGGCTACAGCGTAGTGACACGGCAGGTATTTGTGAGGACGCTGTTCCTGTTGCGCGGTAGCAGTAGGGTCGCTTGCTGCTTCGTATTGTAGTACATACAACTTGCGATGAGCTAGCGCGCTAGGGTAATCCTCGTTGTCGCGGTAAATTCTTCGGCTTCTGTTACATATTTCACTAGCCTCCATAGTTCCTTGTGTGTACAACAAAAAATGTACACAGTGGTTCTGTACTCTTCTTTATAATAAAATGCCTTGCGAGAACTTTTAGCAGCGGAGCTGTTAAGCCAGCCGTAACTTGTGTTTCGTATCAAGAAACTATCATCATTAGCAATGAAGAAAGAAAAGAAAAGAAACTTGCTTGCCAAGATTCGAACCCGAGTACCCACGCTCCCAAGGCGAGCGCCGTAATCACTAGGCTATACACCCATTTTTTTTTCTTATTGCTAGGCTTTATAGCCAAGCTTGCAGAACATGCGTTTATGCGAACCATATGATTGCGTTCCAGCGTCGTTGTCTTCCTCCACTCGGGAGAGAGCGAGAAAATGAGAGCGAGGGCGAGAGACACACATTAACGGAGTGGGTCTGCTGGAACGCGTTGTCGGCATTGGAACGCGGTGTCGGTGTTGCAACCTGTGCTATGCAACGCGGACTGATGGCCGTGCGTCCGAGAGAGAGAGAGACGCATTCACGGAGCGGCTCTGCTGGAATGCGTTGTCGACATCGCAACGCGGTGTAACGCGGTGTCGGCATTGCAACGCGGTGTCGACCGCCCAGCTTCGCTCTTTCAAGCGTTCAACGCCCGAGTGCAAGGTTTAGCATTTTTTTTTATCCCAGGTTTTGCTGCTGTCGATCTTTTCAGGCTAGCTGTGCAAGTGCTTTCGAGGAAAAATGTTTAGCAGTGTTTTATCCTCGCTGCATGTAGTCTTATTCTAATGACTAGGAATACACTAGCGAGATCATGACACATTTAAGGAAAGTATAAAGCAACTGTCCCTGTCGGGCCCAGGCTAGGCCTGTTCATGCAGCAGCGGGCCCGGGGTGGGCCTGAGCTTGGAGCGACAACCCGTGTGGGGCCCGGGCAAATTTGGCCCGCGCAGTGCTCCATAGCGAGCTGCTGGAGTTGTGAAAAGCGAGCGCAAGCGACGCTGCCGATGCTGCCCTTTTCCATTGCTTCTGGGACGGTGGATATACAGAGGTTTACTATATTAGCAGCACCTTGTAAAAAGAACTAAAGCCAAGAGAGCTTCACAATGGGAGAAGATAGGGTACTACATTGGAATTTTGAAGCAAGGAAACATATGTAATGCGATATTGTCCGCGGAATTGAGCAAGGAAGAGGATTGATGCAAGAAATTCAAATCAGTGATCATTCTGACAATATTAAGTAATTTCGGCTTGTGACACAAGTGCACTGGCGTGCTCAAAGTATGCGTTTCAGATAAAAATTAATCTCATCGAATTCTCGATTCTGCGTTGTAAAAGCAAAAGAGCATTAATCTTGATTTTTTAACACGAAAGTGTTTTATGCCGGGGTCCACCAAGACTTCACTGACGTATTTCCGTCACGGAAATACGTCAGCTTACAAGTGTACACGAACATAATACAAAGAAAGAAACCAGAAGAAAAAGTTCCACAAACATGCAAAATTTGGAAATCGAACCCACGACCTCTCGGTCCGCGACGATAGATCGCCGAGCGTTTAACCCATTGCGCCACAAACGCATTTGCAGAGAGCTACACAGACGCGCCTTATATATCTAACACTCCTCCGTGTACCCGCGCTCTTGCTCGGGGCGGTGCCGCCGCCTACGAGCAGAAAAGAGAAGTACTGCATTATGACACTAACGCGCACCGACAGTGAACGCTTCGGTGGTCTCAGCACTACGACGCCTCGATGCCAGCATTCGAAGGGACGCTGGCATCAAGAAGCACTACCAACGCCACCTAGGTGGCGTTCACCGTACTCAGCACAGCGGAGCGTGGCCTCCGCAATTAGCTCTGAAAATGTTTCTGAAGTTGATCGCGGAGGCTGCAATTACGACGCGCTGTACGCGCTGATTTGACTCGGTGACGATTCAGTTACGTGCTTTGTCTTGCGCGTTGTATTAGTGTGTCAGTTACGTGCTTCGTCTTTCGCGTTGTGCTAGCGTGTGCAGCGTAGTGCAGCTTCCATATGCACGACGGTTGCTCATGGTCATCGACGTTGGTAGTCGTGATGGAGGAGACGTGCCACCAGGCGTCAGCGTGGGTGCATCAACGCCTAAGGGCGCTTTAGCCACAAAACACCAATAGACATTATATATCAATGTGCAATAAACATTACACTACTTCTGTGAAGACACGTTTCACTTTCGTGTTCTATACCGATTCCTATATAAGAGGGATCAACCACATTTTTTTCCTTTTCTTTCTTATAAAATTCTATTTGAATACTTCCACCACACAGGATAGGGAAGTGTTGAGAATATTTGACAGATTTAGGAGGCTATGGGTAGATTTTCTATACAGAAGCTATATTTGCTTTCAGCGAGACTCATCAATGCATCCCTTAATTCGACTGCTGACCGTTGTGAAGATTTTTACTCGTACGCCTGTGGTGGGTGGCTAAAGCACCACAATATACCAGAGCGCCGTATAGCGTTTGGTGTTTATGACCAGTTTGATCAAGATATGCGCCGAACAATAAAAGGTAAATATTTTTTTCGCTTTTGTTTTCCCGTATTGTTTTGTGGCGTTTCAAATAATACCGGCACTTGAGCTCACTCGCATCGACAGTGCCGCCGTACTGTATACACGATGAGACAGTGCACGCTCGCAGCGCCCTATGTGTATTGCAGCAGTGTTGCAAGGGTGAGCCAAAAAGGCTAGTGGCTTGCATTGCACTCAGCGTTGGAGGTCACGTGCGGTGAATTGTAAAGGTGCAGAACTGCTCTAATTCTAAACTAAGCGCCTGCAAGGACACTCTCTTCATGTGACTGGTTCGGCACCTGGTAACACATTCGTTTACTAAGTAAGCGAATGCCTTGGGAACACCAGCAGCCTATTTTGGGTCCACCAGGGGCGCATCCAGAAATTTTGTTCGGGTGGGGTGGAGGGGGGGTCACCTACCCAACCAGGGAAGGGGGGGGGGGGGCACGCGTCAGCTTTCCTCTACGTGACGTGATCGATAATAAATATCGGTGGTTTGAGCAGATTCTATACATGAGTATCAAAGACATGTAACCCCCCCCCCTCCCCGCTTGCGCGTGTGCTTGTGAATGCGTTAAGCAAAATATAAAGTAAGCGTAGTACAATACAGTAATACGACAGGTACAGTGGGCGTTTGGAGCAAAGGCCTCTCATCGCGCCACTGAAGGGACCAGTCTTCGAAAACGCAGCGTCACGAGGCTGTGCCAACGTTCGTGGAGCTTTTCAATTGTTTCAGCCCTTGAAATTCTTCAGGATGGAGCTCCCAGTGACGCATCCGCAAAAGCACACCAATAGCTGACCTGTGTTTTGAATTCCACTTTCATTGTCAGTGTACACATCGCCGCCAAAGTACTCTCGTTAACGCTTCCGCTTTCGAGATTGCTTCAGTCTATCTCACTGGATCTGGCCACCGCCTTGATGTATGTCGACAACGTTGAGTCTGAGGTGCTCCAGATTCGGGAGCCTGGCTTTAATGATATATTCGACGCCTCTGTAAAGGCGGCCGAGGCCGCACATGTTGAAATGAGAATGACCCAGCTCACAGGTAGGCAGCTTCGTCGCCATAACGTGCCAGTGGCCAGCGTTGACGAACACTTTAGGCTGTCCGTCTTTTTGCCTTTTCAGGACTACCTAATAAGCCAGTTGAATGAGTGGTTTGAAAGGCATCCGCACACCTTGAAGGTGCTTTCTTCCTTTCTGCCACAGAACATACTAGAAGCTGCCACTCTTCCCATTGCCGAGGAGTTTGCAGCTTTTACACAAACGTAATCTGAGCTTCGGAACTGCAAGCGGAGTTGGCAGTATGCGCTGCGAAAAGGAAGAGCGAGAAACGCTCAGCCTGTCTGCAATGCAAGCGGTTGCCAATTTCCCAGAGGAATTCTTTCGAAACGTGCACCGCCTTTTAAAGATTCTTGCAACCCTGCCCATGAGCACAGCTGAAGCGGAGCGCTCTTGTTCATCACTGAGACGCCTAAAGACGTACTATCACGATGAAATGGAGGGCGAACAGCGGAGTGCGTGGCCCAAGCATAACTGAAGGTATAGTGCGCGCCGTCCAGTCATTACCATTCACAGGCGGGCACATCCGGTTTGATCGTGCTGTGCGATGGTGCGCCCCCTATCCTGCGATATTTTTGTTTCTGTTCTGCTGCTCTTTTATTTGAAAACGAGGAAAGGTGACGGTACAGTAATGATGACAGCGCAAACTGTACTATCGCGATGAAACGAAACGCGAACTGCGGAAAGCGTGGCTTTTGGCTCAGTCAGCGCTAGTGCGAGGATACGTGTCCAACTGCCATAAGCATTGGCTGTCGCTAGGCGGATTTCTGCTTTCAGCCGGCGCCCCCGTAGCGCTAGAATCATGTTCGGGCTGGCGCTATCGCACCGCGTGTGCGTTCCGAGTGTCAGACATGACTGGCAGATGATAAGCTTTCCATGCCAATATGTCCGGGAAGTAAAATGAGGCACTCTTTCATGCTGTCGCGATGCTTGTATGCTTAACAGAACTGAAGCGTTCAGCGAGCTTGATCGTCGCTGCCTCACGGCAGCGGTGATCATGAAAATAAAAAAGAACAAGCTTCAAAAATGAAAACTATGATTGGAAGTGGAGCTGCACATGCGCGATGTCTTCTCCTACGGCGTAGGAGCAAAGCTATCGGCTTGAGTCCCTTCAGTTTGAAAAGAAAAAAATCACAGCATATCCACGGGGTGAATGATGATGAGTGGGCGAAGCTCCGGAGGGAATCATCGGATCTCCCGCTTAAGGGGACGCTAGCACAAACACGTTAGAGACGTGCAGTACTCTCTAGTAAGGGGGAGCGGCCACAGCGTCTTACGCAGCCATTTACACATGCCGGAACGTGCACCGCGTTTGCCGACGCCATCACATGACTGCTGAGAGAGTATACCCCCCGTATTCATAAACGCTCCTCGACTTGAACTTGACTTGCCACCACCTTGGGCAGCGCGTTCGAAACGCGTTGAAGGTAAGGCGGAGAGGCCACAGCGTCTTACACCAGCTTCTTACACGGGCCGTAACGCGCTAGCACAAACGCGTTAGAAACGCGCTAGAAACGCGCTAGAAACGCGCTAGAAACGCGGCCTTTCGTTAATGTTGGGTATTTATTGCCATCGTGGTGCTTGTGTCTATGTGTGCTTCGTGGCGTAGTGGGCTAACGCCGCGCGCTCGGAAGCGAGGGGTCCCTGGTTCGATTCCGCACTACGGACACAACTTCGGAATTTTTTTCTCATTTTTCTCAGACTGGTTACACACTACTACTACGGACGAGGGACGAACGGGTGCCGCCTTAAGGAGCTTCGCCCCTAAAAGATGCCGCGAGCGTCGGACGCCAACAGGATCGGAATGATCGCTTTGTGCCGCCAAGGAATTTCCCAGAGAAGAATTGCGAAGATTACCAGAAGAGCGCTTTCGACAGTCAACAGAGCTTTGAAAGCTTACAAAACTGAAGATAGACTCTCGGACCTTCCTCATGGTTCGCGGCCACGTTCCACGACCGCGGAAGAAGACCTACTAATTATTGCAGCCACCGTAGACAATCCTTTTTTAACAGCCCAGCAGATCAAAACGGAGCTCGGGCTAAACATTGACGTTCAAGCGGTTCGACAGCGCCTCCACGAAGCGGGCCTTCACAGCAGGACAGCCGCAAGAAAGCCTTCGTATTCGGATCGCGAAAAAGCCACCCGTCTACAATTCGCACAATCGCACAAAGAGTGGTCTGTGGAGGATTGGGGCCAGGTGATATTCACAGATGGGAGCACATTTACCACAAAGGGTCACGAGAGACTGAAAGTGTGGCGTCAAGAAAATCATCGGTAAGCCTTTGCACCCTAGTGCTCTTGAATTGCGTCGCTCTTTGTAAATATCTGGTCCTGAATTCGTTCACTTAGTGCTAGTGTGGTCAGAGTAGCACCAAAATTTACCGAAGATAGCTTTACGACGAATGTCGCATGAGGGTGCGACTAGCGATCGTTTAAAGAACATAATATATATTTCAGTCTTTTAAAGTCAGACACGTGTTCTGCAATTAGATTAGCTACTTTTTGGTTGCTTCATGTCAGGAATTAGCGGCTTGAGGTGCATTCTGAGCCAATGAATAAAAGCTACGTTACAGTCACAGCGCAGTCCCTGTTCTAATGCTAGGTGCCTACTTCGCTATAATATAGAAGGAAAATGTTTGGATACAGCAGCGATTGGGCTAAACGTATTATACCATTTTGACGCGCGTAAAGACAAACTTAACTTTCTTTTTTTTACTTTATGCAGCTTTCATCCCACCTGCTTCAAGCGAACAAGCCTCAGCGGGCGCTGCTCCGTGAATGTGTGGGGTGCCATCACAGCCGAAGGCTTGGGTCCCCTTATACGGCTAGATGAACGCTTCACTGCAGCAGAATACTGTAATGTAATAGAGCAGGTTGTCCTGCCCTTTGCTTTGGATGGGCCATTCAAGGATGGGCTGTATTATTATCGTCTGCGTAAGCAGGCGTTTGGTGTGTTGCGACACCACGGACCCGAGCACACGAGGCTTGGACCCTACCGCGTGTACCCGTGCGCGGCTTAGCCGTGCCTGGGGAAAGGAGGATCCTGGGGGTTGAGCCAGTGCCGGATGTTTGGACCTTTAAGGCCCCCCGGCTGAGGCAACACACCTCTTCGGCCTCTGCTTCACATAGACGGCACCTCCAGACTGACCCACCTGGAGGAAATCGGCAGTCGCCTTTTCCTGTCCCCCTCTTCAATCTTTTGTCTTTCTCACTTTTACATCTTTCCTGTCTTCTATTCACTTCTTTTAACTTCCGATTCTCCAGGTGGCAAGGGTTAACCTTGTGTGGCTAACCTGTCTTGGTTATGTCGTATTTGGTTATAGCAACGCTGTACAGCTGGCGTTCGCAGGACTTCTCTTGCAGGGACTCCTGTAACGTCCCCTTGTTGGGCTCGGTGGTGGGCTGCTGGCATCGCTGCCGAAATTAATTAAGATCTTATGGCCTCATCTTTCCCAAAGCTACCTGATCGCCCTCTATACAAAAGAGGACGCACCGAAGAAAGTTTTAATCCGTTTCTCCAACGAAATAAAAACTTTCCGCGATACCATGTCATACATACTGAGAACCCTGGAAAGACTGTTAGAGCCATCTCACCATTCATTGTTGCGAAATGCCTCACGGACGCACTGGGTAGTGGCTACAAAGTTACAAAAATGCCTAGCGGCGACCTCCTGCTTGAGGTACGTGATAAGCTGCAGTACGGAAAGATTTCAAACCTGGTTGCATTTAGTGATGCTCAAATCACGGTGACACCACATCGATCACTGAATACGTGCAAGGGAGTGATCTCAGATGACGACCTCATGAACTTGAGTGAAGAAGAACTTCTAGAGGGCTTGAAGGACCAGAACGACATCTAAGTACATAGAATAAAAATTAAACGGGCGAACAAAGAAATTCCAACTAAACATCTGATACTTACTTTTGGTACAAGTGAACTGCCCGAGATAATTGAGGCTGGATATGTAAAGATACGAGTAAGGGCGTACATCCCTAACCCACGCAGATGCTTCAAATGTCAAAGGTATGGTCACGGTTCGCAAAGCTGCCGAGGCTGACAAACCTGTGCCAAGTGTGGTGAACAAGATCATCCCTCAGATAACTGTAACCTAGCACTCCATTGCGTGAACTGCGACGGCGAACACGCCGCATATTCCCGCTCTTGTCCGACATGGAAAAAGGCAAAAGAGATCGTGATTATCAAAGTAAAGGAGAACATTTCCTTCCTAGAAGCGCGCAAGCGCGTTTTCTTTCTTCATAGTGCAGGGTATGCTGATGCGGCACGTAAGGGGGCAGCGCCGCAGGAGACTCCGGTATCGGCCCGGCCCGCAAAGAGTGTGGTCCCGGCTGTGCCACCAGCCCCTTGGCGACAGCAGCCGGCGCTGCTTCGCCGTCTCTAAAAGAGGGACCACCGACCTCTGGGTTGGTGGCCTCCAAGGCCCTGCTTTTCGAGGCAAGGCCTAATCTGACAACACCCCGCTCGGGTGAGCGGAAGTCCAGCGGCTCCCAGGAGTCAATGGAAACAACTCCGATCCAGATGGCGCAGCCAGCGCCTCAGGAGCGCCGCGATTCTCGTGACGGCTCCAAAAGCAAAACGCGCATCACGGCGCCCGGAAAGGGTCCTGTCAGCTAATCTTTCCTTTCCAGAACACACAGTGCTCAACTCTGTCAAAATGGATACACAAATTATACAGTGGAATGTGAGAGGTTTTCTCCGCAATCTTGATGACATAACAGAACTCTTACACAAACTTACCCAAAGGTACTGTGTGCACAGGAAACGCATTTAAAAGCTAACCAGATAAATTTTCTCCGGTCATATGCTATTTTTCGCAAAGACCGTGACGAGGCTAACACCTCATCCGGCGCTCTAGCTATAGTTGTCGACAAGACTGTTGCTTGCCAACACTTGCCCCTTCGGACGTCCCTCGAGGCAGTTGCAGTGCGAGCAACTCTTTTTAACAAATTGGTTGCCGTCTGCTCCATCTACATACCTCCGAATTATCGCCTGAGCAACACAGAATTCTATGGCCTTATTAAATAACTTCCTGAACCCTTTCTTATCGTCGGAGACTTTAATGCTCATAACAGTTTTTAGGGAGACTCCCGGAGTGATTTGAGGGGTCTACTTATCGAAAGCTTTCTTGTGACTTCTGGCGTATGCCTATTTAATAAGAAAGCACCTACTTACTATAATACTGCGCATAATTCATATTCATCGTTAGATTTAGCGCTTCGGATCCTCCACACTTCTCCCTTACATAGAATGGATTGTGATACAAAATCCGTTTGGGAGTGACCCCTTCCCGGTTACTCTAAACCTACGAGTACTAACACAATACGTCATTCCACCACATGTCCCTCGCTGGAAACTTAACTCGGCTGATTGGAAGCATTTTAAAGATTCTACTTATCACAAGATTTTATACTCGATTTTAGCATAGATGATGCCGTAGCATATTTTACTGCTTTTATTATCGGTGCAGCGGAAAAGTTTATTCCACAAACAAACGGCCAATCATGTAAGAGACGTGTTCCTTGGTGGAATGAAGACTGTAGAGGTGCACGAAAGAGACAAAATAAGGCATGGGGTAGACTGCGCCGACATCCAACGGCAGAAAATCTCATTGCATTTAAACATATAAAGTCACAAGGAAGGCGCACTAGACGGCAGGCTAGGAGAGCAAGCTGGGAGAGGTTTCTCTCAGGCATCAATTGTTATACCCAGGAGGCTAAAGTATGGAATGGTTTGTGAAGGCTAAAAGGGCAGCAGATCAACCAATTACCTTTGGTCGATTACCAAGGGCATACCTTGGAAACCCAGGATGATGACCTTTGGCATACATTTCGAGCGTGTATCAAGCTCCGTAAACTACTCAGAATCATTCCTTAAATACAAGAAAGTAGCAGAACGTAAGCCAATAGACCGTAAATGCACACCAAATCTTCCGTACAACTGTCCATTTAATATTGCCGAGCTTAGTGCTGCCTTGAGCACATGTATGAGCTCCGCACCGGGATTTGACAGAATCATGTATGACATGATTAAAAACCTACACACTGACACACAGATGACACTACTAGCACTTTTCAACTCTATCTGGGCTGCCGGATATCTCCCATCCTCATGGAAAGAATCCATCGTAGTCCCGGTCTTGAAACAGGGTAAAGACCCATCCAACGCTTCAAGTTACCGTCCAATAGCCCTCACAAGTAGCTTATGCAAACTCTTCGAGAAAATGATAAACTGTCGTATTTTACATTTCCTTGAATCGAAGAAAATTCTTGACCCTTATGTGGCTTCAGAGAGGGTCGTTCCACTGCTGACCATCTCGTGCGCATTGAGTCAAACATTTGAGACGCCTTTGTCCATAAGCAGTTCTTTCTGTTTTCCTAGACATGGAAAAGGCATATGACACAACTTGGCGATATGGGATTTTGCGATACCTATCGGAAATGGGTGTTCGAGGCAATATGCTTAATGTAATTGAAAGTTACTTTCACACCGTACTTTTCGTGTTAGAGTTGGCAGTGCTTTATCCAGGCCATTTTCACAAGAAACTGGGGTGCCACAAGGTGGGGTACTAAGCTCTACGCTTTTTATCGTCAAAATGAATTCCTTGCGCTTATCTATACCGCAGGGTATGTCTTACTGGGTATACGTAGACGACGTGCAGTTAGGTTTCAAGTCATGTAACCTTGCAATTTGTGAGCGGCATGTCCAGCTTGGCTTGAACAAAGTGTGTAAATGGGCAGAAGAAAATGGCTTTAAACTCAATCCTCTTAAAAGCTCCTGTGTGCCTTTTCACACAAGAAAGAGGCCTATTCGCAGAGCCCCATGTAGAACTACACAGACACCACATACCAGTTTCCACACAACATAAATTTTTAGGCTTCATATTAGACACGAAACTAAGCTTCATTCCACACATAAAGCGCCTCAAAGAGAAATGCCTAAAAACAAGGAACCTGCTTAAAATTTTGTCACATACAACATGGGGCAGTGCCAGGAAGTGCCTGATGAACGTGTACAAAAGTCTTATACGTACACGCTTGGACTATGGGGCCATAGCGTATCAATCTGCCAGTCCAAGCGCCTGGAAGATGCTTGACCCTGTTCATCATCTAGGCATCCGCTTGGCGACCGGTGCCTTCAGGACAAGTCCTGTAGAGAGCCTCTACGTAGAGTCTAATGAATGGTCACTGCATCTTCAAAGGTCGTACACTAGTTTCATGTATTTTCTGAAAATACACGCGAACGATGAACATCCAACTTATTC
The DNA here is from genome assembly GCF_013339745.2 of Dermacentor silvarum. Lineage (NCBI taxonomy): Eukaryota > Metazoa > Arthropoda > Arachnida > Ixodida > Ixodidae > Dermacentor > Dermacentor silvarum. The sequence goes on along the minus strand of NC_051155.1, from coordinate 40,614,696 downwards.
AGCAATAAACGATATGACCAGTGCCACCCTGTTCCACAACCGACCTGCAGTGAAACGGCCTTTTTCTCTGCGCGTGAGGAACCTCAGTGATGAAATGAGTGTTCCACTCCTTGAACATACCTTAATGGCTCCAACAAAGCTATTACCGCCGTGGCAGTGGCTGCAGATAGATTATGACTTGTTATTTGTAGAAGTCACAAAACATTCCCCCGACACACACACCCGAATGCACTTTTTAGAAATCCAGGCCAAATACTCTTGCCCAGAAATCTACATGGACGCCTCAAAGTCGCATGTCGGTGTCTATACTGCAACAAGACGGCAAGTTGGGCCAGTTGGTTGGGATTCATCTTAAGTATCGTAACAGCGCAAACAATACAGGGACAAAAGGAAGGAAGAACGACAACACGGCGCTGACTCTCAACTGATATTTTATTGAAGGATCGTCTAATATATATATACCAAAAATTTCAAAGAACCATGACTTGCGCAAGACACAGTGATACATCAAGGCCGTGGCGACAAACTAGGCATAATCAAAAGTTGCAGAAGTAATGAAATTCCTTGTCATGAAGAGCGATCGACGGTTCACTGATGCATTCCGTGCCCCTAATCGTTATACTGTATGCCTCAGCGATTTCTCTTGTCAACTGGTTAGTGTGTTTAAAGATGATAGAAGTCTTGTCAAAAAGAGGGCGACACCCGCATGAGTTACAATGTACCGGAACATGACGTGGTTCAACCCCTTGAAGAGAGAGCTCATGCTCCCTAAGTCGTACGTTTACACAGCGTTTTGTTTGGCCCACATACTCATTACCACAAGATAACGGTATTGCATACACAACGTGTTTAATACATTTGATGTAGCTGTTCACATGTTTAACAGTGCATTTCCCTTTTGCCTGCTTATCTTTGAGCATATTGTCAATAATCCGACATATGCGCCCTATCTTGTCGTTCTTCCTTCCTTTTGTCCCTGTATTGTTTGCGCTGTTACGATACTTAAGATGCCGGTGTCTGTTGTGCAGCGGTGGGCCCAACGTTCGCGGAATCCGTCGCTTTACACCCAGAAACAAGTATTTTTACAGCTGAGGCTTATGCACTCCTCTTGGCTGTAAAGTACATCGATAATACACAGATTCGCAACGCAGTTATTTATACTGACTCTTTAAGCGTCGTTAAAGCCCTATCGTCGCTTCGGATGGATAAAAATCCTGTAATTGCAGAACTTTACTCGGCTCTATGCAAAGCTTACTCTTCCCAACATATCACAATATGCTGGGTTCCTGGACATAGAGGAGCTGAAGGCAACATGCTTGCCGACAAAATGGCCACATCCACAGAAACAAGTGCTAATAGCATTTCCATCGCTACCCTGCCATAGATTTGAAACCATTTTTGTGGAAAAAACTGAGGTGCTATTGGCAACGTTTGTGCGACACAAAACAGTCAAACAAGCTTCATCTAATAAAACTTTATTTAGGTAGTTGGCCACCTACAACAAAAACACGACGAACAGAGGTCACTCTCTGTCGACTCCGAATAGGCCACACGTATGGCACACATTGTTATCTTCTAACAAACAGTGATCCCCCTGCCTGTGGGAAATGTGGCGAGACGCTAACTGTGCTCCACGTCTTGCTTGAATTCCGGGAGGTAGAAGAGCAAAGAAAAAGGTTCTTTCCTTTAGCATGCAGACAACATATACCATTACACTCGGCATTATTCCTTGGCAAAGACCCGCTCTTTGACACAAAATCATTGCTACGTTTGTAAAGAAGTTTATTGGGCGAGTCCAAGAAACAGGCGGTAGCTCGGAACAGTAGGCAGGGAGAACAAGATGGTGGTGTCCGAACGCCGATCTCGTGCCTTTTCCTCGTGATGATGATCGCTCAGCCCGGGATGTCATTCTCTTCGTTATAATTGCCCCCGTCGAGAAAGGTGGAACCATCCTGGCGATCTAACCGGTGGGGACAAGAGGGTCGAAGTACGGCTTGAGGCGGTCTATGTGAACAACATCACGTCCACGTCGACGACGGTCGCCGGGCGTCGTAAGAGGGTCAATGACGTAGTTTACGGGGGAGGTACGCTCGACGACGCGGTAGGGACCATGATAATTGGAAAGCAGTTTGGATGACAAGCCAGGAGCGCAGGGCGGTACATGAAGCCAGACAAGTGCTCCAGGAGCGAATGGTACGACAGGAGGGCGGTCGTCATCGCGGGCGTTTTTCTGGCGTTGTTGGTCGGCCGTAGTAAAGCGCTTGGCTAGTTGTCGGCAATCTTCAGCGTAACGGGCGGCTTCCGACACGGGCGTGTACTCTGAGGCATCTGGTGCGTATGGGAGCAACGTGTCGATTGTGTGCGACGGCTGGCGACCGTACAGAAGGAAGAAAGGGGAAAATCCGGTTGTGACTTGCGTAGCGGTGTTATACGCGTATGTCGCAAATGGAAGAACCAGGTCCCAGTTTGTTTGATCAGATGCGACATGTGTCGCAAGCATGTCGCCCAGTGTCCGATTAAACCACTCAGTCAGACCGTTCGTTTGAGGGTGGTAGGCAGTACACGTCCGATGTACAATATTGCACTGGTGGAGAAGTGCTTGAATTACATCGGAGAGAAATACGCGGCCACGGTCACTGAGGAGTTCACGAGGAGGACCGTGTCGCAGCACAAAACGATTGAGGATGAAGGAGGCGACATCCTGTGCTGTCGTCGTAGGAAGAGCAGCGGTTTCGGCGTATCGTGTAAGGTGGTCGACAGCAACGATAGCCCATCGGTTTCCCGCTGTGGTCAAAGGTAAAGGTCCATATAGGTCAATTCCAACGCGGTCGAATGGCCCCCGTCTGGGCACGCAAGGGGCTGTAATGAACCTGCGGCAGGATGAGGTGGTTTTTTGCGTCGCTGACACTCGTGGCAGCCGCGAATGAACTTTCGGACAAAGCGAAACATTCCGCGCCAGTAGTATCTTTTGCGTAAACGTTCATACGTCTTGAAGACACCGCCGTGAGCACACTGCGGGTCGGAGTGAAAGGACGCGCAGATTGTAGAGCGCAGCGTTCGGGGGATCACTAGGAGCCACTTCCTACCATCTGGCGAGTAGTTCCGCCGGTACAAGAGGCCATCATGAATGCTGAAGTGCGAAGCTTGGCGTCGCAGTGTTCGAGTGGGCAAAGGGTGGGTGCCTCGGATAAAACGTCAAGAAGCGAAGCGATCCATGGATCGTGGCGCTTTGCAGAGGACACGGCGGCGACGTCAAGAGCTGACAGTGGTTGGTCTATAGAGGATATGGACGCAGTTTCGGTGGACAGTGGTGACCGCGACAGTGCATCAGCATCGGCATGCTTGCGTCCGGAACGATATATAACACGGATATCATACTCTTGAAGTCGAAGAGCCCAGCGGGCAAGGCGACCTGACGGATCCTTCAGCGAAGACAACCAACATAATGCATGATGGTCCGTAACTACATCAAACGTGCGGCCATATAAGTATGGGCGGAACTTGACAAGTGCCCAGACTATTGCCAAGCATTCTTTCTCGGTGACGCTATAGTTTGACTCAGCCTTGGTGAGCGTTCTGCTGGCGTATGCGACGACATACTCTGCGAACCCAGGCTTTCGTTGTGCGAGAACAGCACCCAGGCCGACACCGCTGGCGTCTGTGTGAACCTCAGTTGCGGCCTTAGGATCGTAGTGGCGCAGTATAGGTGGTGACGTCAGGAGACGGCGGAGGGTGGAGAAGGCTTGGTCACACTCAGTAGACCACGACGAGAGACTGGTGGCGCCGCTTAAAAGTTGGGTCAAAGGCGGAATTATAGAGGCAAAGTTGTGCACAAACCGGCGAAAGTAGGAGCATAACCCTACGAAGCTTCTTAACTGCTTTATAGTCGTCGGTTTGGGAAAGTCGGTGACGGCACGAAGTTTAGCCGGGTCCGGAAGTACACCGTCCTTTGATACGACGTGACCGAGAATTGTAAGTTTTCGCGCAGCAAAACGGCACTTCTTCAGATTGAGTTGGAGCTGAGCGTTCTTCAGACAAGTCAGGACATGGTTGAGGCGTTCGAGATGAGTTGCAAAATCTGGCGCAAAGACAACAATGTCGTCGAGGTAGCAGAGACATATGTGCCACTTCAAACCCCGCAGAACCGAGTCCATCACGCGCTCGAAGGTGGCAGGCGCATTGCAGAGGCCGAAGGGCATGACATTAAATTCATATAGACCGTCAGGCGTGACGGTCGGCCTCTGCTAGCACCTGCCAATACCCAGAACGCAAATCTAACGATGAAAAAAACTCGGCACCTTGTAAGCAATCAAGGTCATCGTCAATTCTGGGTAAAGGATACACGTCTTTCCGTGTGACCTTGTTTAGGCGCCGGTAATCCGCGCAGAAGCGAATCGAGCCATCTTTTTTTTAACGAGAACCACAGGGGATGCCCACGGACTTCGTGAAGGGCGAATAACGTCGCGTTTAAGCATATCGTCAACCTGGTCGGTAATAACTTGACGTTCCGCGGTGGAGACACGGTACGGACGTTGTCGCACTGGCGAGTTGGAGCCGGTGTCGATGTAGTGAACAATGGTAGAAGTTCGGCCAAGGGCACGTTGGGCAACATCGAAAGACTCGCGGAACTGGTAGAGCAGCTGGAGAAGAGCAGAGCATTCAGATGGCAACAGTCCGTCTGCGATCGACGAATTGAATAGGGTCGGCAGCTGGTATATCAGAAGGATTAAGAGCACTGACGGCGTCGAGGTCGCGTCGAGCGGAATCTTGCTGCACGGAAAAAATCTGTCCGATATCAATGGGTTGCACGCATCCAAGGGATTCACCTTTAAGCAGTTGGATGGGATACGGAAGAGGATTTGTGAGGCAGAGAGCGCTTGTTCCATTCGAAATAGACAGGGTGGAATAAGGCAGAAGAAGTGGCTTTAGACTTAGAAGGAGGCGTGATGGTTCAAAGAATGCAGCTTCGTCACATAAGCTGTTGCAGAACACTGGGAGCAAAACAGCTGATGTCGGCAGAATTTCTGTGTCCTCTGTTACGACTAGTTTGTGGGCGGCTTGATGAATGTGGTTGTAGGGCAGGTCACACAAGGGGAAGAGCTCAAGTTCAGATCTGGCACAATCAATAACGGCGTGATTACACGATAGAAAGTCCCAGCCAAGTATGATGTCGTGCGAGCAGGATGAAAGGACGATAAACTCAACAATATAGTGTTCTTGAGCAATGATAAGTCGAGCAGTGCAGGCGGCTATAGGCCGAACAGGGTCTCCATTCGCTGTACGTAAGGGCATCATCTCAAGAGGCGTAGTCACTTTTCGCAGCTTGCGGCAAAGTTTGGCATCTATAACAGAAACGGCAGCACCGGTATCGACAAGAGTATACGCATGGGTGACTTCAACAAAAACTTCGACAATATTCGACGGCAAAGTTCGAGGACTTGAGCATTTCGACAGCGCAGTTCTTGCCTCTTGAACTGCGGGTGCAAGTTTCCCTCATTTTCAGGGGCTGGTCGACGACGCATAGGCGACAAGGAGCGGCGACGGGGTGAAGGTGAGCGACGAGACGTTGGTTGCGGATAGTCACGTGAAGACGTGCTTGTTCGGGGATCCGGACTTTCATAACGTGAGCGGGGACGATCCATGTAGTTCGGTGAACGGGCGTCTGAGTATCCTGGGGCGCGACGACGGCAGTGTCGGGCGATATGACCAGGGCCACCGCATGCAAAACAGATCGGCCGGTTGTCGCGCGTTCGCGAGGGATTTGCGTTGATGGGAGCAGCCCATGTCACGGACGGCTGAGTCGGGGCTGCAGCATACGACACACCATGGAACGGTGAGCGCTGTTGTAGCTGCTGCCGCTTTACTACCTCAGCGTAACTAAGAGGCGCGGCGACAGGATGCTGCTGAATGGGCACCGGCGTGGCCTCGGAAATCTGTTCTTGAATGACATGTCGAAGCACGGGAGCCAACGGGATTGGTTGCTGCAGTTGCTGCTGCTGTGGGAGCTCCTGACGCTGAGCAAACGGCAGGAGAGACAACTGACGGGCCACCTCCTCACGCACAAAGTCTTTCATTTGTGCGAGAAGGTACGACTGGTCAGGCACGACGTCCAGGGCAGCGAGTGGTTGGTTGTACGTCTGAGGTGAACGTCGGGTGAGAGCTCGCTGCCTTCTCAATTCGTCATAGCTCTGGCACAGGGTTACCACCTCAGACACAGTGCCAGGAGACTTCGCAAGAAGCATTTGAAAGACATCGTCGTCGACACCCTTCATAATATGCTGTATTTTGGCACTTTCGCTCATTGAGGCATCGACGCGCCTGCAGAGATCGATTATGTCCTTAATATAGGCGGTAAAAGTTTCATTGGGTTCCTGTGCCAGTGTGCGCAGCCGTTGTTCGACGCGTAACTTCCGCACGGCAGGGCGACCGAAAACGGCAGATATTGCCTCCCTGAAAGCGGACCAGTTCTCAAATTCTGATTCGTGGTTCGTATACCACAGCTTCGCCACGCCAGCCAGGTAAAAGTGTTCGCGGTACTCAACTTAGCAGCGTCATCCCACTTGTTGGGTCCACTAACTTTTTCGTAGGACGACAGCCAGTGCTCGACGTCCTGGTCTTCCGTACCCTAAAATACCGGGGGGTCTCGCTGGCGAACCGGGCCGGGGCAAACAGCGGCCGGGAGAGGTGGCGGCGGTTGGGTAGCGTCAGCTGGCATGGTCGAGTGCAACGTGCGGGATCGGAGTTCCAGGGTGCCGGCGATGTGCGTACCCAGCACGATACACCAAATGTAAAGAAGTTTATTGGGCGAGTCCAACAAACAGGCGGTAGCTCGGAACAGTAGGCAGGGAGAACAAGATGGTGGTGTCCGAACGCCGATCTCGTGCCTTTTCCTCGTGATGATGATCGCTCAGCCCGGGATGTCATTCTCTTCGTTATACGTTTTTTAAATGATATTCGTATACTAAATGTTATACACCCATGTGATCCGTAGCACGGTCTCGCAATAGAGGCCTATGTTGCGGCATTAGTATGTATAGCACACGCCTCCAGGCCATTGCGCACAAGGGTCCTGGTGAGGCAGTAGTGCTGCTGGGAAATTATTAATAACTGAGTGTTTTAAATTTATGTCATTTATATACATAGCGCACCTCACAATAGTCATTGTTATAGTTTTATCCCAAGTACCTGTTTTACGCATCTATACAGCGACCAGTTTTAGGCCCCTATACAGCCGTGATACATCTACTCAGCGCTAAACACCCATCGATCACTCTTTACCATCTCTTGGCGTTCTTTGGCCATACTTGGCCCTTGCGCCAGTAAACACTATACATCATCATCTGTTTTATTATCAGCATGACCTTTCTCCCATCCATACTTCACGTTCCGTGGAGGCTATGCTAGAGAACCTTGCCATCCGTAAACTTTCGTCGCCAGCAAAAGGAGGGGACATAAATCCAATTGAGAATGTCTGGGGAATTATGAAATCACGCTTGTCACGTCTGCAGCTCCATAAAACGAACAAGGACTCCCTTTGGGCTGCTGTTCACGCCGAGTGGCTTCGCGGCACTGAGCTAGCCACAGACCTGTTTGCCTCTATGCCAATGGGCATGGAATCCGCCATCCTGGCCGAAGGAGACTTCACCAAATATTAATTAATGCAAAGTATGTTTTTGTCGAGCAGATCTGCTTCGTTATTTCCTCAAACTTTGTGCCAGCTTAAGCCTCTTTTTTCAGTTGTTCTCCATATCTTTCTTAGACCAATAAATTTGCTATGGTCTGGAAGTCACGCTTCAGTCTGTTAATTACACAGGCATCGCGACGGCTTAGAAAGCGTGCCGCATTTTACTTGCCGGGCATATTGACAGGGAAAGCTTATCATCTGCCAGTCATGTCTGACACTCGGAACGCACGCGCGGTGCGACAGCGCCAACCGGAGCAAGATTCTAGCGCTACGGGTGCGCCGATGGAAAGCAGAGATTCGCCTAGCGACAGCCAAAGCATATGGCAGTTGCACACGTATCCTCGCAGTAGCGCTGACTGTGCTAAAAGCCACGCTTTCCGCGGTGCGCGTTTCTTTTCATCGCGAAAGTACAGTTTGCGCTGTCATCATTACTGTACCGTCAGCTTTCCTCGTTTTCAAATAAAAGAGAAGCAGAGCAGAAACAAAAATATCGCCGGATAGGGGGCGCACAATCGCACAATGCGACCAAACCGGATGTACCCGCCTGTCAATGGTGATGACTGGACGGCGCGCACTGTACCTTCAGTTATGCTTGGGCCACGTGCTCCGCTGTTCGCGTTTCTTTCCATCGCGATAGTACCTGAGAGCTTCAACCACAAATGAAAGATTGGTTGCCATCGCTCTTCTAAACATCCACGGTGAAATTCAAGTCCGCTCGAAAGACGTTCTCTCTGTTCTCTACCGGGAACGTCGACGGCTTCAGCTGAATGTGTAGCATGAACCACAGGCACCTGCTGAAAGTCAAGCAAGAAAGTAAAGTGAACTTATTGCGGAATTGAGATTTTTCGAACAGTCGAAAAACAGAGTTCCCTATTGTTAAATTTTGGGATTTAACGTCCCAAAACCACGCTACGATTATGAGAGTCGCAAAAGTGGAGGACTCCGGAAATTACAACCACCTGGCGTCTTTAATGTGGACCTAAATCTAAGCAAACAGGCCTCTAGCATTTTCGCCCCCATCTAAAATGTGGCTGCTGCACTCTCGCCCAAAACCTCACAGAGTGCCAAAGCCTTGACAAAAACCGCGACACGTTTTTCCTTATGCATACATAATTCACTCTAAATCACCAACCCATAAATTTTATGCCCAATGCCCAGGAATAAAATTGTGATAGTGGCACCGGTTTCTTGAATCATGTCAGCGTAAAGCGACGAGAACAAAGGGTGAGTAAGTGGGGGGGGGGGGGTTGTTGGGCAAAAAAATTCGGGGGAAGGGGTGTGAACACCCCCCGCCCCCCATCCCCCCTCCTGGCTTCACCCCTGGTGTCCGCTGTAGGTGGTAGTAAACCCAGCTAGCTCATTCCAAGTTGTGCCTATATATTTTCGCAACTCACACCAACGAATGTTTCGCCGTCCTCGACTGCGCTTCTTTTCCTTTGGCACCCATCTTGTAACCTTGATAGACCACGCGCTATCTTTCCTGCACATTCCATGGCCTGCTCAGCTCACTTATTTCCTCCTAATGCCTACTTCGATATTGTCTATACCCGTTCTCTCTCTAATCCGAACCGCTGTCTTCGTAACGTTACGGCCATCAGTTTTCGTTCCATTGGCCATTGCGTGGTTCTTAACATATTATCACGCTTATTTGTTCGCCAACAAGTTGCTGCGCCATTTAATAATGCCGGTAGAATAAAATGATTTTTGCACTTACCTCTTCAAGAAAGGCGGTGACCAGCTAATTACCATTTGGTATTGCCTGCTTATACGCTCCGACCCAACATTATTCTTCCGTAAATTTTCTTATCATGATCATCGCCCATGTAAGTACCTAATCTAGATAAATGGTACGTTCGCACAAGTTATAAAGACTGAATGCCTATTCGAATTGTTCTCTTTCTAGGCTATTGAGTATTGAGCTTCTCTTTGGCCTAATTATCTTCAACCTTATTCTTACACCTTCGCGGCAAAGGCCCTCATTCATTTGTTTTAATTCTTGCCTACCATCGCTGTACAGGAAAATATCATCTGCAAACCATTTCCTGCAGACATATGTACCGGGCATGCTTATTCTTAATCTTTCCGAATCTAATCGCTTGCATCCTTCTCCTAAGTATTTTTCCACTTTTCATTTGAACCATAAGGGTAGCAGTCCAGTCTTGTTTGAGAGTTGCTGAGATATTCACGTATACTTCCCGTAATTCTTGGTTACGCAACGCCTCTATGACTGCTGGTATCTCTACTGAAACAAATGCCTTTTCAAATTTTAGGATAATATTACAAGTCAAATACAGTTGTGGGTTATACTTCCAAGTAATGTCCAATTTCACGATAGGCGACGCAACATGAAGCTTGCCCGCGCAGCACCAGCGCCGAATGCTCCCCTAGCGGTCCGATGGAAGTGTCGAAGGTCGTCGCTGAGCCAGCGCGCGCCTGTGTTTTGTACGGCGTGAGCGCTCGTGTGTGTTTTCGTGATGGCGAGCGCGATCTCATCAATCAGGAAAGGTGGCACGCAATACTGCTCTGTTGTTGATTGCCACAACAGCCTCGAAAACACGAAAGGTCGAAAGCCGCCCATGAAGTTTTACAGATTTTCGGGGAGCTGTAACGTGAAGGGGCGGGGGGGGGGGGGGGGGCAGGCGACTAGCATGGATAACTGCAGTGCACCGAGTCAAGTAAGTCACCTACTTTCGGATTCGTGTGCAATATTATACCGCTCGATAAAAACGCCACAGTAATGTGCCTGTATAGTGCTTGTTTAGCGCACGACCACTTGTTTAGTCGTGTCATAAACAACGCCCTGAAGTTTGTTGGCGCTGTGCAAAACACCTGTCGACTATTCGGGTCGCACAATGTCGACTATGTCGGGTCATGAGCGGCGCCGCTTTGATTGCGAAATGCCATCGGAGTATTTAAAAAGGGCCGAAATACCATCGCTAAAATCTCTCACCAACTCCTCGTCGGCGTGATCATCATCACCCTATTTTTATGTCCCTGCAGGATGAAGCCTTCTCCCGGCGATCTCCAATTACCCTTGTCTCGGACTGCTGATTCGAACTTGCGCCAGCAAATTTCCTCATTTCATCACCCCGCCTAATTTTCTGCCATCGTCGACTTCGCTTCCCTTCCCTTGGCACCCATTACGCAACTCTAATGGTTCGCCGGTTATGTACCCTACGCATTACATGACCAGCACAGCTCCACTTTGCCTCTTAATGTCAACTAGAATATAGGCTATCCCTGTTCGCTCTCTGATCTACACCGCTCTGGTCTTGTCTCTTAACGATACGCCTTCATTCCATCGTTCTTTGTGCGGGCCTTAACATGTATTCGAGCTTCTTTGCTAACCTCGAAGTTTCAGCCCCATAGGCTAGCACTGGTAGAACGCAATTATTGTAGGCTTTTTTTTTTTTGCAACGACAGTGGTAAGCTAGCAGTCACGATTTGATAATGCCTGCCGTGTGCACTTCAATCATTTTTATTCTTCTGTAAATTTATTTCTAATGATTACAGTCTCCTGGGACTACCTGACCTAGATAAACATACACCAGCAGAGGCTCTAGAGGCTGATTGGCGATCATGAATTCTTGGTCCATTTTATTGTTAGACAAGATACAATACAAATAAATGTTGTACAGGAGGGATTCCGTGGTCAAAGACTGTAATGGGACCTCCTGTGCAGCTTTTAAGTACGAACGCGACAGAGCGCGATTTCCCTGATTGGTAAAAATTTACTGCACAGTTGCGTCAGATATTCGGGCACAGAAGCTCGCTACCCACATCCAGGGAGCCTAGGAATCTTATACAACTTACATTAAAGACGTTCTGGCTCTCTGCCGCCGCACTCAGAGTGACATGTCCGAAGTGGAACGTATGCGCCATATCCTGAAGAGCATCAACTCCGCTGTTTTAACGCTCCTGTAGTCCAGAACCCCACTTCAGTTAGTGACATCACCACGACATGCCAACGCCTGGCCACGATCGGCTCCTTTCGTCTTCCACGCGCCTCCTGCGACGCTCACCTTACCGAAAACGAGGAGAGAGAGAGAGAGATAATAAACATCTTTAATATGTAAATGCAGCTTTGGAGAGGCCTCCTCATTCCAGAATGCCTTGAGCTCGGGCCACGTCCTGGGCCCTCGCAATCAGCCGTTGCTGATCTTGGAGGTCGGAGCTGGCCAAGGCTGTCTCCCAAAGCTCGTTGGTGTGGTTAAGGTTCGGAGGATCCAGAGGTGCCTCTCTGCAGCCCCCGACAACGAGGAATCGGCGAGCGCTCATGCGCATCATTGTGCGAGAGTAAATTCACGGCCATGCTTCGAGCAACACCGCCATTGCGTCTCTGCGCGCTCCTCCTCCCAATTTGCGCGACATCATTAAAGAAGAACTGGCGTCCATGACAAGTGTCGCACATGCCCGGCCCCTACGCCTGTTTGTGCGCCTTCTTACGCCGAGATTGTTTCACGGCCTGCGGTACCAGTTCCATCTGCACCTGCTTCCGTTGACTGCGACCACTTGGCGTGGATGGCAGCGAAAGCCCCCGTAGAACCATACAACTCTACCTGGGGCCCCTCCAGCCACTGATGTTCCTACTGTGACATACGTGGTCATATCTCTCGTGTCTGCCGCCGGCGCCAGCACTATGAACGACGTGGCTATTCCGCCTATGAGAGAGACTATGTGCCTATATTTGACGCCTACGTTCCAGGACCCTATATATCCTCATCACGTCGCTCGCCCTCACCTCCGTTGTCCCAAAGCATGTCCCGGTCTTCTCGCTAACCCCGTCGTCGTTCCCCGTCATCGTTCCGCCGTACTTCATCGCCCTTGCGTCCTGCCTCCAATTCTTTCGACAACCATTCAGAAAACTAGACGCTGCAGGTTTTGGAGGAGAAACTGCTTGGTTGGAAACTGTCCTAATTCCTCCTTCTCGCGCGACTAATTTACTCGCAGTTTCTGTGGAAGGTGTTCCCGTCGACGCTCTTATAGACACTGGCGCCGCCATCTCTATGTTTCATCGCGAACTTTGCTTCCGTCTACGAATAGTGCAAACTCCGTAAGTTGGCCCGGTCTTATGTGGTGCCAATGACAGTCTGATTTATCCTACCGGACAGTGTACTGCTCGTATCCTCATCGACGGAATTGGCCATCATATACAGCTTACTGTGCTTCCGTCGTGCGCTCATCCTATCATGTTAGGCTGGAATTTCTTGTCAGCTGCATCTGCTGTCATTTTGTACGGACAACCACTAATACATAGTACAGACACCGATCGAGCTCTCGGACGCTGCCGATTCTTCGCCACCCCACCTTGTCACAGCAGCAGATTTTGTCCTTCCACCCGGCTAAGCCCGCATTCTTACCATTAGATCAAGAGAAAATATTGACGGTGACACAGTGGTTTCCCATTAGCGCTGCATTTTTCGGGGAATCGCCATCGCATCTTGTCTAGTGCGATTCTCACGCGGCTGTGCCAGTCTGACCACCTAAAGCACAACATGAGATCCACTTGTGCTGCCGCAGGGCTCCCCTGTTGCCATCCTTATCGACGCAGCACCAGTATGTTTCAGCATGTTTCGCAGCGCCCAGCGACCAAGTCGTCCAGCAGGGCCCTTCAGTGAAGAAAGCCAACAGAGAGCGTGATGATCAGTGACAACACGGAAAGGGCGACCATACAAGCCAGGATGGAATTTTGAAACCACGCAGACAAGGGCAAGACGTTCCCGTTCCGTAATAGAGTAATTGAGTTCAGATTTCGAAAGGAGACGACTTGCGGACGCAATAATACGATAAATCCCTCGTAGGATTTGGACCAAAACTGCACCGATTCTGTAACCACTAGCGCCTGTGCGCACTTCTGTGGGAGCAGCTGGGTAAAAATGGGCAAGAATAGGTGGAGTCGTTAGGGCGGCGATGAGCTCAGAGAAAGCGTCACGTGTAGAGTACCCCAACAAAACGGGACGTTTTGCTTGAGAAGGTCAGTGAGAGGAGGTGCGAGGGCCGCATAAAGTTTCACGAAACGGCGGAAATAGGAGCACAGCCCCACGAAACTACGAACGTCATGGACAGACCGTGGAATGGGGAAGTTTGTGACATCATGTACCTTCGCTGGGTCTGGTATGATACCGGAAGCGTCAGCAAGGTGGCCCAGCACAGTAATTTCACGAAGAGCGAAGTGGCACTTCGAGGAATTTAGCTGGAGGCCAGCTCGTCGGAAAACGTTTAGAATGGTCGTAACCGCTCAAGGTGCGTTGCGAAAGTGGGGAAGAAAATTATCACGTCGTCCAGGTAACAAAAACACGCCGACCATTTAAATCCTTAAAGCAGTGTGTCCATCATTCTCTCAAAGGTGGCTGGTGCGCTGCAGAGACCGAAAGGCATGACCTTGAATTAGTAAAGGCCATCAGGAGTCAAAAAGGCTGTCTCAGTGCGATCCATGTTGTCTACAGCGATTTGCCAGTAGCCACATCGAGCATCCAGGGATGTGAATGTGGCACCATGGAGGCCATTGAGGGCGTCGTCAATACGTGGAAGAGGGTACAAGTCCTTCTTGATGATGTTGTTGAGGTGCCGACATTCAATGCAGAAACGCCAGGAGCCGTCTTTCTTCTTTAATAATATGACTGGTGAGGCCCAAGGACTCGATGATGGTTCAATGATATCCTTCGCAAGCATTTTGGCCATGAAGAACTTTCTGTGGGCCTAGTTGATGCATACTTGATCAAGTTTTTAAAGCACAAACACGAGACAAGGCGCAAAATGAAAGTCAGACACATGACAGGCGCTACACAGGACAGCGCCTGTCCTGCAGCGCCTGTCCTGTGTCTAACCTTCATTTTGTGCCTTGTCTCTTGTTAGCGCTTTAAAAAGTTTATCATTCTTGCCACTCTTTTTGAATCACTACGCGCTCTGATGCGGACACACGGTGAGGTCGACGGTGAATGGGCAAAGTGCCACCAGTGTTGATTCGGTGGGTGACAATCTTAGTCTGGCCCAGGGATCGATCACGGATGTCGAAAATGTCTCGGTATGAGGCCAAAACCCGGCAGAGAGCGTCGACCTGGGCAGGTGAAAGGTCTGATTCAGTAATTTTCCGAAAAACGGGGTCGTCAGAACTAGGTGACCGGGAAACTTCAGCTTCTTCAGGAGCAGTTACGTCGACAACCTTGACGTCATGGTCTGTTATAGCGGTGAGTTGGGCAAGCAACATCTTGTGTGGCAATGCTTGGGGGTCAGAGCAAAATTTAGTAGCGGGACGAGCACACAGTTATCAGCTAATGTGGCAATGGTATGTGGCACACTAACATTGCGCGTTAGGTGTACGTCAGTGATCGGAGTGATGGTATAGTTGCCGTCAGGA
This sequence comes from Dermacentor silvarum, assembly GCF_013339745.2. Classification (NCBI taxonomy): domain Eukaryota; kingdom Metazoa; phylum Arthropoda; class Arachnida; order Ixodida; family Ixodidae; genus Dermacentor; species Dermacentor silvarum. Next base: position 40,599,655 of record NC_051155.1, on the reverse strand, counting down.
ACCCGTGGGGTTGATGACAAACGCACGTACGTAGCGGCTCGAGGCGGTAGGTGAACAAAAGCGGAGGGGGTGGAGGGGGTGGAGGGGGGGGGGCTTAAGCGGCTTACGGGCGTTTCGCAGGCATCTGATAAAAGAGGAAGATCGAGGCACTGTATCAGAAGAACAAACAATTAAGTACGAGTGTGCCGAAAGGACGTCAAGGCCAAGTAAAAGGTCATGGGGGCAGCGAGCAAGGACGGCAAAAAGGACAACAATGTGCCGACCGGCAATGCTGCAGAGACAGACAGACAGACAGACAGACAGACAGACAGACAGACAGACAGACAGACAGACAGACAGATGAACTTTATTTGCGACTCGCCGAGGGCAGCACCCGCGAAGGGGTCGGGAACGACCGCCTCACAGGCTCCCTGGACCGCCCGGAGTTGGTGCGCAAGGTCTGAGCTTGCGATGCACTGGAAGAAGTCCGTCTTGTTGACGTGATGCTTCCTTGTGGAGACACGTAAGCGGGGGCGCCGCCACATCAAATGAGGAAAGGTTGCGAGTTGATTACATGCCAAACAGTTTGGTGAAATGTCCGTGTACCTGGCCATGGTGGCAGGCAACGGGAAGAATTCAGTCTGGAGGAGTCGGAGAGCTATCTCCTGCCTCCTAGTTAATTCTTTATGCGGATCCGTGAAGAATTTCCTGTCTAGTCTGTAATGCAAAGTTATCTCGCGAAAGGTAGTCAACGGGTCCCTGTCGGCGCCACCGCCACTTCCCTCCCCCGCAGTCGGCGGGGGGCTCGTTCGCCCGAGGCGGTGAATGAGTCCTCGCGCCCGAGCGTGAGCCAGTTCGTTGGGGTTGGCGATGCCGTTGACGGAGGCGCCCATGTGGGCGGGAAACCACGTCAACTCGTGAGGAAATACTTTGTTGTGAGTTAGAATGCTGTGAGCAGCTTAAGAGATTTGATTGACGTCGAACGACCTGACGGCCGTCATGGAATCAGAAAAGATGAGGAATGGATCTCTAGCCGTTAACGCCAGAGAGATGGCTACTTGTTCGGCTACCCCGACGGACTTTCGTCCTTACAGAGGCGGCACTAACGATGCGGCCACCCATGTCTACCACGGCGGCCACGAAGCTATTTGGTCCCGAACGAGATGCGTCTACGAAAAGCGCGTTTTCTCCTCTGCTGTTTAGCTGAGAGAGGTAGGCTTTAGCCCGCGCTCTCCTTCTACCCTGATTATGTACCGGATTCATTTTCGTGGAAGTGGATAAACCGTGATCGTCGACCTTACAGTGTCTGGCAATGGAACTGATCTCTCCTTAGTCAGGGGAGAGGTGATGCCTGTTCTGGCTAGAATCGCCGTGCCAGCTCCAGTGCTCGAAAGCCTAGAAATCTGGGCAGTGCGCTGCGCTTCTATTAATTCGTCGAGCTTATTGTGCACGCCCAACGCCTCGAGCTTTGTGGTACTTGTTCTAGAAGGGAGCCCTAAGACCTTTTTGACAGTCTGCCTAATAAGGACTTCGAGTTTGGCCTTTTCAGCCGCGCTCCAGACGTGCATGGAGGCGACGTAATTGACATGGCTTAAAAGGAAGGCATGGAATAGCCGGAGGAGGTTGTCCTCCTTGATGCCTCCTCTTCTGCCCGAGATCCTTTGAATGAGCCGAACGGTGGCAGCGGTGTGCTGTTGCAGCTTCTGTATCGTAGCTGCATTCCTGCCGTTCTCCGAGATAAGCATGCCTAGCACGCGTACGGTGTCCTTGCGGGGTATTTCGGTGCCGTTCTTAGTGATGAAGTGTATGTCGATCTCCGCGGTCGGTATCCACCCTTTAGGGCGGCGCCCCATGCGGATGGGTTGGTAGACCAGGAGCTCGGACTTGTTGCCTGATAGTGCAAGTTCCATACGAGAAAGGTGTTCTCGACCGTACGTACGGCTTCTTGGAGCGTACTCTCAGTGTGGCCCACCGAGCCGCCCCGGAACCAAACGGTGATGTCGTCGGCATAGATGGTGGAGCCGATGTCGCTGTTGTTATCGAGCTCTCTAGCGAGAGCCATCATATCGATGTTAAAGAGAAGGGGCGAAATCACTGCCCCTTGCTGGGTACCAGTGTTGCCTAGTTAGAACTTGTCTGATTCCACCTCCCCTAACCTGATAGCAGCCGTTCTGCCTGACAGGAACTGCCTAACGAAGTCAAAGAAACGCCTACCGAGACCAAGCTTGGAGATGGCTTCCAGGATGTGATCATGAAGTATGGTATCGAACGCCTTTTTTAGATCCAGAGCCAAAATGACTCTTGGATCTCAGGTGGAGGCGTCGATGACCTGCGGTTTGATTAGAAGCATGGCATCTTGTGTTGATAAGTGTGGGCGAAAGCCTACCATGTTGGGTGGGAAGAGTTCGTTGCGATCTATGTGCTTAGAGACCCTATCGTTTATGACATGCTCGAAAATTTTGCCGACACACGATGTGAGTGAGATTGGTCTAAGATTCTCTGTCGTGCACTTCTTACCAGGTTTGGGTATCAGTATGACGGTGGCGTGTTTCCATTCTTGTGGATGCGAGCTGTTCTTCGAATGTTTGTTAAATAGATCGGTCAGGAAGGTGACCGACTTGTCATCAAGGTTTCTGAGCATGCGGTTTGTGACGCGGTCAGCGCCCGGCGCCGAGGTGCTCTTGAGTTTGTGAAGTGCATACCTGACTTCCCATTCCGATATGTCGCCGTCCAACTCGCCGGAATCACTTACGGCATAGCCGCGCGGCCGCGTGGATGAGATGGTGTCAAGCTGCAGATGAATTGCGGCGAGATCATTCATGACCCAATCTTTGCTACTGTAGCGAAGAAGAGAGACGCTAGTGGGTTCAGCGCTACTGGTTCAAAACGCTAGTGGGTCGAGCGCTCTTGATCGGCAACGGCTCTCGTGCTTCAAAGCTCCTACTGCGCTGACCACTGACATTGCGCTGCTCCAAGCTCTGCCGAATAAACACCTTTAGAATTGGAGGATTGTGCGGAGTAACCTCAGACAATCATCCTGGAACTCCGATCCCGTACCCTACCATCTACCATGCCCCAAGACGCCTCCGAGCAAACGCCTCATCCCGCACCAACTGCGTGTCCCGGGGTACCTCGTCACCGCGACCCTCCTATCTACACAGGAGCGGACGACACTGTCGTGATGAATGGCTCACGGCGTATGACAGGGTAAGCGCCCATAGCAAGTGGGACGAAGCGGACAAACTGCGCTACGTTCTGTTCTACCTCGCTGGTGTGGCCAGCATGTCATATATTAACCATGAAGCAGAGTTTCAGACATGGTCCGAATTTAACGCTTCTCTCGTTGATGTATTTGGTCGCCCTGCTGTTCGCAAGATGCATGCCGAGCAGCGTTTGCGAGAACGAGCTCAACAGCCAGGTGAAACATTCACCAGCTACATTGAAGATGTCCTGGACCTATACCGGAAAGTCAATTCGACCATGGCGGAGTCTGATCGAATCCAAAACATCCTGAAGGGCATTGAAGACTACGCCTTTAACATGTTTCTGGCCAAAAATCCTCGCTCTGTGGCCGAAATTATTACGCTGTGCCAGAGCTACGAAGAACTCCGCAGGCAGCGATCACTGACCCGTCGATCTCTACCGCGTGACGAACACCTCGCTGGTTTGGCTGCCATGTCCGACCAGACAACTTTGCTCGCAGAAATGAAGGCGTTCGTCCGCGAGGAAGTTGCCCGGCAACTCTCATTGATGGAGTTCGCACAGCCGCAGCCGGTACACGCGCCAACGCCGAGTTTTGCGCCTCCGCTTCGCCGGGTCATAGCGCAAGAACTGCACGAGGTTTTGCCGGAGCACCACCAGCATGTTCCGGCGGCTGCGCCTCACAGCTACGCTGAAGTCATGGCCAGGCCCCGACAGATCCCGACGGCTGTACCAGTCAGCTACGCAGAAGTCGTCACCCAGCCCCAACAGCTCCCTCAACGGTGACCTCTCACGTACGCCGAAGTCCACGCAATGCCTCGACAACAGCCTGCCATGCAATCACTTCATCAGCCGCGCCGTCCAACGCGTCCGACTCGGTGGCGCACAGCGGACAACCGGCCAATATGTTTTGCGTGCGGCTACGCAGGCCACGTCGCACGCCACTGTAGTCGCGTACAGCCGCCTAGCGCTCCGCCATATGTGCCAAGTCGTATGGTGGATTCACCGCGTCCATATTACGATGATGAACCTCGTGCTGCGTCACCACCTTTCCGCCGGTCTGCCAACAGCCGCCGCTCACCCTCTCCACGTCAACCAACTCTCCGCATCACCGATGGGGCCTCGTCTCGAAGCTCGGGAAGAGGAAAACTAGTCGTCGCAGTCCATGAGGCAAGGGCTGCGACGCCGTCGAAACGCGAAAGTCCTGAACGTAGCCCGACCAATGTGATAGACGTGTTAGTTGATGGTGTGCGCATATATGCCCTCGTAGACACCGGAGCCGCTGTATCAGTTATGGACGCAAAGCTTTGTCGCTTCCTTCGAAAGGTGACAACGCCCCTTGCTGGATTTTCCCTCCGCACAGCAGGCGCACAGCGTATTCACCCTATAGCGGCGTGCACCGCTCGTGTTCTCATCGAGGACGTTGTATACGCCGTCGAATTTATTGTAATTTCATCGTGCTCCCACGAAGTTATCCTGGGGTGGGACTTTCTCGCCCGCCACAATGCTGTCATTCATTGCGCACGGGCCGAACTAGAACTGTCGCCGATGTCAGTTATGACGCTTGCGGACAATGCTTTTGTGAACAAGCTACTCGTCAGGCACGACACCAACATACCTCCGAACTCGTCAGTGATTGTCGCTATGCATTGCAGCAGCCTCTCTGACGCCGTCGCACTACTTTCTCCATCCGGCCGCTTTTATAATCGAAAAGGTCTGCTGCTACCTTTTGCGACAGTGAACGTCAAACAGGGCTGCACAGCTATTTTTTTCTGTAACCCCTTGTCATACCCTGTGATGCTGCTTCAAGGCGAATGTCTTGGCTGTGTGGAAGCGATCGACGCCGTACGAATTACGGATGCTCCCGAAGACACGTCCTGCGCCAGTTACAGCACGCTCGGTTCTCTCTCTACGTCCAACCCTTTGCTACAGCCACAGGTGTGTTCGATTCATCTATTGCCGATGGCCCCATCCCAGCTCAGCGTTCTCAGCTTCTGCGCCTCTTAGAAGAATTTCGTTCTTCTTTTGATGTCGGGCAACCTTCCCGGGCCGGACGTCTGCTGTCACGCACCATATTGACACTGGCTCCCAATCGCCATTGCGGCAACTCCCATATCGCGTCTCTGCCGCAGAACGTCGCGTGATTAATGAGCAAGTCAACGAAATGCTTCACCGCGAAGTGATCCGACCCTCAAACAGTCCATGGGCATCTCCTGTCGTCCTTGTGACGAAAAAGGATGGCTCTGTACGGTTCTGTGTGGACTATCGGCGCCTGAACAAGATCACTCGCAAAGATGTATACCCGCTACCGCGAATCGATGACGCTATCGATAGCCTACAAGGAGCTGAATTCTTTTCATCTCTAGATTTACGCTCCGGCTATTGGCAAGTGCCCATGGCTGACGCCGATAGGCCGAAGACAGCCTTTGTCACACGCGACGGCTTATACGAATTTAACGTCATGCCCTTTGGACTTTCTAATGCGCCAGCAACCTTTTGAACGCATGATGGACACAGTTCTGCGTGGCTTGAAGTGGCGCACGTGTTTATGTTACCTAGACGACGTTGTTGTTTTTGCCCCTGACTTCACCATGCACCTTCAACGCCTCCGGCATGTTTTGACGTGCCTAACAAACGCTGGCCTACAACTGAACCTAAAGAAGTGCCGATTTGCAGCGCGGCAGCTCACGATACTGGGTTACGTCGTCTCGTAGGATGGAATCCTCCCCGATCCAGCCAAACTTCGTGCCGTCGCCGAATTTCCGAAACCGACGTCCGTCAAAGAACTGCGCAGTTTCGTAGGCTTGTGTTCATACTTCAGGCGCTTCATTCGTAATTTCGCCACCGTCATATCGCCCCTGACGAAGCTCCTTGGAAGCAACGGACCCCTCCATTCGTGGTCATCCGAGTGCGACGAAGCGTTCCCAAAGCTCCGTCGTTTGCTGACGTCTCCTCCCATTTTGCGCCACTACGACCCAACGGCACCTATTGAAGTACACACGGATGCCAGTGATGTTGGCCTCGGCGCTGTCCTAGCGCAGCGCAAACAAGGGTTTCCTGAGTATGTTGTGGCATATGTAAGCCGTACGCTTACTAAGGCCGAGACAAATTACACCGTCACAGAAAAAGAATGCCTGGCGATCATCTGGGCACTTATTAAGTTCAGGCCCTATTTGTATGGTCGCCAATTTGATGTCACGGACCACCATGCATTAAGGTGGCTGTCGTCACTGAAGGATCCCTCAGGCTGTCTCGCCCGCTGGGTACTTCGCTTGCAGGATTACGATATCCGCGTACTGTACCTCAACGGACGCCAGCATGCTGACGCTGACGCCCTCTCACGTTCGCCCTTGCCTGACGACAATGCATGCTGCTCACTATCCCAGCTTGACGTTTCTTCCATCGACATCGGGACCATCGCTTCCGAGCAGCGCAAGGACCCCAGGATTGCTTCCATTATAGACTTCCTTGCTGATCCGTCATCGCAGCCAACCACTCGTGCGTTGGGCCGTGAAGCTCGCCATTTCGCCATTCGCGGCGACCTGCTTCACCGACGCAATTACACCTCTGACGGCCGCCAGTGGTTACTAGTAGTACCTCGAAGCCTCCGTTCTGAGATCTGCGCATCGTTCCACTCTGATCAACAGTGTGCACACTCGGGGCTTTTCAAAACGTATCAGCGCCTCCGACAACGCTACTACTGGTGAGGAATGTACAACTACGTTCGAAAGTTCATTCGCTCATGCCCCGACTGCCAGCGCCGGAAATCTTCACCCCACCTCTCACCAGCTGGTCTGCAGCCTCTACCCTGCCCTAACCGACCGTTCGGCCGCGTTGGAATCGATCTGTATGGACCACTTCCTTTGACATCGGCTGGTAACCGCTGGGCCATGGTGGCAGTCGATCACCTCACACGATACGCCGAAACAGCCGCCCTTCCGGCAGCTACAGCGCGCGACGTTGCCACATTCCTGCTTCGCCGATTCATTCTGCGGCATGGTCCACCTCAAGAACTGCTCAGCGATCGCGGACGCGTCTTCCTGTCGGAGGTAGTTGAAGCCATACTCAAGGAGTGCCACGTTGTTCATCGCACAACTACGGCGTACCACCCTCAAACAAGTGGCCTCACGGAACGCTTCAACAGTACGCTCGGTGATATGCTTTCAATGTACGTCGCCTCCGACCACACGAACTAGGACGCCATCCTACCCTTCGTCACCTACGCGTATAACACCACTACGCAGACCACCACTGGGTTTTCACCCTATTTCTTACTGTATGGTCGGCACCCTTCGCACACCATCGACACAATTCTGCCGTACCGGCCGGATGCATCCGAGTTCGTGCCTCTTTCTGCCACGGTCAGACATGCAGAAGAGTGCCGTGACCTCGCTCGGGCCTTTACTACCGAAGATCAAGAGCGCCAGAGGAGCACTCGCGGTGACGTCACTTTCCCGGTCACCTTAAATCCGGGAGCGCTCGTGTGGCTCTCAGTCCCTCTCACTGCCCCTGGCCTCTCATCAAAACTGGTTCCGAAGTATGAAGGCCCTTATCGTGTCATCGAACGCGCATCTCCTGTGAACTATGTCATAGAACCAGTAGAGCCATCTTCAGACATGCCCCGCCGTGGACGAGACATTGTCCATGTCGACCGTCTAAAGCCTTATTACGACCCGCTCATCGTGACGAACTGTTAGGTCACCGGACGGCTCCCTTATCGCTCCCGGGGGTGATTGTAGCGAAGAAGAGAGCCGCTAGTGGGTTCAGCGCTACTGGTTCAAAACGCTAGTGGGTCGAGCGCTCTTGATCGGCAACGGCTCTCGTGCTTGAAAGCTGTTACTGCGCTGACCGTTGACATTGCGCTGCTCCAAGCTCTGCTGAATAAACACCTTTAGACTACGAAGAGTGAGAGCTCGGTGCGCAAGTCTATCGATGGCCGATCTCTGGGCGGCACGGGTGTCGGTGGGTTTCTGAAGGTATTTGAGCAAGTTCCACTTGCCGCCCACTCTCATCTGCCCGTCGGCTTTGTCACACCTTTCGAGCCAGTGTTTCTGTTCTAACACTTTGGAGTACGAGGCAATTTCCGCATTGATCTTGGCGATACGTTTCCTTAGTGACCTGTTGAGTTTGTTCTTTACCCACAGTTCTTTGAGAGCCATTTTAGCCTCAAGCATGTGTGCTAAGTGACTGTCCATGGTTGGGAAATCGTCTTCCGTATCTGTCTCCTTAGTGGAGGCAGAGACATCGGAGAAGAGGGTATCTATCTACTCACCGTAGTCGTTGGGAGGGGCTTTGTCTCTCCTGCTGGATCTAAAGAGATTCCAATCAACTATGCGCTAAATTCTGGTGGTTTTGCATTGAGCATGCAGTGTCATTTCAATGATAATATGATCGGACCCCAGATCTTCCCCCATGTTTCGCCATGATCACTTGCCGTCACAGGCGACCAGACAGAGGTCGGGGGTCGAAGGTCTCGTTACCGAACCACAGTCCGTGAGTAGCGTGAGATGAAAGTCCTGTATGGACTTATGGAGTCTCTAACGTAACCCCACGTGGAGTGAGGTGCGTTAAAGTCGCCGGCTACTACGAGTGGTATGCCGGCGTCGGTAGCCATCTTTACTGCTTTTCCGATGAGGCCGTAGAAGCGCTCGTCGTATCGCCTTGGCGAACTGTATACGTTGAGGATAAGCAATCCCCTGCGCATGTTCTTACCCGGTAACAGTTCTGTACATACGTATTCGGCGTTAGAGCGCTTATCTATGTCTTCGTGTTCAATTTTTGTGATGCCCCTTTTGACCAGAGTAAGGACTCCTCTCCCACCGTTCTTTACGCGTTCAAAAGACTCGTAACTACTAAACGTGGTGCCGGGCGTGATCGTTTCTTGAAGTAGAATTACCTGAGGTTTTGATTCGCACGGTCGAAGATATTGAGCTAATACTGTTTTTTTCTTTTTGAATCCGCAGCAGTTCCACTGCCAGACACGAAGGTCGGTGTTAGATACCACAGCCATGATTATCATTTAGTTTCAGCACAAGGCTGAGTCTTCGAAACGCTTTGAGGGCGCGGTATCTGCTTTAGCGCGAGTTCCGCCACAACGGCGGGGTCTGTTATTAACTGCGATAATTCTGTCGGCAGCGGCGGAGGCGTCGCGAAACCGATCCCACATTCAAGGTCCCTTAGGCGAAAATCAATAAAGCGATTCTGTGCCTTGAGTATTACTATATCTTTGTTGATTTCGTGAAGCGTCGAAGAAATCTGCTTCAAGGATTCTTTGATTTGGCTAAAGCTGTCTGTTACGTCAACCTCGGGAACGTCACTCACAGCTCGGAGCTTGCGACCGTTGGCGTCATTTTGGTCGCCATCTTGTCTCGATCCTGAGAACGTGGTTTTGAGCACCGCCATTTCCTTTCTGACCTCCGCTAACACTGAGCTGAGTTTTGCGTTTTCGTTCCTGACTTTCTAAAGCTCCTCTGGCTCCTTAGCGGTGACGGTGCCGCCGCTTACCTGGGTAAAGGGTCCACCTGATGTTCTAGAAGGCTCTCGATTCTTTTCCTTGGAGGTCCATTTCGCAGTGGCGGGAAGCGCGGATCCGCCTCCCATGATGAAAGGCTGCAGCCAGCCGCCAGAAGACGGCACAGGCTGCCCGGCCTCGAGCGTTGGGAAATCCTGCAGGTCCACGTTGAAGGCACGTTCCATCTCTCGTTCCTTTCGCCTCTGTCGGACGAAAAAGGGGGTCTGGTACTTCTGTTGGCAGGCTTTGTCTCCGGTAGAGTCGCCCTTGCCGCAGAGTTTGCATCTAACATGGCACGAGAGTTCCAGCTTAGGGTCCTTGGCGCCACAGTTGCGGCACACGTTGACCATTGGAGTGGGGCAGACGGCCGCGCGACGACCAACTCGAGTGCACTTTAAGCACACCTCAATCTGTTTCTTGAAGAGGTAGCACCGAACTATTGCCTGGCCGACTCTGATGTAGCTGGGGACTTCTTCTCCGTCGAAGAGAACGACGACGGAGCCGGTTTCCTTGATGCGCTTCACTCCGCGAACCGAGGGGTTTCCCTGGTGTACGATGAGCCTTGCGAGCTCGGCGTCACCGATGTCGCGTTCGACGTTGCGGACCACTCCCTTCACGTAGTTGCCTTCGGCGGCGGCGTACACCGCCACTTCGTGCTCCTTGCCGTTGACCCGAATGTTCTTGAGAGTCAAGATCTTGCGAGCATTGTCTTCTTTTTCGGTGCACACCACAACGATGTTTTGCACGAAATTGGTGCAAACCAAGTCAGTAGAGGCTTGGGTGGCGGTGATTCCGGCCACGGTGAAGATGGCGGTGGAGATGCCGTAGCAACTGGTTTTGCGTTAATCCAGACCGCCTCGGAGTCTGACGATGATCTTGAAATGCGTAGACGGTAGCTCCGGCATACGCGAAGCCGTGATCACTCTCTTCTTTAAGGCAGCCGCCCGGCGACTGCTTTTGGCGCCAACCATGGCACCATCTTGGGAGCTTCTAGAAGCGTTGGGTTGAGACTTGCCGCGTTCCGCCGCTTGCTTCTTCTTAGCCGATTTCGATTGAACCAATTGCCAGTCGGTTCCCTCCATTGCTTGGATTTCGTCTCCTTCGCCCCTTTCGGCGGAGTTGGAGACGCTTGGAGTCGATAGAAGTGGCGCCGAAGCGCTCCCGGCCATGTCAAGCCTAGCCGTGCCGCCGCCGCTCGGAGCGGCGGGCGTACTCGTAGCTAGGTCCAACTAGGCTTCGGTGGCGTAAAGGGGAAAAGGGCCGAAAGAAGCCCAAAACTCACTCGGAGGCATAAATCCGCACTTCCTCGTGATCGGGGGATGAGTCGGACACGATGATACAAAAATCCGGGCGAAATTTGGCACATAAAAGATCGCAGAGATGCAAAACGCGGGAGCGACTCGGAGACACGGCCGCACAGCTCGGCGACCGGCGTTCCTCCCACCGGCAATGCTACACGGGCGGTGCACATTGCCATCCCTTGAAAAGCAGCACCATCGGCAGGACGTATTCTTAGTGCTTAGACGGCGTCATAACCTTCTACAGGCTGCGTAAACAACCACCACCTCCACCACAAAGATGTTACGTAAAACGACACACGGCGGAACTATTTACACTGAGCAACACAATAGCCAAAGATGGTGGACAGCCCCCAGCACCAGACAGACTTGTCTTCTTTGTCGTCTGGTCTAGGCAGAATGTCTCTCTCGGGTTGGTTGTGGTAACATCGTAGCAATATCCTTGAAGTCGTAATGCCCAACGTTCAAGGCGACCCGTGGGATATTTGAGCGAATACAGCCAGCAGACAGCGTGAGGGTCAGACAACATGAAAATGACGTCAGAACATTCAACCGAATACGCAGCGCCGTCTCCGAGCATTCCGAAGACGCCGACCACAAGACTTCTTTCCAAGAAACCCAAATCCTTCAAACAGAGATAAACTGGCGAAAAAGGCTACTACTGGAGTCGTGGCACATGCAGAACACGGCGGGTAATATAAACCGCGTGAAGGGCATCCTTCCTGCTTTGTATATCCATGTCTTTGCAGACGCGACGAAGGGAAGAAAGAACCCCCGCTCTAGGTCAGCAACACCAAAACATCTCATCTCCCCTCCCCACGCCCCGCGTCAACGCATGCCCAGCATCGGCCAACCCAGCCACCAGCGACGCCGAAGCCCCCCCCCCCCCCCCCCAGCTCTTTCGTCTGCCAAGAACAGGTGCACCGTCACGTGCCTCCCGCCTTACGCTCTCTCCCCCTCCCCCCCCTTCCTCTCCTTTCTTACGATGGACCTTTTAAAAGCGGCACACCGCCACCTCCGAAGAATACCCCCTGAAGAAGGAGCCGAATTGGTTCCGAAACGTCGGGCTAGTAAATTTCCTTATTTGGTTGGAGTCCATCTCTAAGTCTTAATATCGCCTATGATTGCCACATGTTCATTCTCGCTTGCGAGGCTACTCAGCATGTCATAAAGCGTGGCGCAGAAATCATTCGCAGACGATGATAGCGAGCGATATACACAACCAGTTATAAGATTTTTGATGTGCACTTTAAGAAAGCCACTTATAAGTGCAACACGTACTGTTTCACAGTTCCCTACGTTCAGAAAAAGCTCGTGCCTTCTATACATGAGAGTACTTGAAATATAGATTATGGCACCGCCATGACAGCCATGCTCGCGATTTCTGTATTCTGCTTCATGGTTAGGCAAGCAAAACAGGTTCTTGTCGTATTCACTTAACCAAGTTTCTCAGATCCCCGTAATTGATCACGTTAAGTCAAGTGTCGCAATGAAATTTGAAGTCATCATAGTGTCTGCGTAGACTTCGTGCTATAAAGTGCATGACAGATGTGTGGTTATTAAGCATTTAATTATTTAGCTCGTTTGTTGTCAAATATGAAGACATTGTGAATTTGTCTGAAGATGCGATATGTCAAATACAAAGGCGTATAAGTAATCACAGATTGGTCTGACTCGATGATGATCCGAAAAACGCGGCTGCCAGCTGTTTTCCAAGCCTTTATTTTACAGTGCCAGTCCATAAGAATTGCCATTTGCTAGATTTCTTAAGAATTAACGCTTTAGAAAGAGGGTCTTACTTTCCGATGTTGTGTGGTGATTAAGCGGAGTTAGTTGTTGATATGCTGATGTCACGTATAGTTAGCCGTGCTCTGCTTTTTTTCACGAAGTCAGAGTTTTTGTTTGCATGATAAAAACGACACTGATGTTTTTTTTTTTTTTTTTTTTTTTTTTTGCTGTCAGTTTTGGTACGCACCAAGTGAACGCCGAGATTCTCTGGTGTTACTGGGCAATCAATTTTGTTGCCACATGTATGAATTACCACGAAGCAGCTTTCTCCTTGTGTGCAAGGAACACCTTTCACCTCGACGTTATTCAGCCTCGTATGCTGTTCTAGATCTTTCACTTTTAATGCGAAAGCATCATATGCTGCATTAAGCGAATATCCTGTGTCGTCGACGTCGCCGCTAATCGATCGTACCAAAAATGGCCGACGGCGCAAATCGTAAAAGTACGTCAAAAATGCTTCGTTTCACGTAAGGTTATCAGTATATTTACTGTAAACAAAGTAAATAAAATTTGTCAGATTTCGTTTTTGGGGTGAGAATCGAACACGGTCTTTAGGGGTGGGAGACGAGTAGGGTTCCCCGACGCCAAGGCGACTTTTTTCCCTTTATTTAAAGCTTGGATACAAGCCTAAGTAGGTGTTTGTGATGACAGATCGCACTCGTTTTATATGTGTTAAAGCATCCAACATTGGCATCACATCTTCGTCGCAGTAAATCGTCTTAAAGGGATCACGTGCTTTCACAACCATTTCCACAAAGTATTTATGCACAGATCTGCCTTTGCCATCCCAGTGTATATATACCAACAGACTACCCCAGACTGCATGCAGTCCGTGTAAAAAAGATAACGTATATCGGTTGAAAATCCCGTTCAGGCTGTAAAAAACTAATGTCATCTGGATTGAGGTGTAGGTCTAGCTTTCAAGCTCTCTCTAATATATCCCAAAAGAATATGAAATTATTACAATCAGTGAAAACATGTTCAACAGTTTCAGCTTTGTTTTACAGAAAGTGTATGCTTCCCTATGGCAAATAATCTCCTGTTTCTTCTAACAACGTTTTAACGGGCAAGGTTCTCATGTGAAGATTTAAGAAAATGTTTTAACGTTCGCCGGTATCCACATATTTTTATCCACTTTCAGTACGCCCTGTTCACGCCCCTCTTTCAGCGTTCGCCGATACAATGGTACAGGGAAAGCACTCTCAAAATATCCTTCATAAGATGCTTACTTTTAACATTGTAAAGGTACTGAAGTGAAAGTCTTGCCCTAAGGAACAAATAAGACGTCCCAACTTCGCGCAAGAACCGTGACATAGTGTAACAAGGGCCAATGGCTGAGGAAAAAAAATTAGGCATAACTATTAACATGGTTTGAGAAAAACGACAAATGTCTCTGGTTTTTTATCAATATGAAACGTGGTGCAACTTGCTCAAGAAACAAGTGACACAACGACAAACCACCTTTTCTTTCTCGAAGAAACAAATTTGTTAGGTGTTCGCTGCCACGTGGAGCACCAGATAAACATGGCAAAGATGGGGTGAAATGTTTGAATGTGCTTCGTGTGCGACACAGTGCTTGCAGAAGATGGATAATTCCTGCAGCGAGAAAAAAATACGTTAGAAATAGTGGCACGTGAAAAAACTGACAATTCATGGCCATCCCATGCTTCAGCCATCGCAACCATTTCATCCCTTTGTTTTCCTTTTTTTTCGAGCCAGAGTGACTCGTTCTAACGATACCTATCCAAATGTAACCATATATGAGTAAGTGCTAGGTGTCGTGAGTTGCTGGATATCTTCAAAAACGCCGGGCGTGCCATTCCAATGCTCATTCCAGAGACCAATTGTCGCATATCTGTACACGTGTACTTGCGTCATAGCGTGATAGCGTTTCCTTGCTGTCACGCGGCCCATATCGCGATCAAATCACCCTCGCCCACTATGTGTATATAATCGCTGGCTTCAAGGCTGGGTGTGCATTTAGTCCTTGTATTCCTTGGCTGTAATTCTGCCACTTTTAAGTTGCCACCATGCAATAAAGCATGTTCAAGTACAGTCTGCCTCTTCGTTCATGGAAGCCCCGGAACACGACACCAATACTATTTTGCTTATTATATTTCACTGGCGCTTTCCTCGCAACACTTTTTAGCAGTTCTTAATAATAAGAGAACGCGCTCCCTATATACAAAGAGTAGGGTAACATCATCGGCATAAGCTACAACACGCATTCCCACACGTAAGCCGTCTTAAGCGTATCTATCGGTTTTTTTTTCTTTGTGAGCGTACTGTAGCGTGCATGTGTTGCACGTAAAGTTGCTTAAGCACGAAGGCAGTATTTCAGCGCTTAGTATTGCAGTATTTCAGCGGGACAAAGAGTGAGACGTACGAACACACAGGCGCTACGAACAACAGAAAGAAGCTCGGAATTTGTCCTTTTAGAGCCTACCCCAAATTTTGGTCCAAGTTCAAGGACGCGGTGCACGTGGACGCTGTTGCTGACATTTGTGAGATTTGGCAGTAAGGTTCCGCAGATGTCGGAGCTGGATGTTCCAGAGGTGCTCCGTAGCTTGGTCAGCAAGGCGCTGATACTGCTTAAGCTGAGTACAGGCGACGCCAGGTTCAAACGCGCTACGTAACAGCACTCCGAGGTGAGTCCGGAGCAGACGAGCCTCACGGTGCCACTCTGAACGTAGAATCTTCATAATTGTTCTGCCATGTCCCAAAGAACTAGGTCCCAAAGAACGGCGCACGCAGGCTTCCAGACTACGTGCGCCGCGTCCTTGAACTTTGACCAAAACTTGGGGTAGGCTCTAAAAGGAGAAATGCCGAGCTTCTTTCTGTTGTTCGTAGCGCCTGTGTATTCGTACGTCTCCTTCTCTGTCCTCGTCCTCACTAAGCGCTGAAATACTGCCTTCATGATGAACCAACAAGCCCAGCTTGCCAATCTTGTCGACTTAAGCACGATCGAGTAAGCACACATCCACAAACAGAAACTGATTTACATAGAAACGTTGCGAGGCGAGAAGGTGGCATCAAAGACTTCCGACGCTGCTCGACGAGTGTCCAGTTCTCATCTGGTCGAAAACCTCTAAGCAGCCGCCAGAGGCACCGGCAACAGTCACGGACGCCGCGCGCGTTCGCTACAAACGCGGGAAAACGCCGACGGCATCGACAACAGTTCTGCGCGTTGCTGGTGCTGCTACAAGGGCCCCCGGCTAGTGAAGAGGCCCGGTGAAAGTCGGGAGTGTGAACGATACGAATCACGGTGTTGTACCATGACCGGTGTCATACCGAGGCGGTGTCGTACCGCGGCCGGTGTCGTACTGAAGCGATGTCCCGTGGCCGGTGTCCTACCGAGGCGTTGTCGTACCGTGGCCGGTGTCGTACCGAGGCGTTGTCCTATCGTGGCCGGTGTCGTACCGAGGCGTTGTCCTATCGTGGCCGGTGTCGTACCGAGGCGTTGTCGTATCTTGACCGGTGTCTTACCGAGGCGTTGTTATACGGGCCGTCGCGAACCATCACATTAGCCAGAGGTAGGGATAAGCTGGTCAGAATTTACGAAGGCGGAAGGAGAAAGCCGAGACTGCCTGGGACGAGTACGGCGTCGGAGTCGCCGGTGGATTTCATGCTCACCGTAGTCAGTACAAAATCGCAAAGTTTCCAAAGTCCGTGGTCACCAATATTGTAGATGTAGCGTGTATGTGTTGCACGTGAAGAAGTTAGCACGAGTAAGCACACATCTACAAACAAACTTTTTAACAGCGAAGCTGTTTAAGCCAGCCGTGATTTGTGGTTCGTATCAATAAACTGCCGCGCCGTAGCCATGCCAACCAGGAGGGCGGAGGAGGGTGGCGCGGCGCATGAGCACGCGGTCTCCTCCTCGCCATCTGCCTCCCTTCCCAACCCCCCCCCCCCCCTCTCTTCACTCGGCGGCGCGCTGGGCCAGGACAAGAAAAAAAAAACGCGAAAGCTTACACTAGGCCGCGCAAAGCTCAAGACACAGCGAAGCTGGCCGATTGATATCGAGCGGCTAGCCTCCAACGTGTTCGGCGTCGCCAAGCAACAGCGTTCTTGGCACTGTGCCAACCTTGGTTAGCCTGCCTGCGTTTGTGGCATGCTAGGAACGCTTTGTGTTAAATATTTTCACCCGACGTTAGCCAAAATTTGGTACTCCAAACCACCTATGATTCTTCAATTTCAAATGAAAAATTTTAGCGACTAGTTAAGCATCTTTGCAAAAAATGTAGCGACAATTCGTGGTCTCTTTTTAGCGACACTCTTCATGAAAATTCGGGTCACAGGGCATCACTGTATCCGACACCAGAAGGGGTGTCGGACAGCCTCAAATTTTACTGCACTATTTTATAAATCAACACATTTTGCCCTACACATACCCACGGCAACGGCCCCGATTTTTAGGCTAGCACCTAATAGCACAAGCCTGTCCACTCCGAAGTGCGACGTCATCCTATCTGGCGGGACTACCATAGAATTTAATGTCAATGCTCCCGAGTAAGGCGTGGTGATTTTGACGTCACCGCTTTCATTACACCAGGCTTGGCAAAGGACATTTCGGGCATATTAGTTTCACGTCATAAAGCAGAGTGCACAGGCCTTGTGCTAACTAGGCGGTGTATAATCTGGAAACATTTTTACACTGCACAAGCTTCGGTATCGGCAAATGAAATAGGCTATAAATCCAGATTCCCGTTACAGAAAAGTCGGGATCACTCACTAAGATGGAATTATCCTCACAAACACGCACTGCCTGTAATCAGTTTGTAGTCTGACGGAAGCTAAACATGGCCATCACTTTAGCATCTACGACTATAAAAGACATGTCACCTTGCAATCCTATGTACTGTCAATAAATGGCTAAAAGATATAATTTTTAGTTAAGGTTAAATAGTCTTTATTGAAAATAAAGGCAAAGTGTCAGTTTTTAGGGATTTATCTGGTTTTAAAGTAAATATATTCAACTTTACGCGTACTGCCAGTAATTTCAAAAGCACGAATTGAATCACCAGTTCAATGTCATCCCAAGGTTGCTTGTATATTCCAGGGGCTGCGACGACGAAATATCTAATTAGAATGTGGAATGCTGACCATGGTAATAGTTTACATAAATTGGTGGCGTGCAGAATAGTGTGCGCAATGACCCCAAAAAATTAGCATCAAATATCGAGAGGGTTCAAGTTGCCCCGATCCTAATGGCAATGTTTTTTTTTTGTGTGTGTGTCTGTGTGTGTAAGTGACAGTGTGGAAAAAAAAGCGTGGCTTGCACTGGAGGCGCAATACTAAAGAGACAGCGGAGCTGACGGGCACTTAGCTAGTCCTGGCTATTGGGCTAGGCTAAGCACTACCTAGTCATCCGCAGTATTTTCAGGAATTTATTGATTATTGATCGATTAATTATTATCTACTGACACGGCCGAACTCGACTCCGCCCTCCGCGCTCCCTTACGGACTTTTCATTGATGTATGCTGCCGCCTGCAATCAGCCGCTCTGTGTAACTCCGGCTGTCGTGCGCAAGTTATCTCCAATTTTAAAGCCTAATCTTTATTTTCAGTGCCAGTATTCAACACCATAGCCTCGTACGATGTGGGTGAAACGGCTTACAGCCTCTGCTTGAAACCGCAAGCCTGTAGGAGACGATGCTCGAATGATTAAAGGGGAAGGTTAGGCTACTACCCACAATTATTGAATACACATGTCGGTACTTAGTTAAATGAATATCTCAGCACATGCACTTCAATTTATAAGAGAGCTACAGATACTGCGACGCTACAACAAAGATAACAATTTTACAGGTACAAACTATTTATCAATACAGTGCACTCTTGTACATTCTGGTGCCAACCAGCTTCACATCTTGTACAATAAATCCTAAAATATTTTCTGGATGGCTTATGCCCATAAGTAACTGGTTTTTTTTTCATTTTTTCCGTTATCAATACTCTGTGATTTACTAGAAGTAGTTTGATAAATTTGTCAGCAATCGCACCAGCTGTGCGCCTTGTGTGACCATTGCCATATCTTCTGGGCAGCTCAAGATGGGCGATTGTTCAAGGTAGGGTGCAACGAAAAGTTGCAGCACTTCAAGCACTTTGTTCGCGGAAGGTGCTTCGCAGCCATTGCAAAGAAAGCCACAATGTTGTCCAAAAGTGCCCAAAGCATGCGATTTGGGTAATGGAGCTCAATTTTGTTTGGTTTGTGCAATAGATTGAACAAAGGACCCCCTTTGTTAGTCGTCGTCGCCATCATCATACATGCATCACAGCCAAACTCACCAATGAGTTTCACGAGGTACCCACCCCAACATACACAAGACCTGGGTTTGTCACTGAGAGGGATGGATTCAAAACGTCTCCTTTCAGGTTGTCCAGCTCTGCAGTTGCTTCCTGTGGTACAGCTATAGCAAGCTCTTCAGCATGAGTATATGTCACCTGCATTTGCTTTATAGGGACGGCCTTGCCTTTGACAATGTTATGAAGGGCAATTGTGACAGCCCTTGCATCACGCACATTGTTACCCCCCACATGGACCTGAGCCGTCCGAACACATTTGACTCTCCTCCCTAAGAGGAACCTTGTTGTCTCCACTGTTGCCTTTGTGGCGAACAGCAAGGCGTGGTACGTTTCGTCTGTGAATTCCCCCTTTCCTGATGCGATCGACGCCTCTTGAATATTCCTCACGTTGCAGGTGAAATCCTTTTCTAGCCATAGCATTCTGTGGTCGTTTTCGTCAGAGATGGGCTTCTTGCTGTCACTCTCTCTGTACACCGTATCATGGACGTCGAACCATTGCTTCATCAGCTTCATGAACAATATTGTTGGGCTCACTTCGATGAAACTGTAAAGGGCTGGGTCGCCGCACCGGTTCTCCTGGAGGTGACACAACGCTGCAGTAACTTGCGAGGAGAATATCTGAAGAGTGCGGAACACGTTCATTTTTTCTACGTTCAACGGGTAAACATGCTTTCTGGTCAAATTTGTCATCAGTTTGACAGTTTTGTCCATTTCAAATGCATAAAGTTTCTGGACGAACTTCGCAGTAATGACCCCTGTGCCGTCTGTAAGTTCGCGTTCCAGGAACTGGCTGCATACATTTTTGAGGATATGACAAGGATCAAAACTCAGAAAAATGACAATATCTGAATCGTGAGGATGGGGGACTACTGTAGACTAACATCCACTTCCCATGTGTTTTCAGATAGTGACATTTGCTGAGTAATAATCCATAACGATTCTGACAACTACGAATCCACAGGACTCCACAACAGAGATTACCTCCTTGGTCCAGGCAAACATGTCTCTCCCACTTAGCTGTTTGGTAAAGTAGTAGGCAGATGGTAACCTGTATGAATTCGCCACCCCATGTAGAACAAGGCACAGTACTCTATTTGCAAGAGTATCTGCCGCTCGAGCTGCATGCCGCACTGTTACTGGGTTTGTCTTTGAGACCAAAACTTGTGTCGGTGTTTCTGTCGTACACTTCTTTTGGCTTAATGGCAGCTTCATCTACGATCAACGACGCCATGTGCTGCTTGCTGCTCAGCATCGAGGACTCAAAGATCAGCCTCTCCTTCATGGCAGGACTCATACCTGAAGACGTTTGGCTTGGGCCCACATACCTTTGAAGCGTACACTTCGCCGGCAGTGTCAAGAGGTCAGATTTTCGGGCGTGATCATAACCTTTTGGTGAAAGGAAGCGCTGAATCACACACTCTCTGACAACTTCTGAATAACAAGGTCGTTTACTGCCATATACTTCAATCTGGCGATGGAGAAAAAACATTTTTTCACCCTTCTGGGAATCTGCAACAATCTTTTTGACGGCAGTATAGTGTTTGTCGTCGTTGTACTCTTTCACCTTTTCTTTATCTACAGCGACCTTTCTCAGGAGCCCCCCGCACTTCGAGAGCTGGTAGGCAACCTGAGCCCGAAGCCTTTTCACCATGACAAGATAGTGACTAGCTCGGTTAGCGTTTTTACTGTTGGTTTGCATTGAAGCACTTTGCCTGTCCTCGGTTACCTCCTCACTGGTACCAAAATCTTCATGAGAAGGCAACAGCGACTCTACTTTTCGCTTTGATGAATTCCCAGGGGCTGGGCGGTCCCGACATGCGGTCCCGACGCGGTCTCTTTGCAGCTGGCACAATGTGGGACGGATAGAGTTGGAAGATGGTCGGTACAGCTCCCACAAGCAACTTCCGTATTCGGCAATCTGTAAACATAATCACTCTCATTGAAGTGTTTGCTACACACTACAGTTGATGCGGACTTATTGTTGACAAGATTTCCACGGCAAACGTTTTTTCGCCACTTAGAACATTTCCGCATCACTAGGAAATTGGTGAAAGAAAACACCCGGCGTCTTCCCCTGTTGAAATTTGCAAAATGGCACACAAAAGTACACCATGGCTACAGTGATCGCGTTTGAGGCAGAAGGAAGAAACGACGCTTTTACACTTGCAACGATCCCACGGAGAAAGCTCACACCTTCAGCTGCAAAAGCTGGCGCACAGTAGGTAGCACACGAGCGATCGGCGACATAGGCATGCTGCTTCGGACGCCACCGTCAAGCACAGAAGTGGTGAGGTAATTACTCCCACAAAAGTAGACCCACATTGCAGGGAGAACGTCCACACTCATGCGGTGGGCATCAGCGGGCAAATCTGATGGACGTTGTGCGCACAAGAATCTCACCAGTTGGCACTGCAGCATAGAATAAAGAACCAATTTGACAGCAGTAACTGAAGGCAATGGCAGCAGCAAAACCAAGCACGCGTGATCCTTCGCTCCCGCGGACACGGTGGGGAGGTAGCGACCTCTTGCGGCGAGCCATCGAGCTACTCGTCAAGAAAAAAATTCTATTGACTCCCGTCGCGTTCCAAAGGCCGTAAGGTAGCGCGGAGGAGAGTCGAGTCCGGCCGTGCTGCTGATTGGCTATCGAGTGGCTATGGCAAGGTATCGGCCACGTATTTGGGTTAGGCTAAGCACTACCAAGTCATCCCCAGCATTTTCCGGAATTTCTTGATTATTGATCGATTATCGATTAGCTATTGATTGGCCATCAATGACTGACTAAGCTCAAGAAGTCCCAACCATGCTTATCTAGACATAACCAGGCGCAGCTTCGCTAGTTCACATGGGTATGCGCCATTGTGCTTGGACCCTTTCTGCACAACCATCCGGATCGGGCCACAATTTCTGTTCGCGGTTGACACATTGCGCCTGGCTCTTAAAATCTTGCAAAGGTGAAGTACCCAAATTTGCACACCAACATTGAAGGGGTTACGACAGAAACATTACATTACAAGGCCGGAATTATGTTGTGCTCGGTGTGATTTAGAGCGCCACTGTTCTGACAGATTTCGGAATATTTCATGAGCTCTCTTCAAAACGCCCTACACAACAAAAAGCGCGCATGAACAAATTAACCTTGATGTTTTCGGATGCGTTTGGCAAACCGATAGTAGCATAAGTAACCTAAATAAATTATTACAAAGTTAAGAAGTATCTCAACGCAATAAAATAGCACGAGAACACTGGCGCCTGCACCACGGCAATGCTGAAAAGATCCTTATTTTAGCCGCAGTGGGCCCAACTGTTAGAACAATTTGTGCATGATATCTGGGGCACTCTTAGGAACATGCCTAAAGTTGCATTTTGTTTGATCTAAACTATAAATGTTAAAGAATATTACTGTCACTTTATCGGCTGCAATGCAAGAAGATCGTGTTTTTCTTCCTCCACAGATGTGCTTGGAAACTTGAGCAGCGCTGGGGAGAAACCACATACTGTGCACAATCTAGGAGCCATGTACGGAAAGTGTCTAGGTAATTAATGTCATTGTCAATGTAGTGTAATGTCATTCTGAAATTTTCTAAGACTGAAGCAATTCATGGTTTTAAGGTTCACGTAATTGATGTTCCCTCGCTGCAAATACTGGTTTAGCTCAGCTCTACCGTATAATAAGGACGGCATGTCGCCACGTAAAAATTTCGTGGTATAATTCGATGGCTCGGTCACGCGTAAATTACTATGCGTTCGTATGGGTAACAACTACTGCCATTACCTTGAAAAAAGAACACATAATAAGGGGAAATTATTGCGGGCTATTTGTCATGAAAGTATTTTCGCGCGTACAGATAGGCTATTCGCCATGTTAAATATTATAAAATATACGTTTTGCTGTTTTAAGCCTATATTATTTAAGCCTATATGATGTAACACTATATGATTTTAAAAATGTCATTAACACTCTAACTAGTCTGTATGTTGGTTTTATTCTGGCGGATATCATATTTTTTTACCATAAATCATTTTCGACTACAGTCACGCGAGACGGCTTCATTTGGCTGCTCACGCATCTTTGTTTTCCTTGGCCTTCCCTAACGGAAAGCTGAAAATCATGTCAATTCAATATTATAAAATAAACACCACGTTTCAAATTAAGACGGGCCTGATAATTCAATGAATGAAAACGGCTTGAACGTGGCCATCCTCCGGTTACCACCATGCAGAGAGCTCCGAAAAAAACGCGTTATACGTGCCGTTACCGTTAAGGGAATCAGCGTCACTGGCACGTGCAGATTCTTTTTCTCATAAACCTAATCAATTCCGTGCTTTTAAGTGCTGTGTTATTGAAGCCGAATAATATGTCACTTGAATGGGTAGAAACCTTGCTGATTGATGAAGTGTAAAACACCAATGACCGACAGAGAGGCGCAAATATAACATGTACAATTATCCTTCTTTATTCTGTATCAGTAGAATTATACCATGAAAAACCAGCCGCAGCTCAAATGCTCTGGCTGCCATACCTTTCGAGACCATCTTTTTCGGGCGTCCTGTTGCGCTGTGTGTCCAAGACGAATGAACATCCAGTTTACGTAACACATGTGCAACATTTACGTTTACATTGTAATAATTACAGATATTTTACTTAGTATTTCATAAACTTTCCTCCCCTAATATTCAAATAAGGCGATCATTGGCATATTTACACATTTTGTTAGGTCTCTAACCAAACCACGTGACAATAAACCTTGGCAAAATGGTTACTTGGTGGCTATCGCTCACACGTGAACGCACCTTATAGTCAATGTCGAAGTCCCCTCTTCAAGGAGGTAATTCCTAGCCTTTATATCCCAGCTCTTAGGCGTCCGTTCCTGCTTCGAGTGTTGGCGGCGGCGGCGTAACCAAGCGAACGAGCACAGCGGAAGATGAAAGCGAACGCAGATCGCAGCGGGGGATGGAAGACGCGACGAGGAAAGGAGAGAGGAGGGTGTGGCGAAAGCGTGAGAAGAAAATCGTAGTGCGGCGACGATGGCTACGAGATAGCGCCAGAGTAGCGCGCCTTGTCTGGTATATTAGTCGGCGGCGGCAGCTGTGAATTGCGCCCACGCGGCTCTCGCAAGCTACAGATTAACGAGACAGTAGCGCCACAATTCGCTCCGTTTGCCACGTGCCACACGACGCATATTGTCCGCGCCAGCGAATATATTAGAGCTCCGCACTCGATCGGGCTTAACCGAAAGCCCCGGCCCGGCCCAGCCCGTGGGCCGGGCCGTGCCGGGTAGAGTAGTTTTTTCACGGGCTGGGGCCGGGCACGGACGCGGCATGTGCTTTTTGACCCAGGCCCAGGCTGCGCTCGGACTTTCTAGTGGTGTGCATGTAACGTGCAGCGAGTTAATTTCGCGCGTCTCGACTCTGAAAAATCATGTCTTTTTCGGGCTCGGGCCACGCTCGGGCCTAAAGTAAAGGGGTGGCGGGCCGGGCCGGGCGGGTAACGTAGATTATTTCCGGGCCCGGGCCGGGCCCGGGTCTCGGCATAAAACTTTTGGTCGAGCTCGAGCGAGCAGCCCAACGTAAGAACGGGCCCGGGCTGGGCTCGGGCTGAAAAAATCGGGCCGTGCAGTGCTCTACAATATCTCGCGAAATGAAAACACCTATACAGCTGCGCTCAAATTTCGAGTTAGGTAGTATCGTAATCGTTCGTGATCTGTTTTCTCAATCTGTCGGTATAAAGGTTATAAGTTCTTGAAGCGCGCGTTTCTACAACAGGTTACATGGTTGGCTTTGACACAAGGGAGAAATATTAACTGCTTTAAAGCTAAAGCTAATATCCGTTTTGGTAAAAATTGCTTTATCACGAAGGTAGGAACGGGGGTCTCTGAAATGGGATATTTGGGAGATACTGCAATGATTGAAAGTGAAATTGCAGAAGAAACGAGATGTTAATAGTCAGAGTGCAAGGAGGGTGAAGTGGTCCCGAAGAAAGGTATGGCGATAATGCACGGGTATTAAAGTAATCTCGAAGACCGTGCAGTTTTTACTGTTACAATGTGTGGCATGTTCTGTGATCGGACACAATGCTGCGGCTGACGAACATCATGGCGAGCGCTCTACGGGAGTCTCTTGATGTGGACGGACGCAAACTGTAAGCACTACTACTAAGTGGTTCGATATGAGAAAAGGAAAGGTTGGCGCTATCTTCTGCAGCACTTGAGGGAGCGTAGCTCAGCCCCCATAAGCACTATTGAATCAGGTACTCATTAGTGAAACAATAAAAAAATTAAGACCCTACCCCTACCGGGAACAGGGGGGCACGCGAAGTTTGTCGTACCGTCAAAATTTGGTGTCGCGTTTCCTGGCCTCAGGAGTTCGCTGCCCTTCGTTGACGCTGGGCTTCGGTGAGATGGGGCTTGAACGTGAGATACGCTGCCTGCCGCTTGAACCGATCCTGGGCTTGGGCTGCCTTGAACGCAACAGGATCCGCACGGCGAGCGCGAAAGTGCTTCCTGTGGCGTTGACGGCATTTCTCGTCCAAAGTGGCCTGTCCCGCCGCCGACCGAACAACGCGTGGTCTCCCCATCCGTATGACGAGCGTGCACTGAAAACGAGACCCGACGCAACGCGCGCGAGGTCCTTTCCTTCCTCGGCTTTCTCCCGGCACACGCTCACTCCTGATTGGGTGCTCCCGTCACATGTTACAGGCACGTGCCTCACGTGTTTCACCAGCGCGAGACGGGATTTTTGCGGTCAACCTACAACGGCGCCGACACTTGTGAGGCAAAACAAGCTTCGCTTGAATACTGGGCTTTGCGCTGCTGCCGCATCACGTTGTCGGAGGGTTCATGGAGCAGGCACGGTACACGTTAAGGAAAGCTTTGTGCTCTAGAGAGTATATATTGTTCGAGATAGTTGCCAGGCATGCTTGAGGGAGTACCCAGGGTTTTCAAGCGAGAGCTCTGGATTAAGCGATTATAGCACGCGCCTCTGACTTCGACGTCGCATGAAATAATGAACGAAGTCCTAAGAGAATACAGGACTCGACAGACCGAGTTTTGGAAGAACTAGCACCAAAACGGCATTGGCGGCATTACTTGAAAGGCATTGGCGATGCGGATACTAACGGGCAGAAGTTGTGCAAATTACATCTTGTGTGAAAGCTTGCACAAACTCAACAGGCTTGCTTACCACTCACAGGCAGCAAAAATCGTTGAAGCGCAGAACGCATCACCAGGGATTCTATGATACGAAAAGGACTGAAATAGCGGAGGCTACAGAAGATATCCGGACGTAGTCGGCGAGTCCGCCTAGGAGCATTTGGATTCGTGCGTCGGTCATTAAGTCCCTTCTCCGCCTGAAATGGTGCCCTCATTGCAAATAAGTTCTTCGGTTCATCGGTGAGCTGGGGTTTAGAGCAGCCTATGAATACATGTTCGCTCAGTGACGGGAGAAGGTTTAATTGCTGTTCTGCAATCATTTAGGGAGAGGTTCCGAAGTCAACTGCAGGCGCCGAAGTTGGCAGGTGAAAAACTAAACACTATGGCCAGGCACAGGTTGAGATGTAAAATTGCATGATATTTTGAGGAGCATGAAATAAAACTGGTTTCTTTTAAATTTGTTTCTTCAGAAAAATACAAAAAATTGAAAAAAAAAGATGATTGCGCACAGAGCTACGAAAACCCCAACACATTTATTTGTTTAACAATGAAAATAATGTAATTGCCACATTATTGCTTCACAAAAGTCCCAGCAGAGCTTACAGATTCAAAATCTACGCATGATTTCACGTCAATGCATTGATTTCACATCAAAGCGCCCAGACATTTGTATCAATCTGCGTCCGATTCATTTCCGCGTGACGGGTAAACGCTTCGCTGTGCAGCAGACGACGCCTTCCGGACATTCAGGTTCGAGTGCACGTACACAATTTTTTGCACTCGATCCCCTGCGAGCTTGTTGCGTAGCGTGGCTTGCACATTTGCAAACTCGGACCAGTTCTTTCACATGCCGCAGAAGAATGAGGCAACTTTCAGTACGCCACAGGCAAAGGTGCTCAAGGATTGGTTGAAGCAAAGTCTATTTGCCACCGTGTGGATGGATCGATGTGCTTAGCAGACTCCCAAACTCCTTCTTTTCACCAAATTTTATTGCAAAAGCTTTTTTAAAACAAACTTCCGCGGGCAAGGTCTGTTTTTTTTTTCAATTTTATCCAGGTTGAAAAAAACACGAAAGAAAAAAGTCTTTTTTCGCAATTTTCAATGCTTTTTTTTTCAACCGCTTACGTCTCTAGGCAGAGGCGCCCTGTGTCGCCACTTAGTCTCTAGAGTCAGTGCAAGAGTATGTTTATATAGGTTAATTGCTCAGAGGGGACACTGATCAAGAGAAGGAAATTTACAGAACAATAGAAATGGCTTGGAGTGCATGCGGCTGCATTACCAAATACAAACTGGGAGCTTACTGTTGTCGTTGAAAATGAAAGTGCACAACGTGCTAACATATTGGGGACAAATTTGGGGTTAACAAGCTCTATAACTAGTTAGGGACCGCGCAAGGAAGGATATAACGAAAAATGTTAGCCGTAACGTTAAAAGACAGGAAGATATCAGTTTGGATCAGAGAGCAAACGAGGATAGCCGATATTCTATTTGACAGGAGAGAAGAGGTATTGCAGATCCAACAAGGTGGAATCTTCGTATATACAGCGAAGCTTTGTTACAGTACATAAAGAGTAGCAGCACGAGTACATCTACGCACGCACGCACGCACGCACGCACGCGCACACACACACACAAGCACGGGCATACACAATTTATACCGAGCCTTTTCTTACGCGGAGTTGCTGACTACTATAGCGACTACGACCGAGTCCTTGAACACATCATGATTTCACAAGGAAGCATGCGCATACGTACGTACGAGCTCCCCAATTCGAATCCATTCTATCCATAAGAAGCATTTGCTTCCTCATTACCGTGCAGCTGCGGATGCGCGAAGGCCAGCTTTCTGTTTTTCGTTTTTCTTGATCACGTACGGCCAACGCCGCCGCTATAGTATAAACCGCGGATGCACAGAAGCGAGCGTCAACCGATCGTGGCGCTACAAACCCAGCAGCGCTAAAGTCCCTATATAAGAAAGGTACCGCCATCTACTCTTTCCTCCGCCGCCTCCTCTCATAAAGCGCTTGCTTTTTTCTTTACTTTTTGCTTGCGAAAGCCAAGTCGACGGTGGCGCACCTAGAAAGTCCACGTTGAAGCTTTCAGGCCGGGCGCGCGCCGCCGCCGGCGACTGCGGCTGCGCAGAGGACTTTCAACATGGCTCTGAGGCGGAAAAAAAGAAAATATAAAGAAGTGAAAAGCGCGCACTATCCTCGTCCAATCGGAGATACAGGAGAGAGAAAAGCGGCGTTTGTCAAAGAATGGCGGTACTTTTCTTATATAGGGACTTTAGCTCCGGCTGGCGCTATCGCACCGCGTGCGCGTTCCGAGTGTCAGACATGACTGGCAGATGATAAGCTTTCCTTGTCAATATGCCCAGCAAGTAAAATGCGGCACGCTTTCAAGCCGTCGCGATGCCTGTGTGATTAACAGAACTGAAGCGTGACTTCCAGACCATAGCAAATTTATTGGTCTAAGAAAGATATAGAGAACTGAAACAAAGGCTCAAGCTGGCACAAAGTTTGGGGAAATAACGAAGCAGAACTGCTCGACAAAAACATACTTTGCATTAATGAATATTTGGTGAAGTCTCCTTCGGCCAGGATGGCGGATTCCATGCCCATTGGCATAGAGGCAAACAGGTCTGTGGCTAGCTCAGTGCCGCGAAGCCACTCGGCGTGAACAGCAGCCCAAAGGGAGTCCTTGTTCGTTTTATGGAGCTGCAGACGTGACAAGCGTGATTTCACATTTCCCCAGACATTCTCAATTGGATTTATGTCCGCTGGCCACGAAAGTTTACGGATGGCAAGGTTCTCTAGCATAGCCTCCACGGAACGTGAAGTATGGATTCGAGAAAGGTCATGCTGATAATAAAACAGCCCATCCTTGAATGGCCCATCCAAAGCAAAGGGCAGGACAACCTGCTCTATTACATGAGAGCATTCTGCTGCAGTGAAGCGTTCATCTAGCCGTATAAGGGGACCCAAGCCTTCGGCTGTGATGGCACCCCACACATTCACGGAGCAGCGCCCGCTGAGGCTTGTTCGCTTGAAGCAGGTGGGATGAAAGCTGCATAAAGTAAAAAAAGAAAGTTAAGTTTGTCTTTACGCGCGTCAAAATGGTATAATACGTTTAGGCCAATCGCTACTGTATCCAAACATTTTTCTTCTATATTATAGCGAAGTAGGCACCTAGCATTAGAACAGGGACTGCACTGTGACTGTAACGTAGTTTTTATTCATTGGCTCAGAATGCACCTCAAGCCGTTAATTCCTGACATGGAGCAACCAAAAAGTAGCTAATCTAATTGCAGAACACGTGTCTGACTTTAAAAGACTGAAATATATATTATGTTCTTTAAACGATCGCGAGTCGCACCCTCATGCGACATTCGTCGTAGAGCTATCTTCGGTAGATTTTGGTGCTACTCTGACTACACTAGCACTAAGTGAACGAATTCAGGACCAGATATTTACAAAGAGCGACGCAATTCAAGAGCACTAGGGTGCAAAGGCTTACCGATGATTTTCTTGACGCCACACTTTCAGTCTCTCGTGACCCTTTGTGGTAAATGTGCTCTCATCTGTGAACATCACCTGGCCCCAATCCTCCACAGACCACTCTTTGTGCGATTGTGCGAATTGTAGACGGGTGGCTTTGTGGCGATCCGAAAGCAAAGGCTTTCTTGCGGCTGTCCTGCTGTGAAGGCCCGCTTCGTGGAGGCGCTGTCGAACCGCTTGAACGTCAATGTTTAGCCCGAGCTCCGTTTTGATCTGCTGGGCTGTTAAAAAAGGATTGTCTACGGCGGCTGCAATAATTAGTAGGTCTTCTTCCGCGGTCGTGGAACGTGGCCGCCAACCGTGAGGAAGGTCCGAGAGTCTATCTTCAGTTTTGTAAGCTTTCAAAACTCTGTTGACTGTCGAAAGCGCTCTTCTGGTAATCTTCGCAATTCTTCTCTGGGAAATTCCTTGGCGGTACAAAGCGATCATTCCGATCCTGTTGGCGTCCGACGCTCGCGGCATCTTTTTCTTTTCAAACTGAAGGGACTCAAGCCGATAGCTTTGCTCCTACGCCGTAGGAGAAGACATCGCGCATGTGCAGCTCCACTTCCAATCATAGTTTTCATTTTTGAAGCTTGTTCTTTTTTATTTTCATTATCACCGCTGCCGTGAGGCAGCGATGATCAAGCTCGCTTAACGCTTCAGTTATGTTAAGCACACAAGTATCGCGACAGCATGAAAGAGTGCCTCATTTTACTTCCCGGACATATTGGCATGGAAAGCTTATCATCTGCCAGTCATGTCTGACACTCGGAACGCACACGCGGTGCGATAGCGCCAGCCCGAACATGATTCTAGCGCTACGGGGGCGCCGGCTGAAAGCAGAAATCCGCCTAGCGACAGCCAATGCCTATGGCAGTTGGACACGTATCCTCGCACTAGCGCTGACTGAGCCAAAAGCCACGCTTTCCGCAGTTCGCGTTTTGTTTCATCGCGATAGTACAGTTTGCGCTGTCATCATTACTGTACCGTCACCCTTCCTAGTTTTCAAATAAAATAGAAGCAGAACAGAAACCAAAATACCGCAGGATAGGGGGCGCACCATCGCACAGCACGATCAAACCGGATGTGCCCGCCTGTGAATGGTGATGACTGGACGGCGCGCACTATACCTTCAGTTATGCTTGGGCCACGCGCTCCGCTGTTCGCGTTTCTTTCCATCGTGATAGTACTTCCAGCGATTTGTGCGCGACTTCGCGACTGCAGCGACCCGTCTTTACTGACAGCCTCCTGACTTCCAGCACTCCCTGTGTGTGGTCTGATGACTCCAATGCAGTCTTTGGCAATTTAAATCACCTCTTCACCTCAAGCCGAATCCTGCGTCACTTCGATGAGAACGCCCCGACCATCTTTCCGGCTTATGCTTGTGGCCACGGCATCAGCGCTGCTCTCATGGAACGTAATGCCACCGCTGAAGAACAAGTAGTAGCGTGCACCCCCCAAGCCGCACCTTTTTTTTTCTGCAGAACGAAATTAAACCATAACCGAACAGAAATGTGTTGCCATCGTTTGGTATATTAGAAAGTTTCGCCGTATCTGTATGACCGTCATTTCACTATCGTCACTGAGCGCCACGCTCTGTACGCGTTGTCGTCAAAGAACTTGACCGGCCGCCTCGGACGCTGGGTTCTCCGTTTACAGGAGTATTCCTTCATTGTCAAGTGCAAATAAAAAAAATTATTTTTTCCATTCCATTCCATCAAGGCGCACATGTTCTTTCCCGCTCTCCGCTGCCGTCGCCTACTTTACCTCTGTCCACGGCTTGTCCACTACCACCTAGACAAGCTGTGGCTACTCCGGATAACAACTCTTTAGCACTGATAGACGCCTTCCCTTCATCTAGGCCAAATGATTTTACTTTGCATCAACACAACGACTTGTATTGCCGCTCTATTACAGAGCAGCTCAGTGGCTCCAAATGACCCCCAAAACAGTCGCTTGCGACGCCGCCGTGCTCGGTTCAGGCTTCACAATGGCGCCTTACAGCGGTACGTTTATCCCCACTCAGGTAACCGATCACTACCCGCTATTCTTCGTTCCCTTCGTCTCAATGTATTGGAAGCATTTCATGACGACGCAACTGCTGGGCACTTGGACTTCCACAAAGCTTACAACGGTGTCAAGTCCGGCTACTTCTGGCCTGGTCTCTTTAGCAGCGTTGCTAATACGTCTCTTCTTGGGAGTCCAGCTAGCACCGCAAACGTTCAACCACCGCTCCCGCGGGGCCACAACAGCATATTCCGTGCCCTTGCACACCATTTCAGTTCGTCAGCGTCGGTCCGTATGGCCCACTCCCAAAAACTCCCACTGGCAATTGTGGATTATCACTGGTGTCAACCATATAACAGAGTTCTCTCTAACCCGGCACTGCCTCTCAGGTCGCCGAGTTTATTTTGCGTTCCATCGTTCTTGCAGCACGGAGCTCCACGTGGACTCCGTGAGAAGTTTCTGCATCACTACATTCGCCCATGCACCATCACAGAACAAATTTCTGGTGTGAATTACCGCACTCCTAGCACATTTTTTATGGACGCCTGCCGTCGCCACAGCGCTGTGATTGTCTATGTGTCGCGCCTATAAAGCCGTTCACCCGCTCGCTTATCCTTTTACTAGCGGCCGGGTTGTCCGCTACAAGAGAGGGGGGAAAGAGTGTGAGCGCTTTAGCGCGCATCATCGTTTTCATCTGTATATCATCATTAGCCAGTTATTCTTGGCGGGTGCTATCTGCGCCTTCACCTATTAAAAGCTTTTGGTCGGGTTCAGTCGTTTTAAAACATATATAGTGACAGGATTTTTCAATGGACTAAATGTAATTTGACGGATAAGAACCACAGTTTCGGGGTTACTTTTCGCTTATTTCCGCAGCAGTGTCGGCTGGTTAACTAACCGCTAGCAGTAATGTAATCTAATTACTTGCAGGTTTAGGAAAATAGCCATCCTTCGCACCAACATTACGTAATATTCTCAGTAGCAACATTAGGGAATCCCGAAATATTGTCGTCGGTTCACCGTCCGAAACGTCAAAAACGATGTCGTGCTTGCCACACACACACACACACACACACACACACACACATATATATATATATATATATATATATATATATATAACCTTCTATTCCTTTTTTGGTTACCGCGGTAATGTATAAATTGAGCTATGTGTGCTTGCAATCGCGCTCTTGGTGAAAGCCAGACCCCGGATGAATGGTCAACATCTTAATGTTTGTGTTTTTCTACGTGCGCCTGCACTTCCTTTAACTTATGTATATATATATATATATATATATATATATATGAACGAGATGAAAGGGAACCAAGGGGCCCGATTATTATTAATCATGTCATACGAAGCCAACAAACCATGACACCAAGGACAACATAAGGGAAATTACTTGTACTTACTTATTGAAATAAAGAAATTATAAATAATGGCAATGAAAATGGATGAAAAAACAACTGTCTGCTGGTGGCGAAAGAACCCACGTCTTCGCATTACGCGTGCGATGCTCTTATCATTGAGCTATCGTGGAGCCGTTTTCCCTACCACTTTCTGGGGTGCTTATGTTTTACAACTAGAACTTACGCTGGGAGTGTTAGCCAGCGCCACCACTCACAAACCATGGCGGTGGATGTGGAACATCCTTTCTGCCGCAGGCGTCACGAGGACGTGATCTTTTTTAGGTGATGGCAAATGGTCAATAAACCCACATAGGCTACCTGAAGGCATCAATGTTGCCGGATTCGACGCCTCGTAATGTAATGAACTAGAAGAAAGGGAACCGAGGGGCCCGAATATTATTAATCATATCTTAAGAAGCCAACAAACAAGGACACCAGGACAACATAGGGTAAATTACTTGTACTTACTAATTGGAATAAGGAAATGATAAATTAATGGAAAGGAAGAACAACTGTCCGCAAGTGGGGAACGATCCCACGTCTTCGCATTACGCGTGCGATGACAGTTGTTTTTGCATCCATTTTCATTGCCATTAATTTATAATGTCTTTAATTCAATTATTAAGTACAAGTAATTTCCCCTATGTTGTTCTTGGTGTCATTGTTTGTTGGCTTCCTATGCTATGATTATGTATGTATATATATATGTATATATATATTTATAATCGGTCCGAACAAGAAGGCTAGGCTTACCTAGGGCTTCCATGTAATGTGTGTGCCTCAGTGCGATGCTTCCTACGCATTACTTAAGCAGTGGTTGATGTCTCAAGGCCCTTGAAATTACTAAACTACGAAGCTCACTCTGACATTATATTTCAAATTTTCAGACAAGAATGATGCTCCTGGTGATTTCGCCAATGTTCTAAAGGAATATGGATATAATAACTGGCCAATCAATAGTACGAGA
This sequence comes from Dermacentor silvarum, assembly GCF_013339745.2. Lineage (NCBI taxonomy): Eukaryota > Metazoa > Arthropoda > Arachnida > Ixodida > Ixodidae > Dermacentor > Dermacentor silvarum. The sequence goes on along the minus strand of NC_051155.1, from coordinate 40,565,498 downwards.
AATGGCGATGCTGGATGGAATGTTACTGATTTCTTTAACAATTCTGGAATTAATGTATTGTTTGATTTGGTGGTAATTACTGACCCTGAAAACGCCTCAAACTCCATTATTAAGGTAATTACAAATTTTGTTTTTATTTCGCTGACTATGTTTACTGTTCAGCGTGTATTTTACATTGTCGTGGGGTGTAATTTTTAATTTCCTAACTGTTATAAGCAGAAACGTAATTTCGACAAATTCATGACACTTTTTGTTTGCGCTACTTTATTTCCATGAGACTGCGTTGTCGCCATTGTCATGTTGCGCAGTTTTGATGTGACGCGGAGTAATAAAAAAATTAATTGCAACGATACTGCGGTAAATGTCTTTATAACGTGCTGAAAGAAACGTTGGCCTCAGCCGCCTAAGTGAGTTCTGTACAACACCAATAATTATTCTTACCACAAATAGCAATAAAAGAAGCTACAGGCAACGCTAAATGTGCCGTGTAAAGCTAGATATAGTTCGACCCCTACTTCGAAGTAAAGAAAGGTGCAAAACCGCAACCACAAGAAATCGCCGAAAGAGGTTTATTTCCACAGTAGGCACTGCCACCAGTAGCAAGCGTGCACAAGGCTTTCCCACTAAATCTGCAATTGCGTCCTCAAGTAGCGCATGCATTGCACCAGGACCACGAAATGACGTTTTACGTGTGTTGCACATCGATAGGTTTCCTTTTTTGTGCCCGCCAATATATCGCACACTTTTTTCAAACAAGCCAGACTTGCACTAAGCGGCCATGTTGCCGTGCACTTCAGCGAACTGGAAAGTTTTCGTGTTGAACGACTGAAACCTGACTACTCGTGCTGGTGTTCATCGCTCACAAATAAGAAATGACACACGCTGTCGATCGGAAGAGCCAAAGCAAAAGGGCACGGCGGCAAGAAAGAAAAATGCCACCAAACATATTTGAATACGAACACGGCTTCAGTTCGGCCAAAACAAAGTTTAAAAGAAAACAAAGTTCAAAAGAAAGCTAACGATGTCATACGCGTAGCCGGGCAGCAGCAGCAAGTTCATAAACAGTGAAGTCGGCTCGCAGAGCTTTCCCAAAGAATGCGGGCGAGCCGATCTTGTTGAGGTGGAAGCGATTGCTGGGCTGGGTTTCCCGGAAGTGTAGATTTGACGACTTCTCTCAAGCAGGTTGAGCCAACTTGAAGCGAACTACCGTGAGCTTCGTTGCCGACGTTGTTTTGTCGTCTCGTACGTCAACTAGTTACTCCGAGTTCCCACGCGGCTAGGCGGCCCAGACGACATTGGACGGCAATAGCCCCTCGACTGCTTCTTAGCAGATCACAGGCTCAGCTTCTAGACTGATTAGCAGTGACTAAAACCTTCGCTCAAATAGTCTCTCCTTTCTCTAGTTCCCTAGGTCGGGGAACGGCAGGTATGGGTGACGGTTCACATAATTATTTCATGAATCCTTTGGGAGGATTTTTATTAAAAGGGCCGCCCCCCTTTTAATAAGGGGCGAGGGTACGGTTGATGACCCCCCCCCCCTTCTAGAGGTCGCGCCCCCGCACTGCACCACACAGACACCCACGAACACCCTTTGGCCCGTTGACAAGCACAGAAGCAACAGCCGCAACCGTCCACACGGCGCCATATTCTCGGACAATACATACTCTGCTAGCAATTTGTGGACACGGTACAGAGACATCGCGTATCTCGGGGTTTCCGGAAAGCACTTGAGCCCTCCCGTCTCAGCAAACCACTCAAGGCACGCGCGGGGCAGAGAAGACACAGGGAAGCGTAGAAGGGACTCTCGGTGCATGCATCAAGGTCGCGCGAACAAAAAAACTAAATTTCCTTTTTTTTTCGGCTGCTTGCCCGAGTGACTGGCAATACCCGTCTTGCTAGGCCGTTCCTACATCTACGACGTTTTGGCGCCCGTTCATCTGTGCGTCGATGACTTGAAACTATGCCGCATCGTGACAGATTGTAACTAAGGCCATTTATGTATGCAGCTAGCACGCGCGACATGTCGCATATCGTGGCCCGTATGCATGCTCTTTTGATAACATGTTTTCTAATTAGTCCTCTCGTGCATCAATTAAATCCAGAGGATAAAAACATTATTTTTGGCATAAAAGCTTTGCTAAGGCCACAAAGATCATGACAAAACTTTATTTCTAGTAATTGAGAGCCTCTTCAACACATTTTTGATGTGTTCCCATATGAGGGCAACATACTGTAAGCCGATATTAGTCCTTGGTTTCAGTACACATAAAATATATAATACTCTAAAAATTATTGAGCATTCGTACTGGAACACTGAAAGAAACAATTACAATTGAAACTGAAGTGCTGACTATCACTATTGCACATTCCGCTTATGCACTGTGGAAGGACTGGAAGCACTTGGGACAGAGAGGCACGTTGCAGCAATGGCAGAGGTACCTTGTCTTTCTGCGGCAGGGAAGGATTCGACAGCGGCTGGCGTACTTTTGTTCGCTCTTATTTGGGAAATGGCGCCCGCCGTCGAACCTCTTTTCCAGGGGCACATGGTGCGGCACTCTCTTTTTTATGGGCGCTGACGACGAATCGTTGGATGGCCGGCCTCGTCGCTTCGAGCTCTAGCTGTGCTTCTTCACCGCGAAATACGAGCGCCTTGGCAACTCGACTTCGGAACTTAAGTTGGTCCATGTAATGTTCCACACCTTTGTCCCGCCTCCACGCAATCCAGGCGTTGACAACTGTTGCATTTATTAAGTGGAAGAACATCCTCAGGTAGCCCCTCTTGTTCCGGACGTCATTTCTGTACCTTTAAATCAAGGAAACCATGAGGTCGACACCTCCCATGTGTTTGTTGTAAACTTTCAACGAGTACCACCGGTTGACATCAATTACTTTCCTATCTTTTCTGTTGTACCTTTTGGTAGTGCCTTCAGGCTGCCGTCCTGCGTAGCTGAAAATAACGTGAACAAGCGCGCTGTCCAGCCACCTTTTCACTGTGATGTTGTCTGCTGAGGTGTAAATTGATGTGCTTCCCCTTCCGTCCACTTTGAGTTCTTCAAAGTCTTTAGCTTTTTATCTGCTCTTCGCACACGGTTTGCACGGCATGTCCCGGCGAACAATATTCCAAGTTATCTCTGATTCCTGACAAGGGCCATGGATGTGAAGAAGTTATCAGCATAAAATTTATGATTTTTCCCTTCAAGAGCCTCGGATTGAAATTCGCTTGAAACACTGGATCGCCCACCAGTTGCCCCTTGGTATACCTCAAAGCAATAAATGCAGCTAGGCACTCCTGCTCTCACCCATACCTTGAAGCCCCAGTGCTTCGACTTATTTAGGAGATATTGCTTTATGGAGGAGCGCCCCTTGAATGGAATCACCATCTCGTCCACGGTTCTGTATTCCTCAGAATCAACTGCAGAGCAAAATGTCGTTGAGTGCATCATTGACTTTCCTCATTCCAGCCACGTGGTCATTCTGGAAGCTCGGGGTGTCGCTGTTGTCCATGAAATGAAGAAATATTCGCAGCTCCTTCTGCTTGGCGGCAAACTCTACAAACTAAGCCCCTACGTCACTGCTCCAGACGATTCAGCTAAAGGGATTCTACATGGCATCCCCGGGTATGATACGCAAGCAGATACCAGCATAAGCAGCTTGCAGAATAATAGACCCAGAGTTCTGCACGCTCGGCGTCTGTGCACTTCTAACTCTGTTATCATTGTCTTCGAAGAACTAATGGTCCCCCACTACGTGAAGTACAGAGGAACGCTTATGAGCTGCTTGCTGCAAAAGAAGGAAATCGAAGTCTGTAGCATCTGCTGAGCTATAGGCCATCGCCGGGACAGATGCCCTACGCCTACCGTCAAGAGGTGCGAGAAGTGCGGACAAGACAATCTTCTGGAGGAACACGAGTGCGAACCGAAGTGCGTAGTGTGCGGAGGCCCGCGCATGGCACGCTCCAAAGACTGTAGGCGACGTTTCGCGACCCCACCGATCATACGATGACGCTGACTCCAACAACGGCTGATGCAGTTTACTACACAACCAATCCTGGAGCAGGGAGGACCTCAAGTGATACGCAACCACTCCAGGGAAAAAAAGCGCCAAGAGTCGGATACTGCACGGAGCTGTAGTCGCTCCCTCACCAACCCGCTGCTGTCTACCAGGCCGAGGTCTAACTCCCGACCCAGGAACACTCAGGTGAGCTAGGCTAGTGGGCCTCCCAAGCAGGCTACAGTCGAGGACAAAAAAATGCAAGCCCTGGAGGCGCGAATCGCAGAGCTAAGGGAAATTATTTTACCACAGGAAAAAGAAATCTCCCAGTTAAAGCTATTACAACGCAATTAGGAGCCGAAAACCCAGGTCCTACTTAACCATACTCAGCCTGCAGATATACAATCCGATAGTCACAGCCCAACCTCACAGGAACAACCTAGCCAGGCTAATAACTGACCTCCGCCTAAGCGTAAGGCCACGGAAGGTGACCGAACCAATAATTTGCGATGATATGCAAGGGCAGCTTAGCCTCTCTCGTACCTGGCAGCTGCTACGCTACCTTCTAGAACCAGCCACATGTAAATCGTCTCAACGAGAAGAGCTCCTTCGCTTAGCTCACTAATTTCAGGGCAGCAATGATGACCTATAACAAGCCCTCCAAAAAAACATACATAGCTTCCCACCCGTCCAAAGTTCCCCCGATTTCACAGGTCCCAAAACCCCTGCCATGGATGCTCCCATCCTTGAGGCGGAAGTGAGGGCGGCGGCGATTCAGTTATATGCCAAATTTTCCCCACTAGCAGATAAAATCACCAAAAAACCTCTTCAAAATTTAGACGATACCTCCAATAAGGCTATAACGGAATACATGAACAGATGTTGAGAGAAGGGCGTGCTCCAACAGCAATGGAAACATGCGAGGATTATCTTCATACCCAAACCAGTTAAAACCTTATGTTTGGAGAACCTCCGCCCCATTTCGCTTACCTCCAGTTTAGGAAAGTTAATGGAGCACGTTGCTCTTAATAGACTCCGCAGCTTTGTCGAAGACAACAATCTGCTTCCTTCCACCCTGATCGGGTTCCGCTTGGGGCTGTCGACTCTGGACGCCATGCTGCGTGTTCAGCATGACGTGCTGGATCGAATCTCTGCAGCGGGCACTAGGGCAATATTGGGGTTAGACTTGACAAAAGCCTTCGATAACCTTAAGCCTACAGCTATTCTTCAATCGCTACATTAGCTAGGTGTGTGGCCGCGCACTTACTCATATGTCAGAGACTTCTTACATAACTGCACAGCGGAGATAAACTTTGGTGATCTGCGCTCGAACACCATTGACTTCGGCAGTCGAGGAACGTTCAACGATCGGTTCTGTCTCCTTTTCTCTTTCATCTGGCGATGAGAGCGTTACCACTTCTACTGTGCCAGATCGCAGATGTCAAACATAGCATCTATGCTGATGACGTCACCCTCTGGGTATCCAAAGGGAACGACGCGCACATAGAAGAAACCCTGCAGGAGGCAGTGTAAATAGTTCATGACTACGTGAGACCTAGACGACTGGAATGCTCGCCACAGAAATTGGAATTACTTCTACTTCGAGAGCAACTCGGTACTCGGGGTGTTCGCAGCCCCCAACCAAAGATAACAATCTTAGTGGGAGCGAATCCGATCCCAGAAGTCCCTACGATTAGGATCCTCGGACGTCAAACTCAAATGAAAGTGTGGAAAGCTGAAACGCTAAGCAGGTTGGAGAAGGCAACACTACAAACAATAAGACTCATAAACAGGTTTACTAACACGCACGCGGGCATGAAGGAGGTGGACACTCTCCGAGTTGTTCAGGCTTTCGTGCTGAGCATAATTACGTTCTCTTTGCCATATCTACGCCTAACGCAAGCTGACAAGTCCAGGGTAGAGATACCTCTACGTAGGGTGTACAAGGTGGCCTTCGGCCTACCGATACGCACCTCTACGGAGAGGCTTCTCGCACTAGGACTCAACTATACGTTAGAGGACATGGTGTAGGGCCACCTAACAGCGCAATATGAGAGGTTGTCGCGAACTACATCCGGTCGCTATACTCTTTCAGATGCCGGCATTCGTTACACCCCTACTATAACCCCTTAAACGTACAACTTTTGTAAGAAGACATCTCAAAATTCTCCCCATACCTCGTAAGATGAACCCCACCCATCACACCGAAAGACGGCTGGAGTGCGCCAAAGCCTTGCACACCCCATTTGCAACTAGTCGTAAGCCAGTCTACGTTGACGCGGCCGAGATCCAAGGACGTCATGCTTTTTCGGTCGCGGTGATAAACTATGTAGGGCAAGCAAGATCAGGAGTTTCTATCAAAACGACTAACCCGGAGGAGGCGGAAGAGGCGGCCATCGCCTTTGCCATAGCCAACACTCCCAACGCTTTCATTATCAGCGACTCTAAATCCGCTATGAACAATTATATTAAAGGGCGTATTTCCCCACTAGCTAACAAAATCCTTGCCCAAAACACTAACTATCGCACTCTCCAAATTAATTGGGCCCCAGCCCACTCCTCACTCCCCGGCAATGAGGCCGCCCACCAACAGGCTCGAGCTTTCGCCTCCCGAGCCCACGGCCCACCCCAAGTCGGAACGGAGAATGAGGAGACAGAGCAATCTGGGTGGTCGACACGAGACCGACACGAGACCCGTCGCGCTCAGCGGCGTCGCGTCGCCGTAAGTGCTCCGTCAAGGCGCCCTTGTGACACGGTGTCGCAGCCAATGGGAATTTAGGTACCGTTTCTCTGCTACGGATGCGGTTTTTTCACTCAGTGGGCCATTTGATGCTTTGGAATCAAAATATTAAAAGAAATACACGTGTCACCCACAATGTTTTATTGATTAACTTCATGTATTTATTTAGACATACTGCAGCCCAATAGAGCGCTATAGTGGGAGTAGGAACGTTATACATTACTATACATTGCACATTAAAACATACCAAAATATGAAGAAAGGAAGCGCTTTACATGTTAGTGAGGTGCGTACCGGTGGTAGCTATAAAACGTTTAGTGATAGTGAACGAATATTGCCGGGTAGAGAATTCTATAGCTCTATTGTATGTGGAAAAATCTATTTGCATGTGTTAGTACGAGCAGAGATAGATGTTATGTTCAAGGCGTGGGAGATACGGGTAGGCGTTTGTAAATGTGATGTAGTTACGATCAGACCGAGCAGAGGTGGAGTTATTGTGTATACAAATTTTAAGGCTTCGATGCGATAACGTGAAAGTAATGGCTCCATGTTGAGAGATAGTTGAGCCTGTGTTGGTGAGAAACTGCGGCTGTAATTTTGGCAAATGAAACGAATAGAGTTTCGTTGAACAATATTGAGCGAAATGATTTCAGAGCGTTTGTAGGGAAACCATACATCATTTGCATGTTCTACAACTGGGAGAATCAACGTTTTATATAAGAACAGTTTAATACCGGGAGGGGTCTTAGCTAATGTGCGGCGCATATAACCTATATTTTTGGGGGGCTTTCCCGTTTATATATTCGATGTGTTGAGACCAAGAAATATGTTCTGTTAGAATGACTCCTAGGTATTTTGGTGAGCAAATCTTTTAAGTGGGATGCCATCCAGAGAATAATAGAACTAGAGGGTGCTCTGTCTATTGGCGAATGACAACTCGACGGTTTTACTACATTTGATGTTCATATGCCACGTTTTGCACGAAGTGTAGAAAGACATAAGCCATTGTGCTAGAGGGTGATGGTCATCAATGGAGTTAATATATTCGTATATTACACAGTCATCTGCAAAAAGTCTGATTTTAGTTGAGTAGCTACTAGGCAAATCATTCATACATATGAGAAATAAGAGAGGGCCTAATACGGATCCCTGAGGAACGACTGACGTGGCGTCAACAGGAGTTGATTCCACTAAGTTAAAAGGAACAAATTGTGAGTGAAAATGAAGAAAACTGGCTATCCAAGGAAGAAGACAGGGATTATTGAATATGGCGTTTAGTTTTATCAGTAGTTTAGAATAACCCACAGAGTCAAAAGCTTTTGAAAAGTCAGTAAAGATGGCATCCACTTGTTCACCTATGTCTAGGTTAGAAGTGACATCATGAACAAAATCGATTAACGGCGGTACACTGCTATACCCACGACGGAAACCATGTTGAGCAGATGTTAGAACGTCATTAGAATCGAGGAATTAGATTATGTGTTTGTGATCAATCTGCTCTAGCATCTTGCATGACTGGGGTGTGAGAGATATCGGTCTGTAGTTAGAAGTTGTTTATCACCTGATTTATACAAAGGCGGCACTTCGGCTGTTTTCCATTTAGTTGGTACTTCACCAGAGTTTACGGATTTTTGGAAGATTACGCTAAGGTACTGAGCGGTCCATAGCAAGTATCTTACAGGGAAAGAATTCGAGATACCACCTTAACCGGTGCACTTTTTAGTGTCGACAATCAATATTAGGGTCAAGATGCCATCGGGACTTTGCGATATCGAAACATTGCGATATCGCTTAGTTTATTAGTTCGTACATCATAATTACATTTTGGAACTACATGGTTATCGAGAGTGAAAACGGATTGGAAGTACGAGTTAAATGTATTCGAAACTACGATGGGGTCTTTAGTAATAGCGTCATTTCTCTTGAAAGAGCTACTGCCCGTCCTAGTAGGTAAGATTGATGTGCAGAACCTGCAAGGATTGGATTTAAGTAGTATGGGAAGTTGCACTGAAAAATCGAAATATTTAGCGTTTTAGTACGGGTACGAATTTCCTGCTTGGCATTTTCAAAAGGAGCGCAACGCGCAGGATTAGATTGCTTTGATTTGCGTAGTCTACCGACAAGGCGTGATAGGTGCAAGATATCCCGGTTAATCCAATGAAGTTTATTGTTTATCTTTCTTGTTTTTATTCGAAAGTAGTTATTGGTTAAAGATTTCACCAACGACTCAAAACAATCAACAAGACTCTCAACATGACTTTCGGTACTGGTCAATGGTCAATGTTATCTGCCAGGGTATCAGTGATAGACGTATCGTCAGCCTTGTTAAAATCGCGAAATGTGGAAGAACTAAACCGTCATGTGGGACAGGGTAGTGAATGTGTACGAGAACTGCGTTATGGTCCGAGATTCCTTCCAAGGTATCGTACTTAAAACCTAGATGAGCAAGGCTATTACTGATAAAAACTAAGTCAAGTATGGAGTTCTGGCACGTATTGTTATCAAATAATTGTACCAGGTTATGTGACAAAGGAAATGTAATTAGGTCTCTACAAACAGAGGCACTAGTGGCGGAATGTGTGAGCGAAAGCCAGTGAACGCCGGGAACGGTAAAGTCACCAAGAACAATTACGTTAGAAGTGTCGAAGTCATGTATGAAATGCGAATTATTGTGACGGAAGCGAGATGGAGGCGAAGGATATATTTACGAAATATATACAGTAGAGGCTAGGGCAAGAGATGTCCGATACGGCCCAAGTGCCAGCGTCTTCATCGTCGTCTTTGTCGCTCTTCCAAGCATCGCGTTGATCCATGTGTGGATCGCTCCGTAACATCACTCTCCGGCGGTTGAAGCGCCGTCCTGGCGCTTGCTATGAAGGCGAGGAGCTAGCTTCAGCCGGGAAACATGAACAACTTCAGTTGGCAGCGATGATTTCGAAGAAGCAGGATGCAGGAGTACAATTTCGTAAATTACGTCACCGAGTTGACAAAGAACCTTGTAGGGCCCGGTGTAACTTGAGAGGAGCTCATCTGATAGACCAATGCGGCGGACCTGGTATGCCAGTGGGCTGCTTGCGAAGCAGAAAGTCGATCGTGGGCAAGTTGACGAGCTGCACTGGCTCGAGCTGCGACATCACTGGCGTATTCAGTAGGCGAGTGAGGAGCCCAAGGAAGGAGAGTCTCGAAGGGCAATATAGGATGTCGGCCAAAGAGCAGATAAAACGGTGAATATCCAGCGGTGTCATGCCTCGAGGAATTGTACGCAAAGGTAACAAATGGTAACGTGCTGTCCCAGTCACGGTGATCTGGGGAAACATACATGACGAGCCTCTCGGTTAGCGTTCGGTTCAGGCGCTCGGTCAATCCATTCGTCTGCGGATGATAAGCGGTGATGAGCTCATGTTCAGTGGAGCAGGCACGAAGGATGTCATCCACCACTCTTGATAGGATGTACCTCCCGCGAATTACGTCATGTAGGAGAAAGTCAGCGACGTCTGTAGAACAGCTTGTCGGCAAAGCCCTGGTGATTGCGAAGCGCGTGGCGTAGTCTGTCGCGACCGCAACCCATTTGTTTCCCGAGATGGACGTAGGGAAAGGGCCTTGAAGGTCAAGGCCGACGCGGAAGAATGGCTCTGCGGGGATATCAATAGGCTGTAGCTGGCCTGCAGGCAGCGCTGAAGGGCGCTTGCGGCGTTGGCAGCGTTCACAAGCAGCGACGTAGCGGAGCACAGAACGGTACATGTCAGACCAGAAAAACCGGCGTCGGATGCGGGCGTAAGTACGCTAGACACTAAGGTGACCGGCAGTTGGTACGTTGTGAAGTTGGTGAACACTGGAGCGAAGATGGCGAGGTAGGACAAGCAGAAGCTCTGGGCCATCTGAGCTGAGATTACGACGATAAAGAACGTTGTAGTGTAGCTCAAACAGGCGAACAGAATGCTCTGGTGATGGAGAGGTAAGACGGTCGATGATGAGCCGCAAGGACGCGTCTCGTCGCTGTTCCGTGGGGATATCATCCAAAGCAAGAATGGACAGTACGCAGTCGTCGGAGTCAGGGTCAATGAGGTCGGGAGCATCGACAGGGAGACGTGATAAGCAATCAGCGTCCTGGTGCTATCGTCCAGACTTGTAGTGCACCGGAAACGAGTATTATTGAAGTCGTAATGTCCAGCGGCCGAGACGTCCAGACGGATCCTTCAGCGACGAAAGCCACCATAGAGCATGATGGTCTGTAATTACAGAAAATGTTCGGCCAAACAAGTAAGGTCTGAATTTGGTGACAGCCCACATTAAAGCCAGGTACTCGCGTTCAGTGATGGAAAAGTTTCGTTCGGACGAGGACAGAAGGCGACTGGCGTAGGCGATGACAAGTTCCTTGCCGTGCTGTGTTTGGCCAAGGACAGCCCCAATTCCATGACCACTGGCATCAGTACGAAGTTCCGTAGGCGATGAGGGGTCGGAATGGGCCAGTATTGGTGGTGTAGTGAGTAGGCGGACGAGGGTAGAAAACGAAGCTGCTTGTTAGGGTCCCCACACGAAAGCAAAGTCCTTCTTCAAGAGTTCCGTAAGAGCACGGGCGATATGCGCGAAGTTCCGGACAAAGCGACGAAAGTACGAACATAACCCTACGAAACTGCGGACGTCTTTGGCTGAACGCGGCACGGGAAATTGTTGCACTGCTCGCACCTTCTCGGGGTCTGGTTGAACACCGGCAGCACTGACAAGGTAACCGAGCATAGTTATCTCGCGCCGCCCGAAATGGCACTTGGCGGAGTTCAGCTGAAGGAGAACGGCTAATAAACGGGTGAGGTGGCTCTCAAACGTAGGCGAGTAGACAATCACATCGTCTAAATAGCAGAGACAGATGGACCATTATATCCCCGCAGCAGAGAGTCCATCATACGTTCGAAAGTTTCTGGGGCATTACACAGTCCGAAAGGCATGACCTTGAATTGGCATAGGCAATCGGGCGTAATAAAGGCAGTTTTTTCGCGGTTCATAGGGTCGACTGAAATCTGCCAATAGCCAGACCGAAGGTCGATGGAAGAAAAATATTGGGCTCCATGAAGGCAGTCGAGAGCGTCATCGATACGAGGCAAAGGGTAGACGTATTTATGAGTGACTTCGTTCAAGTTCCGATAATCAACGCAGAAACGCCAGCTGCCGTCCTTCCTTTTCACGAGAACGACAGGGGAGGCCCACGGGCTAGATGAAGGTTCAATGACGTCTTTTGCAATCACTTTGTCGACCTCGTTCTGGATGACTTGACGTTCGTGATGCGATACGGGATATGGATGTCGGCTTATAGGAGTGGCGTCACAAGAGTTGATTCGATGAGCCCCGACAGATGTTTGGCCTAGAGGGCGGCCGTCGAAATTAAAGATGTCACGATAGGACGCCAGGACCTGGTAGAGATCTTGGGCTTGCGTTTGGGTCAGATCGGGAGCAATCATCTTATTAATGTCGTCGAGAGACGAAGACGTGAAGTTGGCGGCGCAAGAAGGCGGCGAAACATCGGCATCCAAAGCGGCAATCTTGCGGGGGTCAAGCGAGGAAAGGCTGGCCAGCGAGATGCCTTGCGGGATAACCTGAGTCAACAGGCCGACGTTGAGAAGCGGCACGACCACCGTATTGTCGGCAACGGAAACAATGGTGTGAGCCAGGGCGACATCGCGGGCTAACAGGACGTCGATAATCGGAGACAAGACGTAGTCGCCATCGGGAATGTCATGTGAAGACGTCAAAGTAACGTATGTAGCAGCTTCAGGCGGCAAATGAACGTGGTGACGAGAGCATAAGCGTGGCGTTATGTCGGCTGGACTTTCGGGAGGGTGGGGCAGCTCAAGCTGAAGAGCACCGGTCGCACAAACAATGAGGGCAGAATGGGTGGACAAAAAATCTAAGCCGAGGATAAGGTCGTGGGGGCACTTCTCGATGACGGCAAATTCGACGGAAGTGGGATGACCAGCAATGCAGACGCGGGCGGTGCACATCCCAAGAACGGCAGCAGTCCCTCCATCAGCGACGCGGAGAATGCGGGAGGCGGCAGGCGTGAGCACTTTATGAAGGCGTCGACACAAATCTGCCCTCATTACAGAGATATGTGCTCCAGTGTCGATGAGTGCAGAAATAGTTACGCCATCAACATCGACATCTAACAAGCTTCGTCTTGTCGGCAGCGTCAGAAGAGGATTTGTGGTGGCAGTCGTCAATGCAGCGTCACCTCCGGGCACTGCATTGTTTAGTTTTCCTGATAGGCACGAGCAGGGCTGAAGGGGGACGACGGGCGGCGAGTCTGTGGTGAGCGAGACGACGAGCGACGGCCTGGAGGCGAGCGTGACTGGTGACCACGCGGCGACTGGGAGCGGCTACTTATCCTGGAGGAAACATCGGCGTTGGGGAAATAGGACTGTGTTGAAGGCGGGAAGCGGGTGCTCTCGGGACGGCGGTAAGGGGTAGACAGCGTTCGAGGCACCTAGGACCAGCGGGTGGCGCAGTAATGGGCGACGTGGCCGATACGGTGACAAGTAAAGCATATCCGTCGATCGTCAGGGGTTCGCCACGCAGCCGGGTCGCGATATCGAGTAGCGAATCGCTGCTCTTGATAGGAAGAGGGCGGATGCCACGAAGTTTGTGTTGGGCTGGCAACGGTGCGCACAGAGTGAATGCCCATGTTGGCGAGCTCCTGCCGGACAATGGCTTGAAGAAATGGAGCCGTAATCGAGCTCGAGTCACCGGCGTGAACTGGAGCAGGTGTCATGGCCTCAAGTTCGCGGCGTACAATACGTGTCAGCAGGTCTGGTGGAACTGACGGTTGTGCAGCCGTGCGGTCTTCGCAAGATGGCGTTGCCGCCGTGTTGGGAAGCCGGGAAAATGAGTGGCCAATGCATCGGCTTTTAGCCTGCTCAAAGCGCCGGCACTGCTTGATAATAGCGTCGACGGTAGAACAATTTCTACACATTAAAAGGATGAAGGCATCGTCGGCGATCCCTTTCAAGATATGCCCAACCTTGTCGTCTTCCGGCACCTCGGCGTCGGCCTTGCGGCATAGCGCTAATACGTCTTCTAAGTACGCGACGTAAGACTCAGTAGCCATCTGCGCACGTGACGCGAGCGTCTTTGTCGCGGCGATCTTCCGGCCAATGGGCTCCCAAACAGTTCTCGAAGTTTTTCTTTGCTGGTGTCCCAGCTCCCAATCTCAGCTTCGTGGTTATCAAATCATACCTTCGCAGTGCCTTTCAGGTAAAATATTATATTTGTCAACATCATGGTAGGGTCCCATCGGTTGTTCTTGCTCACACATTCGTACTCCGCCAGCCAGTCTTCAACGTCCACGTCACCGGAACCGGAGTGTGATGTTATTGGGTGCAGGATCACTCCAGAAAGAGATAGAAGCAGCACGCAGAAGCACAAACACACATCAGACTTGTATTGGACACGTAATACATTGAAACGGCACACACGTAACAGTTCCCCAAAATGCGCGCTAGAAGACATGCAGATATATATAGGCTAGTTAAATGCAGTCTGCCTACAGTTCATGTCGAAACAGGTGTCGCCATGTCAGAGACGTCGAGGAGCTGGTGTCGAACAGCAGTGTCGGACAACAGGGTTGGATCACCTCGTGGAACTCAGGTGGCCCTGCGCCACAGTCGATGTACCGGAGCCTCCGCGTGCCCGGTTACCCGATGGCGGGGTTTGTGCCCCGGAGCACACTGCAGCAGCCCACCGGATCACGTCCACAGCTGGCGAGGTAGCGCTGTGGCCGCTCACCCGAACGCTCGATCAGCCGGGTTCAGGACCGCCAGCCCTCCTGGACCAGTTGCCCAGCGGAACAACTGGACGAGGTAGCCCTGTGACCGCTCACCCGAACGCTCGATCAGCCAGGCTCAGGACCGCCAGCCCTCCTGGACCAGTTGCCCAGCGCAAGAACTGGACGAGGTGGCCCCTCAGCTGGTGACAGCTTTGATTGTGGTGCAGACGTAGCGGCGCGGGTGGCGATAGCTCCTATGGGCCGGACGCCCAGCGAGGAAGCTCCACCATCGAACACCGAACCTCGCGCACTGCTCACGCACGGGCCACGCTCTCTCGAGCCACGCTTTTTGAGGCGCCACCGTGGACGCTCACGTATCGGTGTCGATGATGATGATGACGACCTTAAAGTACATACCCACTCATGGGTATTGGCCAAGAGTCGGTGTCCTCTTCGCCACCGCACGGCACACTGTCTTCATATGTTTGTTTGCCACTCCCGCGTACAATATATTATCACAATACCCCCATTTTCGAGAAAGTTGTTCACAACTATTCTAACACAAGGACGCGGGATGACAACAAAAAAAGGATAATGTCCTGTACGTTTGCCCGATTACTCATATGAGCACAAGGCACAAATTGTTCACAGGTCATTGCGCACAGTTAAAGTAAGAATTAAAACACAAAGTGCAGTTCCGTTACCAAGGCGTCCCACAGGGGAGAACGATTGGTTTGCACAGCTCACTATCAATGGGAGTCCCGGCTCCGTCGCTGCAGCAGCTCGGTGAGAAACGGTCACGCTCTGGAACGATGTTGCTTCGGTGTCAGTTAAAGAAGGTAGACGCGGGGTTTGAGGTCACGCGAAGCCTTACGCTCCGACACGTGGCTCTCAACTGGTACGCTCGATCAGCCAGGTTCAGGACCGCCATCCTTCCTGGACCAGTTGCCCAGCGGAAGAACTGGACGAGGTAGCCCTGTGACCGCTCACCCGAACGCTCGATCAGCCAGGCTCAGGACCGCCAGCCCTCCTGGACCAGTTGCCCAGCGCAAGAACTGGACGAGGTGGCCCCTCAGCTGGTGACAGCTTTGATTGTGGTGCAGACGTAGAGTCGCGGGTGGCGATAGCTCCTTTGGGCCGGACGCCCAGCGAGGAAGCTCCGCCATCGAACGCCGAACCTCGCGCACTGCTCACGCCACGGGCCACGCTCTGTCGAGCCACGCTTTTTGAGGCGCCACCGTCGACGCTCACCTATCGGTGTCGATGATGATGATGACAACCTTAAAGTACATACCCACTCATGGGTATTGGCCAAGAGTCGGTGTCCTCTTAGCCACCTAACGGCACACTGTCTTCATATTTTGTTTGCCACTCCCGCGTGCAATATATTATCACACGGAGATCGTGAAAGGATCCCGGGATAGCACAAGCACGACCGTTGAAGTGGCGGGCACTGATGTAGACGCTGTGTCTTCCGCCATTGCAGACAGATGTCCGAAACGACGGCCGCTGCGAAGTTCCGTTGCGAGGCGAGACGTGCCCAGTACCTCCAGCAAAGTGTGACGGAAGCGAGATAGAGGCGAAGGATATATTTGCAAAATATATACAGTAGAGGCTAGGGCAAGAGATGTCCGATCCGGCCGAAGCGCCAGCGTCTTCATCGTCGTCTTTGTCACTCTGTCAAGCATCGCGTTGATCCATGTATGAATCGCTCCGTAACAATATTATCGAACAAGTCACTAGGACTATCCGGGGGCGATAAAGACCACAAATTGTTAAATTCTGTTTATGTACTAGTAACTTGCACCAAATCGATTCTACATTTGGAGGACCTGGTAAAACCATAAAGGTAAAATCTGAATGTAAAAGCAAACCCACACTATCTCCTTTCGTATTCTGACGGTCATGCCGGACAGCAATGTAACCAGGAGGCGTGAATTCTGAATCGTGAATATCTTCATGATGCCACGTTTCTGTGATGCATATAACATGAGGAGAACATGAAGAAACCAGCGAAAGAAACTGTGGCAATTTGTTGGTTATGCTTATGGCATTGACATTCAAAAGCGCAAGATCTGTGGCAGAATGATGGAAATGTCAAACTAATGATGAAGCTGCCTTTGGAACTTTTGCTCTAGAATCAAAACCAGGAGCTTCTACTAAACTATTGGAGGTACTGTGTCAGGTATGACGCACGTTAACGAGAAAGAAATGATAAAACCTTCTTTTAGTAACCAATCCGTTATTCCGCTGCTCAACGGAAGCGTCCCGTAGCTTTTTGCGAAGTGCGCGCATTCTGGCCGCGAAATGTTCGGAAAGTTTCATGCCGGTGTTTTTCAGGTTAAAAGCCTTTTTCAGCACTACTAGGTTATCGCTGAAATTATCAATTTTAGAATGATAAGCCGAGAACGCCCAGGGCGCATTCTGCTTAACCTAAGCAAACGGACAGTTAAGGGGAAAGCTTTTGAACCCGTTCGCAACCTTGGAGTGCAGTGTGTCACGATTCTCGTCGTCATCTTCTGGTATACCATGAAACATTGTTATTTCTTCGTGGCCGGTTTTCAGGATCGTCATATTTGGCAGTTAGTTCTGTATCAGTGCGCTTTAGGCAAACCGCCTCAGAACGAAGCTGATCAGAATCTTCATCGGAGAGTGCCTTCGAACATGAATTTTCCAGAGCATCAACACGCAATTCCAAAGCATCGAAACGTGTATTCACAGACTTTTAACAGCGGAGCTGTTTAAGCCGGCCGTAAAGTGTGCCGCCTGCCAGTACGTTGCCTGGCACCCACCTCGCAGAGCGTCGCGCGCTATGCTCGGGAGAGAGAAAGACAAATTGAGAGCGAGAGAGTGCGCGCATCGCCTGCTATGCTCGGGAGAGAGAAAGAGAAAATGAGATCGAGAGAGAGAGAGAGAAACCAATTGTAGCATCACCAACGAGGCAACGCACAGAGGTACTGCCGACGCCATCCGTGCTTCTCCATTTCCCCGCTTGAGGGCCGAACGCTCGCGGTGTCCTTGACTGCTGCAGGCACTTCTAGTGGCGGCAAGGCCGAGCTCCCAACAGCTGTGTGCTACTGCGCATGCGCCGTGACGTCATCCCGGCGTGTCGTCTGCTGCGCGCCGCCCTTACACTGTGCATAGCTTTGGCCCCACTTCCCCTACGTGTGCTCGGACTGCAAGGGCTTCGTAAGGCATTCCTTGAAGCCACGGAACAGGAGGAAATGCTTACACACTTCGTACAACTTAGCATAATTTGGCATTACTTCGCATAACCAGGACCATCATGGAACGATCAGCTCCGCTGTGTCTTTAGCCTTGAGCCAGTAGTGCAAGCTACCCCGAATTTTTTTATGTCAGATATGTCTTCAGATACATTTTTCTGACAAGCAACTGAATTGGAAAGAACCTTCATAAGAAAAGGGTTATCACAACTTGACATTGCCAACTTGACCGACGTCTCAAGAGCGTTCAGAAAGCTTTCTTGGGACTCGTCAGGTTTGCCAGTTTTAGACGCCGGTCTCCTGGGACCGGTATTAAGCTCAACGTCACCGCTCAGGATAAGACGACTAAGGTAATCGACGACATCAGAACAATTGCACATGAGTCTACTACGCAACGAGCTGTGTGTGCAACACAGCAGCAACAGGAATCGATTATCGGATCGGATACAGTACGTGTTGTCGAAGTAACGTACCTGTGCAAGCAAGCAGAGGCGTTTAGGCAACATGCAGAAGCTGCCGCTGCTGCATTGCCCACTGCCGGGGAACTCGAACGGCGGAGCTTTTATACTACTGTTGATGCTTGATGTCAGCGATCTGATGGCGTCACTTGTCGGAGTTGCCGCGGTAGGGGAATCCCCGGGATTGCGCAGAATCACCAGAGAAGGAAGAACGTGCGCAGGGAATTTACGCCGATCATCCACCTGAACGATAGGGTTGAATCAGGGTGATCTGCCGGTAATCACTACGTGTTCCGCCCGTGCAGGGCATGACATAATCCGGAGACGAACGACATGGCTAGCGATGAAATCCAGGACTTCACCGAGAACACATGGAAAACCACCTACATGCCTCGTATAATAAAGTAATATTGCAAGAACAGTATTTAGTAATTATTTTCTAAGCACTTATTGAACATACACGCTTAAACATTCAGTTCAGCTCATCCTTAAGCTGGCGCATGTTTCGTATAAATACAAGATTACAGCAATTTTGCACCTCCCAAGGAAGCTCGGAAAATGTAAGGGAAGCGTTTCTTATAGTGCCTTTAAAATGGACAAAAAAGGATCTTTTATCAACGTTCATTTAACTTCTAATTAACGAGACAATTTTGAAGTTTATTGGCATATCGAGCGAGTGACATAACTTTATTTGAAATCCGGCGATTGGGAGGCCCGGGCCGCTTAGATGGCCATTGGGAGCTGTTGCTGCCGCACGGCATCCATGGCTCGCTGGACGGCCTAAAGTTGGTCTTGGAGTTCTCAGCTGAGCAGCGTGGCCGACCACCGCGCCCGTAGATTTTCCGGGGAGACTGCCATTTTTTCTTGATATATTTCACATCCAAACTACATGTGTTCAAGGGCGGCTCTATCAGACTTGCATAGCTTGCATATATCGCTCGCCCCTAAAATTTCACACATTCGTTGAAAATATTACCTTGGTCAGGAATTTAGCTTTTTTCAGGAATCTGCGAAACAGGGTATAACGGTTTTGAGCGCATCTAGTCACCATAACTGCTGTCCTGTAACCAGGGTGTTGGAACGAAATCTTTTTCGTTCTGGTTTTATACCGTTCTGGTTTTATATACACTGCATGTTGGAGATAACGTCATCTGCTCCAGATGCAAGACGAAGGGCGGGCATGTGGGGCTAGTTGAGAAGGCTGGTGGCTTCATGTCATGTGCACTATTTTCCCGTGTGCCCATTTATGGAGGTCATGCAACAGATTCCATGATGCCCGCACGGCTGAGCGCCGCCTTTAGAGGACACATGATCTGTCTACCGTTCTAAAGGCACGGGCAGAAATAGAGGGCGAGCCGACAAGGCTGGTGGCTGCAGTCTTCCTGTGCCCCCAGTGTTGCAGATCACCTGATCAGATGTTTTATGATGCTGCTAAGGCCAATTATGCAACGGTTCTTGTGCGGCGTTTAAGGCCGGCGTATATCGCGTGGTCAATATCAAACGTAATTGAAATACAACTATAGTGTCGGTGCTACAACTTTGCTTCGAATCGCAAGTATCTATACTCGGAATATAAAATTTACCTTGCACATATCTTATCCAAAAGAAAACAATCTATATGGGCGGCTTCTTAAACCGTATCCTATTGTTTTTGTTTCTGACGGCGCCTTATACCGGCTTCACTTTAGAAGCCAGGTAGGAGTTTGTACGGCTGAGGCATTGAAAGCTGCTGCTGTGATCCTGCAACTCAACCGACGTGGGCGCAGTTACTAAGTAAAACGAAACTATTAGAATTTTTAATCTCCTTGCATACGTCACCTAATTATACAATTTTCTCACGCGTTTTTTAACGAGTGACCTGGAACTATAGCTTGTTACCTCCCATTTTACCGTCTGCAGGTTTGAGACCAGCTTAGTGTCTGTACCAATCTGTCGGTGCAAGTGATGACGTTGTCTAGCGACGCCACCTGCATGATAGCCTCAATACGGGCGTATAACCAGGGCGTCGATAAGAACGCGCAGGTCGTGTCGATAATGAATTATCAAGAACAGCTAATGGAACAGTGGTCCCTTAGCACTTCCGAATAGTTGGATGAGTCACGTAATAAGCTTCACATATCAGTTGCTTAGATTGGCATATATATGTGAAGGAATCTATAGACGCGGCACCGTTGAAATTATGAATGAAGTGACAGCACGGAGTGGTCGCTCCGGGACAAGCACGCCCACACTCCGCGGCCGCTGCTCATCATTACGCCAGCATTGTGATGGCGAGTGCTCGGAGTCAAGTCAACCGTGTCCATGTGTTTAATCGTCTGGCACTACTCTCTTAAGTTAGGCTTAGTGCAGTTTACACTGCTCCCAACATTTTGCATCTTCGTGTAAGCCTAATACTTTGGTATCACTATCAATACTTTCCTTTTGGTCGAAACTGCGAAGTATTTTCACCACGGTATATCAGCATGACAATCCTGAACAGAGCGTGCGAAGCACCGTACCTGCACAGCCCTTTAAAGGGGCCCTGAACCACTTTTTATAGAAGTGGAGAAAGGCATTTGAAATTGAAATAGGCTATTTCAGAAATACTTTGCCGTAAAAGGTACTTCAATGGGTTCAGTAGAAGCAAGTGTTTTCGGCAATCAAACACGGCTTTCGCGCGACTTCCGCTCCTCCTTCAATGCTTTGCCCTGCTAAGGCTATAGTCAAGCGAGGCAGGCCCACAAGGCTCCGCCTCCTAAATGTCCCCGTGGTGCGCAGATAAAATTTCATTTGGGATGTTAACGTAGACGCCACTACTTTCGATTATGACGCCTATGACGGGAGCCGCAGTGTACTTAGCCCATGGAGGAAGGAAACCCCGGAGAGGCCCCGGCCAGCACAGATGTATTTTAGAAAGTGTGGCGGAAGTAACGTGCTGTTTTTTGCAAAGGACCATTGGGACGGGTACCTCAATTGTAAACGTTACCATAGCAACCGTGCTCATGAAGCTTTCGCTGCTGCTGTCGGTCTCTGAAAAGTGAGATAAGATTTTATCGTCAGTGTCTTGCTCGCAGCACGTTATGTTCGTGAGGAAAGCTGCCTTTAGACTGTGGTGTATAAGCTTGAAAGTTTTGTTTTGGGTCTGTGAGTGTGAGTGCCAGCCAGCAACAGATACACTAAAGTAATCATGGCGCGGGTCTTCGTCGTCGTCTTCAACGTGACACGGAAAAACACAGGACCGCGTCTGTTTGACTAAAACTGGTACAGAAGTTTCGAAGGCTTTGTTCTTACGCACGTCGGCAGCTCACACTTCCGATGGCTCGTGAGAATGAAAGTTCACAGTTAGCGCCCGTCTGCTCCGGCGAGCTGCAGAACCCCTGATTGGAGGCGCAAAGGGAGATGGCACACCAACATGGCTGCAACTCCGGCTTCAAAAACGTAACGTCAGGGCCTCTCCTGTTTTGTTTCTTTCCTCCATGACTTAGCCCAAGTAGGTTTAAATTAAACTGCTGGAGCGTACGTCGGCCTGTACCTACCAATGGGCAGTGGCTAATGCGCGTGGCGCGGGCGGCGGCCATCTTGCCATAGGCAAGAAACGGAAGCCGCAGCGCGCCCGAAGCGCGCCCGCCGCGCTGACTGCGTCTCCCCGCCGTGGTTTCCATCCGTTATGGTGAGCACTAAGGGGGAATTAGTCATTAATAAGAAGTAAAATGACAGATAGCAATGCAATCAACTTTATTTTGTTTGTTTGGGCATTATCTTTGTAAGCATAAACACCGGCGAATTGTCTATTACACTGGTCTATAAAAATATTGGGCCTCGTAAGAGCAGAGCTCACGTTTCGGCACTCTTTTCCCTGTTTCTTTCCTTCGTCATGTAATGGAGACTGATGCTTATGTAGAGTTCGGCCGCTTCGCCATGGTGATGTTTAATGCAGCGCCATCAAATGTAAGTGAAACACCCCCAACACCTATTGACGTTAACTTTTCGATGCACTGTTTCGTTAGTTCGGCTCTCTCTGCTACCCTTGATGAATCAATTAAAAAATACGCAACTGCCAACTTAAGTCTCAAGTTCAAGATGACAAGCATATACACATGCATTCTTGGCTTAGGCAGACGTTCATCATGCATTCCAGTCCCAAAGTCCACATATCCAACCACTTTATCGCGAACAAGGTGAACATATTTCCCGATGGACATCCCATCTACCATCAAAGTACAGTACAGAGTCTGCGTGCGGCATTGCACAAGCTTTTTCAAGAGAGACATTGACTCAGCTGTGAAGCCAGGATACCCGGTGATGGAACTGTACCATTCTCGTATAGTGCGCTCTGCTGGCAGTGCTCCATTAAGCTTCGAGCGTACATACTCATAAGCTGACGGAGAATAGAAGTGCAGCGTTAACGCAAATGCACGCAGCTCAGATGTGTACGCGCCTTTCTGGTCTTTTGCTGCCCTGTTGTGGAGTTGCTGTATGTCAGGGGAAAAGGCTGCAGTGAACACCTCCATGCCCTCAGCCATGAGCTTTTGGTCCTTGATATCCTTTATTATCTCTTGAGCACTCCCGTTCTTTGTGGTCAATTTCCGGTTTCTCTGATGCAGAATTTTGATATTCTTCTTGAGCTGCGTTATCTACTCTTGAGAAACAGGAAACATTTCTTTGTAATGCTGCTTTGTAGGTGATGCAACTGCCACATCTTCAACCACTTTGTTAACATGAACACCTCTGTCGGCTGGACTACTCAGAGGCCTCGGTAGTAGTCGCTTTCTTTTCAGCTAGAACTAGAATTGCACAGTTTAAAACTACTGGCTTTACTCGCTGCATTGCGTAAAGAAAACACAATTATATGAACAGAAAACGCACAAATTTAAGACAAAGCTGCTCGTATGTGGCCCAAACGACGCTACTTAACACCTCGTAGTTGCGAGCAACCCTTTTAATTAAGACAACAGACCACCCTATGGCGCCATCTAGTGAGTAATCTGTTTAATTTCAGCGAATAGCTAACGGTGCGTTCTTTTCCTATTCCCGCTCCGCACCGGCGATATGAACCAGCATAAAACTCTGTACTCACTGGCTTTTGCACGTGTCCTGAAAATGCGTCAAACACGGTCGAACAACTTACTGGTCGCAGGCGTATCGTCTGCCAGGTCCGGTCAAAACAACCCGGCGTGAAGTGTCTCGAACATATGTTATCGCCGTCTTTCGGCTACGAGCCTTCCCTCCGAACAGCCCGCTTCCATATTTTTCGCACATTTAGGTCCTTACAAAACCTGTTGGGAAAAAACAATGACGGTCATATTTGAAGATACACATAGATTGCGATCTGTCAGCATGTGTTGCGACAGACAGAGAAGTTTTCATGCAGCTCAAAATGTGCTACTTACAAGTGAAACGTAATCCCGAAGTCCATTCTCGCTCGATTTGTGCAGCCGTACGCAACGCAAGATGCAACCGTCACAACGTCCGGACGCCAGCTCGCCGACTGCGCACTGCATCTGCCGTGGTGGAAGGCGCGCTTTCTGCCTATGGTAAGATGGCGGTGTGCGGCTTCAGCTCAGGGGCATCCCCTCCGCTCCAGCAAGTTTTATTTAATCCTCCTTAGCCTAGCCAGTGGGCTCGTGGCGGCCGCGGTATCTACGCTCCGTATCAAACTGCAGCTACATGCACCTGCAGCGCGTATGCGCAGCGTTTGCTTTATGCACGACAGGGCTTGAGCGCCTGGTCGCGCTCAAATGATTCAGTCTGACCATGCTAACTGGTGCGGACCGACTTCATCATTCGCCAGCTTGACCGACGGTTAGCAGCCACATCCAACTCGCGCGTTTTTGAAGTGCTATCAAATAGTCTGCCAAGGCGTCTATCCAGGAGCCTCCAGGAGTGAGCACGCGCCCGCAAGCTGACCAGGCTGTCTTCTTGATTGACGTAAGCTATTGTCCAACGGCAGCCGCCTTTTACGTATGCTTTGTGACGAAATAAAGCGCTCAGAAAAGAGTGAGGAACGCGGTTTCTCTAAAAAGGGGCTTTGAGAGAAAGGTGACTCGTGCTCTGCTTGCGAGCTACAGGCGTCGCGCACGAATGCAAAACATGGCTGAAATGTTCACCACCGCGTACGCTATATATCGGCGGGAAATAATTTTTCACAAGCCCGAGGGGTGGTTCAGGACCTCTTTAAAAGCGACGTTCCTCCGCTCTGTAAGCACCGGCTTTCCATCAATCTTTCAATCCCCTGACCATGATCACCATGTGGAAATTGTGAGAATCCTCCTCTCCCATCTTCTCCCAAGCCAATTGGGCATGTTTGTCAAGGCCTTCATTCTCACCCTAACCTTTATTCTTACGTATGTGTTGGCACGCAGTACAGTAGTTCACCCCACAGCGTAGTGTAACACAGCGCTTCGTCCTTGCACCACTATGCTTAATATTCTTCAACAGGGCACTTCTTGGAGTGACACGGCAGCTGGAGGCAGTACCTGAGATTTACGACATTATCAGTGACGTGGATGTTAGTGTGTAGGACTTTCTGCTCCATCTCCTCCGCCAAGAAGAGGTAATTCAAACAGCCTTATACTTGACTATGCCAGGTGCGGCCACGTATGACTAGAAATATTAAACTGAAACGTCATATATGTCTGTTTAGTGGCAATATACATAGCTTCTATCTGTATTTGAACTTGTCCGCTTGCTTGTCCTTGAATTTGCAACCACGTCTCAGCTCAACAGGTGTTGAGCCTCGAAATTATTCAAATAGGATCTGCTTACTCCTGCTTACTCATGGCTCAACAGTACAATGCAAGGCGCTGCAGAAACAGTAACCTGATACGTTGGGTTGCCTAAAAGTCGTGCGCAGAGCCCACCAGCACGGCTCGCCGCCATGTCTACTCTGTCCATGCCGTTAGTCCTTCAAGCTCACTCCAGTAGTTCAAGAATGTAGAATGGGCCGCTCACGAGGCATGATTTCGAAGGCTATGTGTACAATCAAGGCGCCTGCCAACATGTCTCCGGCTGCGACTTTGTAGACAGAAGTCCAAACTCATCACGGATGATCAGATTATACAACACTGCTGTTGGTCTGACGCACTTTAGCCATTTAACATTATCCTTAATTGTAGCGTTAGCTAGATACATATATTTACATGTATGTGCAGGGCGACACAGACGAGGGAGGAGGAATGAACCACACAAGCGCTGCAGATAAATAGTAGATACGACACGAGTATATACATAGAATAAGAGGTCGTTACACTTACAACCATGACAACGCACGTTTTAATACGCCATTGAACGTAATTCAAGAGTATCTACTTTGTTATGTCCATGGCCCGGAATCTGGCCAGCCAAGAGGGCTGGTAGCCTACCTTCACCATTGTGGAAAGGGGCACGCCGTAGTGGTGTGCTAAAAACTACCAGAGGCAAGGCCGACATGCACGAATCTAGGCGACCCTGAACTCCGCGAATCTGGTTGATCTCGCTGCCATACAAGATGGGTTAAACGTCGAAGTTGCATCGAAGCTTGAGATACGCACCAACTCCACGATAGCCGTTGAAGACATCTGTCGCGTACCTCTAACCATGTCGCTCTCACGTTCGTCTCTGCCAGGCCAATCAGAGGTCCATTGCCCCGGTAACTCGCCTATCATTTCACAACTTGCCGAATTGTGTGGAGGTCCGCAGAATTCCAGTGGGGTCTACGCTTACGCTTGCTATGACCGCCCTGTGACTGCAACAGCACCACATCGCATGTTGTTCATTTTTTTTTATTTGTGCCACATGAAATGTTTAATGAACTAAGTACTATTGGAGTGGTTATGGCGGCGGCTGCTGCAAACGCGTCTTCGGCATTTCTGAGGAACCAGTTTCCGTCCAGGCTCCACGCGTGACCTACAGCACCTAATACTACCGATCTTTGATAGACTTTATCCGTTAAACAAACTTGTTCTTATACGTGTGGCGTCGTTTTTTCTATAAATCCTCGAAGCTACATTTTGTAGGAGAAACATACACGTGCTATTTGCCTAACCCGGGGGCATCTTTTTCAAAACGCGTCCTTCTTGGTACGCTTGTGAAATTTATACTCCGGTAGACCCACGAGTGGCGTGCACCATCGACTGTGAACGCAGTAAACAGACTTTCAAGTGCGCTAACGTTCTTTTAAACATAGCACATGAAATTTAGCACGCTCGGCATAGCTGTTGGTACAAGTCCTAAAGGTATGCCATTGACCGCTTCTATTCTCTATGTTTTACGTAAGTAAATAACAGGCTGTACCTTAATATAAATACACATATAAACACATTCAAGTACATACTTGTTTTATTGAAGCGAAGATTTCTTGTCCTTATGCCATGTGTTTATCGTGTGTGCTTGGTTGCTTTCTCGCCAATTAAATTGCGCCGATCCCGGAGAAAACGCAGTCGTAAAAGTCGCAGTTTCGCCCCAAAGGTAAAGCATCAATTGCAATAGCAAACTAGTGAACAGCTATACGAAGTAAAGATAGTTGTTTTAGCGGCCGTATAAACTTGTAAACATAGGCATTTAACAAGCATGGTGTCGTGCGCACAAGCAAATATAAACGCATCTCACTCGATGACCTCGATATTTCGATCTCAAAACGCTGTAGTGAGTAAGCGCGGCCGCAGCAGCGAGCGAATTGACCTTCGTCCCGACGCTCGGATGAACGCGAACTCAGCCGCTAAAACACAGCGCAGGACGGAAGAACTCTGTCCCCCGCCGCAGATGGCTGTCAAGATACAGCCGCAGAGCGGGGAGCGCGTGGCGTAGTAAGCAGTAAGTACAGCTACGAGGAGGGCGTGCTTACGCGATACCTTGCTAGCTTTGCGTCAGCTGACTGCTCCTTCCAATGAGAATTGTGGCTTCATATTGCGCTGGAGATCCACAATGTTTAAAATGTGAGGATAAAAACACCAATGGTCCGTTACGGACGTTGTTGCCACGATCCCTTAGTCTCTCTTTCATGTCAACCGTAATTTCAGGTAGTAGTTAATTTACAGGTAGTAAATTTAGAGCCCAGTCACGATGATGAAGACATATAACAGTTTTATGAAGATGTTGAACTAGCAATGAGAAAGGTGCAAGCTAGCATACTGTACTCACGGGCGACTTCAAGACAAAAGTGGGGAAAAAACAGACTGGTGAGCAAGCAATTGGCAACTACGGCATGGGGTCTAGGAAAACTAGAGTGGAGATGTTTGTAGAATTCGCGGAAAGGAATAGGCTCCGAATAATGAATACATTATTCAGGAAGCGCAGCAACAGGAAGTGGTCCTGGAAAAGCCCTAATGGTTAATCAAGGAATGAAATAGATTTCGTATTCTCTACTGATCCCAACATACAGCAAGATGAAAAAGTGTCAGGTAGGGTAAAGTGTGGTGACCACAGGTTAGTGAGGTCTAGGATTTCTCTCAACTTGAAGCCAGAAAAAATAAAATTAGTCAAGAACAAACAGGCCAACCTAGACACAGTAAGGGTAAAAGGAGACCAATTCAGGCTGCTGCTCGCAAACAAAAATGGGGAATTAGAAGAAGAAGATTAGGAGAACATAGAGGTAATGAATGAAACCGTAACTAGGCTGATGTCAGAAGCAGCAATTTAAGTGCGAGGTTAGGCCAAAGCAACCAGTAGGTAAGCTCTCCCAAGTAACAAAGGACCTAATAAAGAAACGGCAAAACGTGAAAGTGTGAAACTCGACCTATCAGATAGAATTCGCTGATCTGTCGAAACTGATCCACAAGACGAAAGTAAGGAATGTCCAAAATTATACCGTGGAAAAGATTGAGGAAGCAGTAAAATATGGATGGAGCATGAAATCAGTGAGAAGAAAACTTGGCACAGGACAAGGAAAAATGCATGTACTCAAATATAAGCAGGGTAATATCATCAGCAATTTCGATGACATAGTAAAGCAGCGGAAGAATTCTATACTGACCTGTACAGTTCCCAGAGCAGCCAAGCTACTTTCATTCGAAGTAGTGATGAACAGAATACAGAGGCTCCTTCTATAACTAGCGATAAAATTAGAAGGCCCTTGAAAGACATAACCAGGGGAAAAGCTGCTGGAGAAAATGGAATAACAGTCGATTTACTCAGAGTTGGAGGAGATATCATGCTTGAAAAGGTTGCGGCCCTTTATACGCAGTGCCTCACGACTTCAAGTGTACCAGAAAGCTGGAAGAACGCCAACATTATACTCATCCATAAGAAGGGAGACGTTAAAGAATTGAATGATAAACCCATTAGCATGCTTTCGGTATTGTATAAAATATTCACAAAGATAATTTCCAATAGAATCAGGGAAACACTTGACTTCAGCCAACCAAGATAACAGGCTGGCTTCAGGAAGGGATATTCTACGATGTATCTTGTCCATTTCATAAATCAGGTAATAGAAAAATCAGCTGAGTACAATCAACCTCTTTATATGGCATTTATTGATTATGAAAAAGCTGTGAAGAAGAAGACGCGCCTCCGTCCAGCGGCATCGCCAACGCTCGGCCCGCTCTGCTCGCGCTGTTGGTTGCTGGTGTCTTTGGAGACGGTGCTCCACGCTGCCTCGCCCTTCTTGGAACTCGAAGCGTCCTTGAAGGACACAGCCAATAAACCTATTCTCAAAGCATTTGATTCCGTAGTGATACCAGCAGTCATAGAGGCATTGTGTAATCAAGGAGTACAGGATGCATACGTGAATATCTTGGCAAATATCTGCAAGGATTGCACAGCAACCTTGGTTCTCCAAAAAAAGTTGAGAGATACCTATCAAGAAAGGGTTCAGGCAAGGAGACACAATCTCTCCACTGCTATGTACTGCATGCTTAGACGAAGTCTTATTCAAGCTCTCGGACTGGCAAGGCTTAGTAATGAAGTTCAACGGCGAATATCTCAGCAACCTTCGGTTTGCAGAAGACATTATCTTATTCAGCAACAGTGGGGATGAATTACAGCAAACTATTGAGGACCTTAACAGAGAAAGTGTAAGAGCGGGGTTAAAGATTAATATGCAGAAGACAAAAAATAATGTTCAATAGCCTCGCAAGGAAACAAGAATTAAGGATCGCCTGTCAGTCTCTACAGTCTGTAAAGGAGTACATTTATCTAGGTGAATTACTCACAGGGGGCCCTGATCATGAGAAGAAAATTTACAGAATAATAAAATTGGGTTGCAGTGCGTACGGCAGGTATTGCCAAATCCTGACTGGGAGCTTACCACTGTCGTTGAAAAGAAAAGTGTACAATCATTGCATTCTGCCAGTTCTAACATATGGCAAAGAAATTTGGAGGTTGACAAAGAAGTTCGAGAACAAGTTAAGGACCGCACAAAGAGCGACGCAACGAAAAACGTTAGGCCTAACTTTAAGACACAGGAAGAGAGCGGTGTGGATCAGAGAACGAACGAGGATTGGCGGTATTCTAGTTTATATTAAGCGGAAAAAATGGAGCTGGGCAGGCCATGTAATGCGTGGGATGGATAACCGGTGGACCATTAGAGGTACAGAATGTATACCAAGAGAAGGGAAGTGCATTCGAGGACAGCAGAAAACTAGGTGGGGTGATGAAGGAAATTTTCAGGTGCGAGTTGGAATCAGCTAGTGCAAGACAGGGGTAATTGGAGATCACAGGGAGAGGCTTTCGTCCTGCAGTAAACATAAATTAAGCTGATGATGATGGTATTTAGAGCTTAGAAAGTTCGTTCCATGTGCGCCTCTTATGCAGTTTTATATCTTCTGCGACGGGCCTTGTTTTACAGTTTGTATAGATAATTAGTGTTCGGTGTCGGTGTACTTCTCTAGATTATATAACAGAAAGACTGTTTGGTTAAAGACAAGCACTCGTACATTGTGCAATTAAACTAATTAGTGCTAAGAAATGAAAAAAACGTAATTATCTTGTATCATTTTTGCGAGGATTCGCTAATAAAGCCTAGGACTTAAAGGTAAATTGTCTGCATGGCTTTTTTCATGTACGGTAAAGGCGTGAGAATTGTCACTGTTTGCATTAATAGACAACGAATATTATTATTGTTGTCAGCAGTTACGAATAAACGTCACGGCCTGCGGAACCTAATCTGCATGGTTACTTATATATTAAGGTAAAAGCGTGAGAAACGGTATTGTACACATTTTGCCTTACTCGCGCTGCAAAAAGAAAAAAAGGAAAAAGCACTGCGCGTATTGTCCTTTACGAAAAACACATTTTCTTCCTCTTTCAGATTGGCCATAAACCCATAGGAATATCAACAGGCGACGAACTCATCAAATACAATCAACTTATTATGGAACTTGTGAGCTCTGTAAACTCTAGCTATGACAACGTATCTCTCCAAAATTTCGCTGACCGTATAAATGAGATCGAGGCATTGCTCTTCAATGTGAGTGATCAAGTTTTTTAAAAAGTACATGAAAAAAAAAACGTTACTGAAATACTGAAAACTGGGCCAGTTGGTTCAAAGTGAGACTAACTATAAAAAAGACGACCCAGAAGAGGTCATACACATTTGGGACCTTCCGCGGATGGTTTATTTTGCAGGCGACAGAAGTGTGCAACTGTAAAAAGAACGATTATTTAACCAATAACATCCAGTTAGAGCTGATCACATCAGTAAAAAAGGACGGAGTTTGGCTGGCGGACCTTCGGAATAGTGATTATCGTCGTCATAATAATGAATATGAAATTAATTCGCTACCCGAAAGAGACTGCGCTTTACGATGTTTTAAGACTAAAGACGAATTTTTGTCGTAAGGCTGTCACTTTGGTTACACGGAAATTATCGATCTAAAACCTATTTCTTTAACCAGGTCTCTTAAAATAACCAGGCTTCTTCATAAAGTTACCCTTAAAACGTACTGCTGTTCACTCCGTATTCTTGTTGATCAGATCTCCCTTCCATGTATTTTTTTAACCTCGTTGAAAAACACATCATCTTTGCTTATATGCTTCATTCAGAAATCTAAAACCACCATCGCATGTCCACCTCTTCGTCAGAGAAGCGATTTTCCGGAATTAAGTTAACAGTTCTCGGCCCCTTCGCCCCGTGTAAGCTCCGACAAAAAAGAAAAACAAGGTTACACGCTTTGCATTCAACGCTCCGGATAAGAAAACAGAACTATTTACAGCAGAACTTGGCTAAAAGTTATGTAGCTGTAAGCATTG
The DNA here is from genome assembly GCF_013339745.2 of Dermacentor silvarum. Taxonomy (NCBI): domain Eukaryota; kingdom Metazoa; phylum Arthropoda; class Arachnida; order Ixodida; family Ixodidae; genus Dermacentor; species Dermacentor silvarum. Next base: position 40,534,187 of record NC_051155.1, on the reverse strand, counting down.
AGTAAACATGTGTTAGTGCAGTAAAATTTTGTCATGGAACTTCAATCTTACTTGTGTGGCCTAAAACTAAGATATTACAAAGTGTAGTGTACATTGCTTTAGTACTGGTATCTGATTACATTGTGGCATTTGGTCCCGAATTAAAATATTATTTTATTGCAGCAGACGTATGTTGACCTGTAACCCGCGGAAGCAAACTGCTACTTGAAATTTAGAATATGTGCGTAAGGATCGCGATAGCTTACTTTTCACAAACCGACGTTTCAGCAGCGCCATTTGCCGACGCGGGCGACGTCTAGCGTCAGAACATGTTATGCCGCCATTTTGGACTGTGCGCCTTGAGAGAGCAGGCCGGCCGCACTTCGGTTGTGTGATCTTCGCCGCGCATTATTTTGATTGTTTTCTTCCATTTCGCTTGTCTTGTGCGGCTTGACTTGTTACATGTTTCACGTGCTCGCGTGAGCGCCCAGTGTGGTGTGCCATGGCAACAGCAAGCCCAGCCAGTGGATGTGGTGTTTCGTCGTCGGTAGCGGCGGCAGCCACGTCTGCTTCGTCGAGACCTGGCGTGCTAATCAGCGGTATATTTCATTCTTATTTCTGGACACATGTGACCGTATCGTTGATTTAATCTGATCACCATTAGGGTTCGCGGTTGAGGGTTGTATCATTTAGCGAAAGCAGGCGCGCACGTAGCTGTCGGACCAGGCGTCGGCGGCCCGACGACACGTGTCAGTGGTTGGTAGATATGCGGTGGTTACTCCATACGCTTCCGACGCAACTGAACAGCTCAATCATGCAAAATTTATTGGATCTGGTGCGGTGCAGTGTGCTTATAACCAAATGTCAAAGCATAAGCGTGGCGACCGAGCAGCGCGGTACCTGCAGCGAGCCGACGCACGACAGTGATACAGCCCAGGCGCTATATTTTTATTTTTAGTATTTAGTAGTTATTTATTTATACATACTGTCAATCCCAATAGGGATTATAAGATGACTTGTTATAAAGATATATTTGTTTACCTATTTTTTACGCTTGTTTACCCCTGGAATGGCTTTTCTTTCGAATGTGTGAATTTGGAACAAGCTTCGCTCACGGTGAACCTCAAGTTTGTATTGAAGATATCGCGTACGGAAATAATTGTTCATGTGCGCTATCTCTGAAGCGAAATGAGATAATATTGCCGCGTTAGGGCCATCTCTGCTCTTTATCTAGTTTCTGTACAATGTTCATAATAACGCAATGTCGAGTCTTGACAATTGTCGAATAAATACATATGCGTATGACTGTAAACCACTACTGACCGTGAGTGAAGAGCGCTTAGTGGTCAGCGAAGCGGTCACTGCACGCACGTAAGTATTTCACTTGATCGACTGTGCGAATAATTTTTTTTTCGTTACTGTTATTCTTGAAAGTATGATGGTATTGTCCGCGCGTACCCATGCGAATACCATTTTTTACGTTCTAACTTGCGAGGGCTCATTTAGCGCGTTTCTACGCCATGCACAGTTAGCGCATTACGGTTCCCGAACTCTAGCACTGGCGCTAGGCCGCGCTGATGAGGTTGACACGTTAGTTTTTGCATTCTCTTGCTGCCCAAGCGCGTAGACAATGCTCAAAGATGGGTGAGCTCGATGCAGCACCACACTGTTGAAGTTAATAACTTTATGGGCAGGGTCGGGCAGGGTGCCTGTGAACGCTGACAATGTTTTGGTGGACACAGGGTCTGCATACATCTTCCATAGGACACGATTTTTCCAGATAATTGCGAAGTGTATTTACCGACTAGTTCTCTTGCAGAGTGCTTCAATTTATGTTATACCGGTGTCACACGGCCATTTTTATAGCGATCGAGACCGATCTGGATCAGAATGTTCGACCGCGATTGGCTTCCTTCCGCCGATTGAGCAAAGAAGCCAATCGCGACCAAGAAATTCGACCCAGATCGGCCTCGATCACGAACTAAAGTGCGCCGTGTGGCCCCCGTATTAGGCAATGGAATGATGTCGTGTTTGAAAGAATAACAAATGTAGCCTCTGCCACTACATACGAGAAAATATTGCATCGAAGAGCTGACAATTCTCGCAACCTATTGGGAAATGTGCCGAAAAATGTTTACCAAAATGCGTTACTTTACTTATGTGTGCATTCGTTCACATTAGACTGAAATGCCAAGTCCTCACGTCATGCAGCAAACCGGCGAAACGTGAACATATCACATCGGCAGCGGTCTCGCGGAGTGCTGTGTTGTGAACACACTTAGTTCCCAAAATCGTTATTTTGCGCTGGTTGTTTGTGCACCCATAAACTGCACAGTGCTGGCCTGTAGCCTTTTGATGAGTATATATGTCATTATTTACGAGGGCAAGTCATTCGTGACAAAAATAAACGGAAACATCGAAGGAAAGCTACCACTCCGCAATGCAAGCGCAAGGCAAGCTCACAGTCCAGACCGAGCAGGCAACACTGACACATACTCTCCACGCCAGACCGTCGGAAGCGCCCTCGTGAAAACGTCTATATTAGATGCGAAGCATCTTATGCTCGGGGCTATGTCACTCCCTCCCTCCCTACCTCCCTCCATCCATCCAACCGCCGTGCGTCCACACCACTACTGCGCCTGCGTATCCTCCTCCCCCCCTCTCCTTGTCTCATCTCCTCTCCTCTCGGCATTCCTCCTCTCCTCTCCGACGCTCCTCTCCTCTCCGGATTCCGCAACGAATGGCAACACCTGCGGCTCCGCGCGCGATAATGCGAAGCAGCTCAGGTTAGAGACGCGACAGTAGGACGCCCTAGAGGCACCGGCAACAGTCACCAACGCCGCGCGCGTTCGGTGCGAACGCGGGCAAAACGGCGATGGCGTCGACAACAGTTCTGCGCGTTGCTGGTGCTGCTGTATGTCCAAGTTTATATAGCTGATAAAACTACCTTGAGTCGACCCTATGGCTGCTTCGCATACAACTCAGGGTTCCCCTACGGGAAGATGGTGTAATTTTTCTCCTACGTCATGTGTAAGGGATGCAAATTTGCTGAACTAGCAAAACTACCCCACGTGTCCGCGTACTTTAAACACAAAGCTATCAGAGAAGTCCACAGCTTTGTCGACATCTGTTCTTGTGCCGGAAGTTCGTTGGAACCTTAGGCTCTAATATTTTGTCTCTAAAAAATGCTGTGAATAGGCATTGTTCTTGTGGGCTCATGGTATTTGCCAAAGTTTTTTAACAAACGCGTTGAGAGCCCGCGATGTTGTTTTCATCACCCATAATCTTATTAAAATAAGAACATTACCGTGACTTATGTGCCAAACGTTGCGTAGGAGAAACAGAAACGCGGACGATGGCGCATCATGCTCTGTATCGACAAGGTTTTTTGCCATCACTACTGTAATCATGGGACTGTACGAGCAGCCCAGCTTATAGTTCCACCAGGACTGTTTTTCGGACAACTGCATTGCAATTTTTACTCAAGGGACATACAGCAATGGAGACAGGGAACAATATGTTCGTAAAGTTTCAATGGGCACACGTCACATAAATCAGGCAAGAAAGTGGTGAAAGAAAGCAAATCAAAACAAGAATTGCGAGAGGCGAATGAAAGTCACGCAGAATCTTTTGAAATCGCAAAGGAAAAAAAATCAAAGCCCCTTTCTTGAATAAAGATGGTTGAACGTGAAGCTTTTTGCCATGCAAACAGAAACAAAGTCAGTCCAAAGCCAGCGAACACGCAACGAACACAAGAAATGCTGAGCGACCCGATGCGTTGCTTATCTGATTTGATTGCTTGTTTATGGGATTGTATTTTTTGAACGTTGAAGTTCGCAGAACGTTGAATTTGGTTAGGTTGCATAGACTTTTTTTAGATCATGTAGACGTTGATTACACGCACACACTCACACTTTCAAGGACGACTCTACACTTGCGCAGTATTGCCTTGTGATCGCTTTGGTAGACGGTCAGAGGCTCCGCCGTTGACAATACACGGGGTCGCCCTTACGAGCACGACTGGTCTCGCACTCACGTTCGCGTACGGCAGCCTCTTTTGATGTGCACTGCACCCGCAGCCTACCCATGGTGACGGCCGGGAATCCATTGCGTGACGCGCATAATACAATGCAGATATTTACAGTTCCTCTGGGTACCATGGCGTTGCCGTTCCAATTGTTTTTATCGGTACAACTACGAATGTAAACTGTAGCATTCTACAATAAGTATGTCGTGCGCCGTTCTATTGTGTGCGCAGATGCGCAGATAGTTTCATTTTGTAAGCTGGCTTTCTCGCAGTGTGATTTCAGCACTCAGATTGGACGCGATATTTTTTGTAACTTCTTTGGAGAGTAACTAGCCTATGTAATGCGGTCCTGTAGAAAGGGTTGAGGGCCAGAGACCGCATTTTATTAAGTTTTGAATGGTTGCCCAGATGATCCCGCTTTGTTCTCGCAACTTGCCGAAATGTTCTCGTTTTGAGAGTTCGGGTGATCTTGTTTGAGTGCCCGTATGTTCTCGATTGAGTGCCCGGATAACGGCTCTGGCTTTTGGCTCGAGGTCACTTGAAGGTCGCCGACAACGGGAGCTAAAACACTTCATGCTTAAAATGGTTGATCTAATACTCCTCAATGAATTTTAAGGCTGCTTCTCCCAGCGGCGCCGAAAGTGCTTACGTGGTTACGTGGTTACGTGGTCATCTGATAAGATTAAATAGCCTTGTAAGATTTCCCGAGCTTTTTTAGAGCTTGCATCGTGCCATAGTCCTGGCTTCACAAGAGATAGGCTTGCAGCCGTACAGCGTGCAGTGTGCCGTCATATTTAAAGCTAGCTGGAGCATATCGTATATTTGCGTTCATTAATCTGACGGTAATGCAGCGGCCAGTCATCGCTATGTATGATTTCTCACTCCTGAAAGGGATCGTGTAGGCGCCCCACATTGTCTATACGTTGTAAATGCTTAATTGCGTGCTTTATTTTGCATCTATTCATGGCTGGTTTTTCTGAGGCGTCAAAAACTATTTTCAATAAGTTTTTTAAAGAGCTGAAACAAAGAATCTTGCGTCATGCCTTTCGCCAATCTTGTTAAGACTATGTGAAATTATGTGCACAAAAAGTATCATATGCGCAAATTACCTCTATGGTATGCTCGTCACCTTCTTCAGCAGTTTCGTCTATGTCACATGACTAAAAATTTCTCAGCTATGGACGTTATAAGCTCCGCTGTCTACCGCTGCAGAATGTCGTTCATCTATGGTCGAATAATTTTCTTATAACTTAGTTCAAGAAAAGGTGTCCTGTATTATAAGGGTGCCGACATTTTTCATTCCTCGTTAGATACTCCCAGCATATGGGACATGTGAATTCAAGGCACCCGCTATCTGGCATTTTCAACGTAAGCCCCAGGCCCTAGTGTGCGCCGCGTAAGCATTACTGAACTTTTTGTTTCGCTGATCACTTCGAACTTGTGATGTAGAAAGCAAATAAAAAAATCGACTGCCGAGCGAAAACATCGGTTGGCTTCGAGGCTTCTTTCTAGGTCACCCTGCAGGATCGTGTTCCCTTCAGCCAGAAATAGAGTATGTCGCCAAATGATAGAGTCATGCTTGACCGTATACATGCAGCTTAACCCCAGTCCATATCCCGTCTTTCTCTAGAAACAGTGAACCAAGGCATTTAAGACATTAAAAAATGAATTAAGACTCAGTTCACCCGGATTGTGGAACTTCACAGTCCCATAGGTGTCGATGCATTCCTCGACTACTCACACGGTTGCTTCTTTTGAAACAGTATAGAAAGGAATGGAGAGAGGAGACATCGTCTATACATCATTCCATATAGTGAAATCAGCACAGAAGGAATGATAACGCAAGGCAGAGAAGTACACAGGACAGGCAGGGACTTCTATGCCTTGTGCTGCCATTGTTGTGGCGCTGCTCTTACTACTTGTCCACTTGTATACTCCATTGCAGTGACTTTTATACATAGCTTGATAACGTTACCAATGCTTAAGAGACTTCACTCACTGTTGGCATTCGCGATCCGAATCGACTGCGTCAGATGTGAATATAGGTAGGCGCCATGTACTTTAGGTACATTAGGTACGGTGCATTTATGTCACGATATATAGCTCTAATAATGGATGGAAGACGTCTGTAATCAAAAGCTGTTTTCCACTGAACCAACCGAGTGTCACGTTTTGCGAACAGCGGTCGCAGTGCACCGCCTGTGCTCACAGGGTACAATGCATGGTATATCGCATACCGAAAGCATAAACTCAAACAAATACGGATTCAGAGTTACGCTGCCTAGTCACAACATGACACGATTGAAATAGAAACCACAGAAGAAAAAAAAACACGGTTAGAAGCCGGTAGCGTTATTTGGCACCATTGGTCATAACTAACTAGGCTGCACGCAACCGTTTCTCCACAAATAAAACTTCCTTTAAAATAGCATCAGTTGAACAAGTTGTAATATGGTTATTAGGTGTTGCGTGGAAAGCGTCGCAGGTCGAAAACGACTGCGCCGGGAAAGCAGAGCAATGAGATTCGTATGGCCTGGTTACTTCCGTACTTTCTTCAGCGTTGCCTACAATGTTTGAAAAGCCGTATATATATTTGAATTGGTCGCATGCGCTGGTAGCAATTTTTGGGACCCGGCAATAAAATTCCCCCATCCATAGCATACCTTCCCTTTAGGTGACCCTTAAAAATTGGACAGAACACAATGAATCCTTCTAAGTAAACCAGCCCCACGACTATCACTTCAAACCGCATGTGAGGAAGAATGTTTTGGCTTGCGATGAAGGACTATGCAATGTGAAATGAGTGAATTTGGAGGAGATCGGGGCTGGGTAGAAGGTAGGCTACACAGCACCGACTTGAGTGCTGGTTGGGTCGCAGCAAGGCGTTAACTATACCAAACACCGCACCGCACTTAGTAGACAAAAATCCCTGGTCAGTGATAGGGGCGGCACGCCCTCGACGACGTTTTCCCGCACCTACACACTTCTCTAATGCACATATTGAAACCTAAGAAAATTGCATTCAATGTGTGCAAAAACAGAGAAGGTGTTGAATAAATGCCAGAAGAATGCACCTTAAATTCCCAAATGTGTTAGCATAATAAATGTTGTTTTCTTGCTGTGACAGGCATCAACCTATTTTATTATGATCACATTTATATTGCCACGGGAAACGGTACAAATTAAAATATATTTACAGACTACTTACAGCGAGCTGTAGCACTGCCAAGATGGCGGAAAGCCGATCTTTTCAATCGTCTTCTTCACCCCTGTGGTCAACGTGGTTATTTCCCATGTGTGCAATCTCTTGACATTAGCCCCCGGCCGCTAAATAGGTGCCACGGGAAACGGTACAAATTAAAATATATTTACAGACTTTTTACAGCGAGCTGTAGCACTGCCAAGATGGCGGAAAGCCGATCTTTTCAATCGTCTTCTTCACCCCTGTGGTCAACGTGGTTATTTCCCATGTGTGCAATCTCTTGACATTAGCCCCCGGCCGCTAAATAGGTGCCACGGGAAATGGTACAAATTAAAATATATTTACAGACTACTTACAGCGAGCTGTAGCACTGCCAAGATGGCGGAAAGCCGATCTTTTCAATCGTCTTCTTCACCCCTGTGGTCAACGTGGTTATTTCCCATGTGTGCAATCTCTTGACATTAGCCCCCGGCCGCTAAAGCTCCGACCCGGCGCCTAAGACAGGGTGGTTGGTGAAAGGTAGGGTTTAAGGCGGCCCACGTGCACGACGTATGAGGAAGTAGAAGACGTGGTAGGATCCAGTGGGGCTATTTCGTAAGTAACGTCTGTAAATTATCGCAGGACGCAATAAGGGCCAGAGAATCTCCAAAGTAGTTTTTCAGAGAGGCCAACGCGCCGCTACGGGGACCACACAAGGACAAGATCACCCGCACTGAAGCGGGCGTCGTACAACAACTTCTGCCGTGACTGCGACGCTGAGAGGCGAAGACGGGCAGTGTGACGTGCCTTTGCTGCTGTAGCAATGGCGTCGCGCGCGTATTAAGTAGGCAGTGCGGCAGGGGTCGAATGTAGTGTGTCAAAAGGGAGCGTTGGTTCTCGTCCATTAGAAGATAGAAGGGAAAGTAGCCGGCGGTGTCATGGAGTGAGGAGTTATGGGCAAAAGTTACAAAAGGTAGCGAAGTGTCCCAGTCACGGTTATCAGACGAAACATACATCGATAGCATATCAGTGATCTTGCGATTCAGACGTTCAGTACGACCGTTCGTTTGAGGGTGGCCCGCAGTCGTAAGTTTGTGTTTGGTGGCACAAGAACGAAGTGAATCTTCGGTTACTTTAGATAAGAAGTAGCGACCCCGGTCTGTGAGAAGCTGACGAGGAGTGCTGTGATGCAAAATTACGTCTTGCATCAAGAAGTCGGCGACGTCTGTAGCGCTACTGGTCGGGAGAGGTCTTGTGATAGCGTAGCGGGTAGCATAATCTGTAGCAACGGCAATTCATTTATTGGCAGCGGTGGAGAGAGGGAAGGGGCCGAGAAGGTCGATGACAACACAAAAAAATGGCTCGGCTGGTATGTCAATAAGCTGGAGGAGCCCAGCTGGAGGAAGAGCTGGCCTTTTCAAGCGTTGGCACGAGTCGCAGGCAGCGACATAACGATGAACAGAACGGTAGAGACCGGGCCAGAATAGGTGCCGCGGTACACAGTCATATGTCCTGGAAACACCAAGGCGGTCGGCTGTAGGGACATCATGCAGTTGCTCGAGTACGGTCGCCCGAAGATGATCGGGAGCGACGAGTAGTAGTTCCTGCCCCTCGGGGTGCATGTTGCGGCGATATAATGTGCTATTTACAATGACGAACAGGCTATATGACCGGTCCAACGAGCCAAACTGCAGACGTTGATGAGGTCATTTAGAAACGTGTCCCGGCGTTGCTCGTCACCAATATGGCTCAAAGCAGAGAGCGAGAAAAGGCCGGACAGTGTATCTTCCTTGGTAGCCTCGGGGGCGTCAACGGGGCGCCGAGACAAGCAGTCGGCGTCCTGGTGTACTCGGCCGGAGTTGTAGACCACAGTGTTTGTGAATCCCTGGAGACGTAGAGCCCAGCGACCTCGATGTCCAGTGGGGTGCTTGAGGCTCGAAAGCCAGCACAGAACGTGGCTGTCAGCGGTAACAGTAAAAGGCCTCCCGTATAAGTAGGGGCAAAATTTCCTAACTGCCCGAACAAGAGCGAGGCACTCGTGCTTCGCAATGGAATAATTGCGCTCGGCAGGGGAAAGAAGCCGGCTGGCGTACGCAATAACTCGATCACAACCACGTTGGCATTGGTCTAAAACAGCGCCAATGCAATAGCCACTCGCGTCTAAGTCACTAGTTGGAGCATTGGGATAAAAGTGGGTGAGAATCGGCGGAGTAGTGAGTAGTGTGATAAGGTTTGAAAAGGCTGTGGCTTGAGCGAGACCACACAAAAACGGAACGTCGTTTTGGAGAAGATCTGTTAGTGGACGGGTTATGTCCGCGAAATTTCTGACAAATCGGTGGAAATACCAGCACAAGCCCACAAAGCTCCGAACATCCTTGGCACAAGTTGGTGCAGGAAACTCGATGACAGCAGGAACCTTGGCGGGATCGGGACGGACGCCAGTTGAGTCGACGAGATGCCCGAGTATGGTAATTTAGCGGCGACCGAAGTGGCATTTCGAAGAATTAGGTTGTAGCCCAGTCGCCCGAAACACCGACAGGATGGATGAAAGACTTATGAGGTGTGTGGCAAATGTGGGGGACAACGCGATCACGTCGTCCAGGTAGCACAGGCATAAAGACCATTTAAAGCTGTGCAACAGCGCCTCCATCATTCGCTCGAACGTGGTCGGGGCATTGCACAAGCCAAATGGCATAACCTTGAACTGATAGAGGCCGTCAGCTGTAAGAAATGCTGCCTTTTCACGGTCCCGCTCGTCGACGGCGATCTGCCAGTAACCAGAGCGCGGGTCAATGGATGAAAAATAGGTGGCGCCGTGAAGGCAATCCAGAACGTCATCAATTCGTGGAAGAGAGTAGAAATCCTTCTTTATGATCTTATTGAGATGCCGATATTCAACGCAGAATCGCCAACTGTTGTCTTTCTTTTTAACTCGCGGATGGGTCAATAATGCCTTTGGAAAACATCTTGTCAACCTTTTGTTGAATAACTTGGAGCTCGAGTGGTGACACGCGATAAGGTCGCCGGCGAATCGGAGGCGCATCGCCAGTATGTATGCGATGTTTGACGAGAGAGGTTTGACCTAAGGGACGGCCGTCAAATTCGAAGATGTCGGAGTATGTGGTGAGCAAATGACAGAGGTCGTCTATTTGAGAGGGCTGAGGGTCCGGGGAAATCATCTTTGTGATATCGCTCTGTAGCGACAGAGAAGTGGGCGCATCGGCGGACAAGGTGACAGTGATGAAATCTAGTATTCATCTGATGGTGACAGAGGGGCCAAAACTATGTCCTGGGGAAGAACTTGAGGACAGAGTCCGAAGTTCAGCAGGGGCAGCCAAGTCTGGAGGGTCGCAACAGTCATCACAGTGTGGGGAAAGCAAATAATGCGCGACAAAAGGACACTGGTAGACGGAGTAACCACATAGTCACCATCCGGTACACTTGGGCAGGGTACAGCGGCAGTATACAGGTGAGTGCTTGGGGGGCAAACGAACAAACTCGGACACTAGAGAGCTGACTCTGGACTGTGTCAGGAACGTCTGGTGAAGCGGGGGAAGTCAAGTTCAACGACACCGGCCGAGCAGTCAATTACAGCGGAGTTGTCAGTCAAGCAATCGAGTCCAAGGATTAAGTCATGACGGCAGTGACGAAGATCATGAAACAACACGGAAGTGTGCCGGCCAGCAACGGTCACGCGTGGGTCACGCGTGGGCTTTAATTTCTAGTGAGCGTGGCAAGCTAGTAATCTGCAGCACTCAAACAACTGCGGAATGGGCAGCAGAATCACCTGTCAGCTCTAATAGGGGACCACATTTCTTCTGTTGAAACGTTGCGATTTGCGATTAAAACTGAACTCCGTTATCCGCGTTGTCTGCTGGAATGCCAAATAGAAAGGCAGATAGCATGGCAGCGTTGGGGGGAAGAATACCGACGCCAGCAAATCTAGACAGCATATACTGTTTGAACAATTAGCACCTTAACACTATACCAGCGCTTAACGGCATTGACCACTCAAGCTCAAACCCCATGTGAGCGATTTTGTGCGCCACAGAGGCGGCTTCCTGCGACGAAAGTGGCCGTCGCGCGAACAGATCGTTCGTTCGTGTCTCTTGATGGCTCGGTTCAGGAAATCTAGAATTCGTCTCTCGACGCCTGGAAGTTCCATGAGCGACAAGCTAATAACCTAAAACGGGAACAGGAAGAGCATCAGTAATATGCTACAGGGTTGTCGCACGCAACGAGCAAGCGGCCAAAGTTTGATACGTGCGAGGATTTAAAAAAAATATTGCAAGACCTTCAGACATATTTTATGCTGTTATGAACAGAAAAACAAACTACTTAGATTATTAGAGCAAGCATTAGGCCACTTTCCGTACCTATTTGCTGCCCTTATACCGGCCACTTCCCCGCGACGTTGTTCAACGTGATCGCTCGCGTAGGGTTAGATTTGTAGGTGCCGAGGTGGATGCGGCAGCCATCTGCATGACGTCTCATGCCGCCGTTGCGCGCAATATCCATACATGGGGTGACGGGAAACTAATACGATAGCCAATTGGTGAGTGCGCCAAAAGTACGCACCTTCATGCTCAAGCGGCAATATGCACTGTTCATACCTCAAGTGTATCGTTCTTTTGTCCTGATTTCGGCTAGCATATCTGCACACAAAACTTGATGTCGCGTAGACAGTGGTCCCAATAAGTTGAGATGCTGAACATAAACGTTGTTATTTTCATGTGCTACCATGATTTATGAGTGTTATTAATATCTCTAGCTCTCCAAACCTGTGAATGGGGCCCTGCCGACTGCTTCTATGGCGTCGATCTCCGAGCTACAAAAGAATTTCTCAAATGTAAGTCAATTCTTATTCTATTGCTATAGAAATACACTTAATGAAAAATGTGAATGTGTTCATTGTCGTACCCAATACATGTTGATGAAATAAATAGGTGTGAATTAGTATGAATGCGCATCAATTGCCAGTGCTATAACAACCAAGGCCACCCGCAACGGTTTCTAGTATTTGAATTTCAAGCAGGTTTTATTCATACGCGACAAGTAAACGAAATGTCATTTTCTTTCCAAACTAGTTGCGCAGATGAGTTTAAATTGCGAGGCGCACTTCTACGGATAGATATACCTAGAAAAAAGAAAAGCACCGAGGGCAAAACAGCAGCAAACATACTTATTCAAGAAGATGCAACAGTGTAGCTTTGCGGTGTAGAAGCACACGCTGACAAGCTGGTGGAAACTGAACAAGCTGTAATCAATTTCTTCAGTGAACTTGTGCCAATTAAGTGAGATACAGCTCTGCAGCGACCATAGTTCTAATCGAAAGCAGCATGACCGGAAGTCATTCTCGTGGCTGCCACCCTCTGCTCGTAGCTGCTCGTAGATAGCACCACTACTCAGCGAATTCATTATAGTCGCATCCGAGATGGTGCAGCCTCGGAGGCCACGTCACTGCAACAACCATAAAGCTTGCGTAGTGGAATCACAGCCTCAGCGTAGAGAACGTGCTCGTAAAGCCCACTTTACGTCGCACTCTCGCTGTTAGTGCAACTTAACCGCTGTAATTAAGCTAGCTCATTGCCCGAAAAAGTTAAACGAAATTCACACACTAACGTAGGCAAAACCGCGGTCGGGCCACGTCGCTATCCACGCAGAAAGCGCCCTCCGATATCTTCAAAGCCTGAGAGACCATCTACGAAAATCCCGACTCGTGTCTAGGAAAGAGCGCCTGTAAACCGTTTAGCACGTCTACAAGCAATCGCTCGAACTTAGCAACAGAAGGGATCAACACGTGTGAACAGCAATCGGCGACGCTCCGATTGTATACTGCCCCAGCAAACAGCGTGACATAGCTACATGCCATGCAATGTGATACGCTTCCTCGAACACAGGTTTCATTCATCTGAGAAGCGACATTCACTTGTTTACCACACATAAAGCAATCAGCATGACAGCTTTCGCGGGACACATCAAGAAAAGTAAGCATGCGCGCCTGATTCCTGTGCTTCTGTCGTTAAAGAACACAAGGACTAAAGCAGCAGCAATGGATCACGAAAAGCTCGCATTACGGCACACATATCACCGAGGTAACGTACGCGATAGCTGAGTGCATAATATTTGCCGTCTGCAACGCGCAAAGTACGCAGAAGCACACGGCTTCTATCGCAACAAAGCGTGAAACGCCGCTCGCATCTTTTTTTATTTACTGCCAAGCTGTTTATACGAACCCTGTGTCGTCGTAGTCACACTTCGCTAAAAAGGGGCCAGTGACCTAGCAGAGCGGAGAGAAGAAGAAGAGCTCAACTGTGGGAAAAGGGTTTGAGTGACCGCTTACCCTGTGAGATTGCTGTGAGAGGGTGAAAATTAAAAGCAGAACGGGGTGGAGGGTTGACGTGAGTCGTGCCGTCCAATATTCGCATTGGAAGGGGAGAGCGCGAGGCGCGCCAACCAATGGCTGTGTAGGAAAAACGTAGGCCCACGGAGGAGTAGGGTGGGAGAGGAGTTCGCGTTAGCGTTGGCTGTATATACGGAGCTTTGCATTAGTGTTTTCGCACATTCCATCCCAGCTACATTCCATCCCAGCTACGAGACTGCCCACCGCGAGCGTCAGCGAGAGTTGGCTCCTGAACGGACTCGTCGCTTGCTCTCAGTGCTGGCGCGCAAAAGAAGGGACATCGCAACTTGCATGCGGAATAAAAGCACGCCATAACACATACAGAAACCTAACGCGAAAAAAAGCCCACTGAGAGAACAGAAATTTTGATTATGGAGTGCGGGCGGATTTGCCGCCCTTGGGCAGCTTTATTAAACCCATTTGAGTATTGTTCGGTCGTACAAATCTCTTGTTCTCTCTGTATCTAATATAGGGTTCCAAAATACACGCAGTGTTCGAGTTACAGGGACACTGCTTACCGCCGACAACTTATGACGCAAGCGAATACAGACGTGCGCAATGTGCACATATAAAATTAGCTGTCCAACAAAGTATTGCTGGTGCTAATGGAGGGGGGGGGGGGATTCTTATTTTCGGAAGTTCTGTCTAATTTTGCCATCAAGTTCGTTCTTGCTTTCAAATTCCAACCTCTTGCACCGCCATAAACAAAATAAATAAAAAACGATTTCATCTGCTGCGAAAACTACCGGTACGTTGTTCACATGATCAAAACTGTCTACATGTGAAAACGTTGTTCATGGCCACCGGAACCGGTGAAGTAGCTGCACACATCTGTAAAAGACTCAGAGCAGAAGCGGTCCAGTTGCTGGGCATTGCTGACCCAAACAGTTGGGATCTTTCACTTAGCCATCACGTCTAGTCAAACCAAAGAACACGTCACAATTATTACCGACTCCCAAGCAGGTTGCCGTAGCTATGCCAGGGGCAGAATATCTTCCATCGCCCACCGACTTTTCACACAAGCCTCCCAATTGCCGGATGTTGAAATAGTATGGACTCCAGAACATGAGTCCCTCCATGGAAATAAGCGTGCGCACGCTGTAGCCTCAGCTCATGCAACACCCCCTAGATAAACTAAGGCGTTTACAGTGGTTGCGTTACGTCACTCCAAGGGTCCGTGCGGGCAATGCGTTCTGCTATTTCAGAGCGTTACACTCGCTTCGTCTGTTGTTCTCGAAGTCTGTAATTGCTAGAAAATGTCATTAAGGCCTTTGAGAAGCCTTTTTTGGCACAAGTGAAACATTGTGAGGCTAGATTGACCCTGGTGATGGGGAAACCAAAGAACGAGAGCAATTAAGTGTTGTATTAACATTTTTATTGCATTAGACTTCAGTTTATCTTCAGCATTGCTGCTTTCCGCGCTGGGGCCTTCTTCTGCGCATTGTCCTGGATTCCGTCGTATCTTAGCCTGCAGAAGCTGTTCAAAACAACATTGGTTGCCACGTGAATTACCAAGCGCTAGACAGTTTGTAGAGTGTGGCCATTTTTGCATGTCTCGATTTCGGTCTGTTTCAGCAAGGACTACCTGGGGTCGTTTAGGTGCACGTTAAAGAACTCCAGGTGTTCCAAATTTCCGGAGTCCCCCACTACGGCGTGCCTGATAATGAGATCGTGGTTTTGGCACGTAAAACCCCATAGTAAAATTTTTTTCAGCAAGGAAAATGCCTGCTAAGGAACAATAATACGTTAATTACTGCAGGAGAGACAGTTCGTTGGATTCGCGTGATTTTTTTGAGCTTCCTGCTAAGCAGCGTTCTCTCTTGTTTTTTTCCTCGCTGGCGATTTACTACGCGCTCGCTTTAGGACAAGTGTTTTGCGCAGTTTGGGAAGACGGAAGGTACAACAGTGGGCTTCTACTGATGTCGATCACGATTCACTTCTATTGGTCCTCCTGTCTGTTCAACTTGTTTATGATAGCGTAGTGAAGAAATCTTCTGCATGATAGTGCAGATTGATTGATTGATTGATTTACTTTATTTGTCTTTTCAAGAAAGAAAGGAGCAGTCACAAAAAGCTACTGCAATGAGTAGCTTGACGGGGTGACAGCCCCCTTAGAATGACAGCAACGGACAGTGCGTAGGACAAAAAAAATATATAAAAAATGAATAAGATCGGAGAAAGTTATGAACAATATATACACAACAATAACTATACATGTTGGTAGAAGATTGTTAAACATTAGGATAACAGGAACCTGATGTAAACAGTTTTAGCTATAGTATACATTAAACAAATTATGAAATAAGGCAACACAGAAAAAGCGGGAATATTGGAAGGATTGGTGCAAATACACAGTCAAATGAACTCAAGTAATGTTATAGAAAATTTATAAGAACAAGTCACGAAGCTCTTGCCATGTTATGTTTGTTATTTCGACACCATTTTTTTGTTGTAATCGGTTCAACAGCGAAGGTAGCTGGTATCGAAGCATCTGTTTTCCATAGTTAGTACGATTTCGTGCTACCTCCCACTGTTCCGGCTTACGTGTGTTATATGCAACTGCGTTGATCTTAAGATTGGCTATGTTTTGCAAAGCGTTGTCCTGTTTTCTTGTGCATAATTTGTAGTGGCGGGAAAGCCTGTATTCGTGAAGTGATGGAACCTTTACTATGCGTAATTTCGCAAGCAATTCAGCTGTATGGGATAAGTAGGGCATCTTACCAGTTAATCTAATAATTCGCTTTTGCAGTAAAAACAATTTCATAATATTAGCATTTGTGGTTGTGCCCCACACAAAAGCACCATAGTTAAGAGTGGAAGAGAAAAGCGCGTTATAAAGAAGTAGATTTGTGTTAACCGGAAACACTGAACAATTTCGCTGCAGGAAACCAATAGTACGTGAGAGTTTTTTAACCAGGAAATCAACGTGTGCATCCCATGACATGGTGGCAGAAAAAAAGACGCCTAGGGTTTTGAAGGACTCAACGTATTCAATTGATATACCATTAATAAATAGCGGGTGCATGGAACACACCTTATCACGCGGATGAAACATCAGCCTTCGTTTTTGCGACATTTAAACCCAGGTGGTTTTGTAGGGACCATTCGTGAATTGATTCAAGAGCCATGTTTGCATGATTTACTAAATCAACAGCGGAGCGACCAGAGAAGAAAATGCTCGTGTCGTCAGCGTATATAATGTACTTTACCGTCTCATCAGCGCTGACGATGTCGTTGATGTATAAAAGAAATAAAAATGGGCCCAGTATGCTGCCTTGAGGTACACCTAAATTAATCTGTCTTGAGGAAGATGCGTGCCCGTTAATTTCTACATATTGTGAGCGGTATCGTAGGTACGATGATATTAAGGAGTGTGCGTTACCCCTAATTTCATAGTGATTAAGCTTCTGGAGAAGAATGTGATGACTAAGGCTATCAAAAGCCTTTGTGAAGTCTAAAAACACACCTAGAACTAGGTTGTGATTTTCGAAGTTTTCAAGTATGTACTCTTTTTGTGCAAGAAGTGCTAGTTCTGTTGATTTATTTTTTTGGAAACCAAATTGTGCTGGGTTTAGAATGTTATATCTGTTAACGAAGGATGCGAGTCGTTTAAGTATTATTTTCTCTAACCCTTTTGAGAAAATTGCCAGGATGGAAATAGGACGATAATTGGAAAAATCGTTTCTGTCACCTTTCTTGTATATAACAGTAACTTTCGCACACTGCATCTTACGTGGGAACACTCCGGTTGTAAGGCACGTATTAAAAATATGAACTAGACAGTTCGCTACGATATCAATAACGTCTTTAACTGGTGTAATTTGTATTCCTGATGGATCGAGGGACTTGCTGTTATTTAGCTTAATAAAAGACGAAACAACCTCGCTTTCACTGACCGGATCTAAGAAAATGGTGTGCTCATTATGATATTTTAATGTAGGGATATAATTATTCGTGGACAAAGGGGTGAAAGAGACAAAAAAGTTATTAAATGCGTTAGAAAGCTCCGAGCCTTCTAACTCTATTCCGTCCCTTACTAGTTTCGTAAGCGGTTCAGGAACATGACCAATTACCGATCTTAATTTTTTCCAAAGCTGTTCAGAACTCCCTTGAGAAGAGCTGAACAGATCGGTGTAACATTCCTTTTTGGCTAAGCGAATATTTTTGTTGACGCGGTTTCTGAACGCTTTATAAGTTTTCAGTACTTCGGCAGACCTTACTTGAACAAACGATCTGTAAAGTTGTTCGCGTTTACGTATTTCGCTGAGCGGTTCATGATTCATCCACGATTTCCTACACTTTCTTGACCTACCAGATGTTTTGTAGGGGAAACATTCATCATAAATTCGTGTAAATTTGCGTAAAAACTTTTCATAGGCTGCATCTGGGTCGTTTTCTTTTAAAACATCGTACCAGTCTACGTTAGACAAGCAGTCGCGGAATTTTACCAGCGTGACAGGGTTTATTTCACGATACACGTAAGAGTGCTTCTGCTTTTTTAAAGTGTTGGTTTGAGACAGTGAAATGTAAACTGGCAAGTGATCACTTATAATTAATAACGCCTGCCTTAATGTAAGAGCTGTTATAATTGGTTATGAAGACATCTAATGTTGTGGCTGTGTTTTCAGTAATACGTGTAGGTACAGTTATTGCATTGTGACATAAGTGAACCTTTAATAATGATTCCAAGTCAAGTTTCATGGTGCTATCAGCATAGAGATTAATGTTCAAATCCCCTCCGATGATTACTGTACACTTGTAGTCATCAACAAATTGCAAAAGTGCATCCAAGAAGGATAAGAAATTGGATATGTTTCGCCCCGTGGGCGGTAGCAGACGCAATACACAAAGGAACCACATTTTAGGGTAATCACTTCGTAATCGGGCGTGACACATGTAAACACTGAAATAATTTCACAATTCATTTCCCTAAGCGTTAAGATGCACACACCACCTCCTCGCCTACTATCACGGTTTAGGCAGTGACAATTATACGCTGGCAAATAAAAAGCTTCCGCATCATTACGAAACCAAGTTTCCGTAAACATAAGTACAGTCAACCACAAAAGTTTGCGGACCACGCGAGCGCGTGGCCAAGAGCCTCTTCGCGACACTTCCGCTACGTCACCAGCGATCGACAGCAGCGCTACGTTGAAGACACATCCCTCCTTAAATCTATGGCCTGCCTATTTTCGCACTGTGCGCAAATATTTTCTACCTATCTCTTTCAACGTGACGCGCTCTTTGTTAGCCAGGGCTACTTGCTTATATTTTGAGAGCAGAATATCAGTACAAGTAATCAGACAGCGTATTCTTCGGCTGTTATCAGTTCTATTTTCGCGTAGCCACGCTGTTTTTTTTTTTTCGTGAGTGCGTGAGTGAGCGGTGAGGCAGCCATGGGACACAGATGCTTAGTCAGTAGGCAGAATATTTCCGTTCCTCCCCCATCGCTAAGTGACAGTAGCGGCCGGGATTTGATCGCCTGCGCCCAGGTTTTGCTGCGCAAAGCCCGAACCACCGCGCTGCTATAGTGGTTACATTTAGAAAAATAAGAAATAATCGGGTGCGATGACTCTTTTTATAACCCTTTGCGACACGGCGTCCTCGTTTGGGGACTCGAACTTCGGAGGCGCGTCCCACGCCACGTGTTTCTTCAAATGACCTAAAACTCAGTGTGCACATTCGTGTCCGCTTCCTGATGGGACAACTAGCGGTCAGTTAACTTCATTGTCCTGCGTATTGCTGCAGATGATCACTTTGCTGGAGACACTACCATGTTAGACAATCGTTCGACGTGCCGCGTTCCGAGACCAACGTCGAGTATTTTTTTTCTCCGGTCGACACGAATACAACCGAAAAAGCAAGTGTGCATGCGTTTCGGGCCTAATAGTTGATTCTTTTTATGCAAGCATTGAAGCTGACGGATTTCAGAATAATTAGATAATGAGTTATACGCTAATTAATTTTTTTTACTGAAACTCGCACAAAACAGCACATTGCTTCGTCTTCTTTCTTGGAATGTAATAGTGAGCGTCTTGAAATGATGCCATGCGCATTTGACGCATTTGCAGACAGTGCATCATAATTCGTGTCTGAAGGGGATGAATTTATTCACAAGACATTTACAGAAGTGTCATGAAACATAGGTCTCTCAATGATCTAGTAGGAAGTGAAATGTCCGCCGTTTTCTAGCACCTTATTGATGCGTGTGGGCATCGACTCGTACAAAGACTCAGTAATCTCCGGTCGACCGCGCAGGCTTTCCCATTCTTGTGCGATCGCTTGCCACAGCGTATCGGCCGTGCGGCCGCGGTTGGCTCGTGTGGACAGCCGTTTCTTCAACATGCCCCAGACATTTTCTATGGGATTCAAGTCGGCGCCACATGGAGGCCACTCAAGCTGGCAAACAGCATGTTCTTCTAGCAATGACTGGACGATACATGCTTTATGGATCGGGCTGCGGTCGTGTTGAAAAAAATAGCAGCCGTCGCTGAAGGGACCGTCCAGCGCATACGGAACGAGGTGTCTAGTGATGACGTCGCAGTACCGTGACGCAGTGAAGGGCCCTTCCAGACGCACAAGGGGACCAAGGCCATCTTTGCTGATTGCTCCCCACACGCTCACGGAACACCGTCCATTGGATAGAACACTCTGTGTGTAATTAGGCAGATATCTGCAAAAAATAGCATACAATTGGGTTCCAGCGGCGCGTCTAAAAATGTTGTGATTCCTCTTGCGTATGAACTTTATAATTCTGTTATAGAGTTGCAATAGAAAACGTGCAAACATCATTAGATAGTACTGAAAGACCCACTGGCAGCTTTTAATTAGCTTCAGAGTAAGTAGTACTATGAAACAATCGTTAATGTTTTCAACATACCACTACAGAAAAATCTCGTAATGTCCAAAAGCTCATTTTACGTGAAACATGTTGTGATGCAGAATTAGCTTCGTGAATTAACTGCCAATACACTGTAAACACACCTGCAGTTTAGTGGACGCCAAACCCGCTTCCGTTGGTCCCAGCGCGTGGAAAAAGTTGACTCGTCGCTAAAGATGACATCGCCCCATTTCTCTGTTGTCCAATCTTTCATTGCTGTAGCGAACATGAGTCGTTCTTGTAGCTGGCTGTCTGAGAGGCAGGGCTTCTGTGCTGCTACGAAAGACTGCAGGCCAAGCTCACTCAGCCTTCTTCTTACAGTCTCAGACGATACCGCGAGCGAGAGCGCTTCTCGGATATCCTCTGCACCTTGAAAAGGATCAGCCACGATGGCGGCCGTAATCAGGCGGTCCTCTTCCTCAGTCGTGGCCCTTGGACGCCCACTGCGCTCCATATCTGTGAATCTGTCATCGTCGCGGAAAGCTTGGATAATTCTATTCACGGCAGTCCGGCTCCTGTTGGTTCGGCGGCAGATTTCGCGCTGAGGTATTCCCTCTATAAATAAACGCACAATGTGCCTTCTTTCGTCAAGTGGAACACGCAGCGGCATCTTTCCAAATAGGCAATCACCACGTGGCCTGAAGCAAGTCTACTACGTTTTCAGCGACTGATGCGAAGATGCGCCTATGTGTGAAAGAAAATTTTCTATGCATCCGGTTTTTCTTTATTTTTGATGACAGTGAAACACCTCCCTACCCTTTCTCTCAAGACGCAGAAGCAGCAACACTCATTGGACCAAGATGCTTCCAACCAAAGTGCGCCAGTAAACGTCGCGTAAAAAAATCGTCGCAGCGCTTCGTGAAACTTATCTACCCACTGGCACACCAGTCGACAAAGGTGGCAGTGATTGCTCCGATACTGCTATCAAGCCAGATATGTGGCGGTCTTATCGCAGACAGCGCTCTGCGTCAACACAACGAACTAACAATGTCATGCACGGGAATAAAAAATTAACAGGCAGGCGAGTACCAAGAGGGCTCATATCCGGGAGAGCGCCCCTGTCGCCGCTAGGTGGCGTACCGCTAGGTGGCGCGGATAGGCAGTCTGGCACGCGCTCGCGTGGTCCGCAAACTTTTGTGGTTGACTGTACGCGCAAAATACGTACGCAAAAACAAGAAAAGAAAAACACAGCGACACAGAAAACACCAGCGGCAGGAACGGCAAGGCTGCAGCGGCGGCAGTGTAACGAAATAAAGTGACTAAAAGTTAACTTCGAGATAGCGATATCACCAACCTGGGAAACGAAGATAAACAGAGTTAAGACCATGCGTCCTTCCGCCGCCGCTGCCGTATTGCCCCGATTGCCAGGAAGCCGCCAGGGGCGCAAACAGAGTCCAGTTCACGCAATGCGTGACGTCAGATCAGATGGCTTCGACGGTTTCTGTACGGAAAGAACGCCCAGAAGACGAAAGAAATGACGTTGAAACCGGACGTATAACCAGGCTCGAGGTGGTATAGGCAGCAAATGGCACACAGCACTTGAGTGGTGGACAGTGGGAACAGCGAACCTGGGAAACGAAGATAAACAGAGTTAAGACCATGCGTCCTTCCGCCACCGCCGCCGCTGCCGTATTGCCCCGATTGCCAGGAAGCCGCCAGGGGCGCAAACAGAGTTCAGTTCACGCAATGCGTGACGACAGATCAGATGGCTTCGGCGGTTTCTGGGAAACGAAGATAAACAGAGTTAAGACCATGCGTCCTTCCGCCACCGCCGCCGCTGCCGTATTGCCCCGATTGCCAGGAAGCCGCCAGGGGCGCAAACAGAGTTCAGTTCACGCAATGCGTGACGACAGATCAGATGGCTTCGGCGGTTTCTGGGAAACGAAGATAAACAGAGTTAAGACCATGCGTCCTTCCGCCACCGCCGCGCTGCCGTATTGCCCCGATTGCCAGGAAGCCGCCAGGGGCGCAAACAGAGTTCAGTTCACGCAATGCGTGACGACAGATCAGATGGCTTCGGCGGTTTCTGGGAAACGAAGATAAACAGAGTTAAGACCATGCGTCCTTCCGCCACCGCCGCCGCTGCCGTATTATTAGATCGCACAGCTACATGCGAAAATTACAGAAACTTGTTGTTACTGAGCACGCTATTCTCTAAAGACGCGATATAACATGTGAATAGTAGCCCTTTATAATCTTTCAAGTATAATATACACACAACGTCGCTCAGAAAAAAAGTCACAAGCCTGCGCGGCACATGCAGCACAGTCACAGCGTAAGCTGGTGGAGCGGCTCAAGAGTAGCTCCAATTTGGGCACCACGCACACCAGGGTCTTGGCGACAAAGTCTATTCGCCTCGTTTTGACGAGAACGATCTGAACGGTCCGGCCGGCGTAGATGGAGAGCTGCGGCTTGTAATGCTCTCTGCACAGCAGTCTGCTGAGCCCGATGATGCCTAATTGTAGCCGCGCACGTAGCTGTATGATTCGCTTCTGCAGCAGCGCTTCGTACCATGCGAGGACAAACCATAACGTGTAACGACGAAGATTCCAGAATACGTGGTGCACATCTCACATTGGAATCGAGTTGACTGCGCACCTCATCTGAATCGCATCTCGCCGTGTGAGCCCGCGCACGATGCGTTTGCAGGTGCCTTACCTAGATAGCGCCACCCTACTGGTGGAGGCTCGGGTCGTCTGCGCCAGTGCGCGTGTCTGAGGAGCATTTATAGCGCATTTTTCCACTGCCTGATAGCAAGCGCTTGCGTGGCTCAGTGGTAAGTATCCGGCTCCTACGCAGCGGGCGCGGGTTCAATCTCGGCGGGAACCGGGTACTCTTTTCGCATTTCCCGCGATAGCGGTTATGGTCCCCAACGGCAGCGGTGGAGGCGGCGACGGCGGACACCATCACGAACCGAAACGGTTATTAGAATCAGCCCATAACAGCTTACGCTGTAAAAAACGTAACTTCCCTATTGGAAAACCCAGTGCCATGCCTGATTACGGGCCGAGTGTCGCGGTCTGGATGCTGGGGCGGTGGGAAGGTGCGGCATACTGGCAGGCGCTCGGCGCGGGGTACTGGTGTGAAATGCAGCTCTAGAGCGAGAAATGCGCGGTGCCTGGCCCCCCGCCCCCCCCGCCCCCCTACCGTCAATATATTTTTATTGCGATAGCAATTATATGGACACTCAAAAGCAGATTTCTGCCGTCGGCGTCGCCGTCGCCGTCGGCGTCGCCGTCGCCGTCGCCGTCGCCGTCGCCGTCGCCGTGAGGTTCCGTATGACGTCATTTGGAGATGAAATCGTCGCCGCGCGCCGAACGCTGTATGTGCGAGTGAAAGGGCGCGAGTGGCGCGTCTTTCACGGGGAGTGAGCGCACGGCGGAGAACAAACGCGCGTTCTGCGCCGTGCTCGCTTAAGGGCTGCAGAAGTAGGCGTCTCTTTTCTCCTTTACAATCACCATATATGTAGAGCAAACGCGCCTTCTTCGGACGCGCGAGAGGCCGTGGGGGAGGGGGAGGGAAGGGAGGCGACGTTTAGCTGCGGCACCAAGTGCCTATTTATATCAGAGGCTCCAGCAACAGTCACCAACGCCGCACGCATTTTGAGCTAACGCGGGCAAAACGCCGATGGCGTCGACAACAGTTCTGCGTGTTGTTGCTACCAAAGCCGCTCACCTTACTTCGTATGACATTGCTGTGTTGCTATCGCATTCATTGATTCGCCCTTAGGGCGAAACTGTGAAATTTTTTTTTTCAAATACAGAAAGCAACAAAGAGCTTTTTAAGTCAATAAAAAAGAAAAACTAAAAAAAAACGTGCACTATCGCCCCGCAACTAAAACTTACGCCTTTATCAGAAAGCAAATGTCGTCTGTATTCAATGGTGCTCATGGAAGTGCTGCAACACTGATTTGCTTTTGCGATTGGTATTTTAACTAAAAAAAGTTGTCGCAGTTTCACCTGAAAGGTGAAGCATCAATTGCGATAGCAAATTTGTAGAGAGATATACGGAGTAATGATATTAGCTTTATCAGCTGTATAAACTTGGACATGCAGCAGCACCGGCAACGCGCCGAACTGTTGTCGACGCCGTCGTCATTTTGCCCGCGTTCGCTCAAAATGCGTGCGGCGTTGGTGACTGTTGCCGGAGCCTTTGATATAAATAGGCACTTGGTGCCGCAGCTAAACGTCGCCTCCCTTCCCTCCCCCTTCCCCCCCTCCCCCACGGCCTCTCGCGCATCGGAAGAAGGCGCGTTTGCTCTACATATATGGTGATTGTAAAGGAGGAAAGAGACGCCTACTTCTGCAGCCCTTAAGGAAGCACGGCGCAGAACGCGCGTTTGTTCTCCGCCGTGCTTTCACTCCCCGTGAAAGAGCGCGTCCCTCGCGCCCTTTCACTCGCACATACAGCGTTCGGCGGCGCGCGGCCACGATTTCATCTCCATTGACGTCATACGGAACCTCACGGCGACGGCGACGGCGACGGCGACGCCGACGGCAGAAATCTGCTTTTGAGTGTCCATATAATTGCTATCGCAATAAAAAAGTCAAATGAACCGCCGACCCCGTACGCTGTACGGGCTTTACTGCCGGTTTTGACAGCCGTTCCTTGTTGTTCGCGCAAGGGAAATGCAACATTTCATCAGTTCGACAATGAATTTCAATCGACACATCTGTGTAGTCACATATCTTCGTCAGAGAAGCGTCGGTTAGTACGGCTGGCAGCCTTCGGTGACAGCACATATACATATGTTTATAACGCATCACATCGGCACTCATCGCTTCATGTGCTGACACTGCAGACACGAAAGAATGGCCTGTTTGAAAACACCGATGGGAAACTGAAATACTGAGTGATTTATCCTTGTTGGACGTGTTGATTCCTCAGCCCAGACTGCCCGATAAAGCGTAGACGGACTAGGCGGATATGGTAGGCATAACCTTCGGTGGAAGCGAACGATGTCGGCGCGGGTACCTGATGAATGCTAAAATGTTTGTATTTGAGCCTCCGAACCTTTAAACTGATATTTTTAGTACAGTAAAAGTACACCAGGCTGAGGCGCACGAATCGCCTCAGCTTTGTTATCGGTGCGATATTATCAATCAGCAGCAGGCATTCTTGGGGTCCGTTCGAACGCGTCTGAACGGCTGGTGGGTTCCGTGTCGACTGCACAACACTGCGACAACTCGCAGTCATTCCCTGCGTGCAAACTACTAGAAAACGAGGCGGTATTTGCGTTTGCGTAATTTAGTTCACGAATACAGCTATCCGCACAGTCAAAGGGAAATTCACAAAAGGAAAGTGATCTTCAGTGTCGCATATGCATGGGCAGCTCACGCACCTTTATTCAAGCTACAATACCGCCGACACGTAACAGTCAATCATGACCCCAAATTATAGCGCTATTTGGGACAGGATACTAGAACCTGCCCATAAAGTTCTGCCAAGCATTTAATATTCAACAGCGCCTATACTGCCGCAGTGCGGCACAACCAAAGCCAGCGCAGTTACCAGTACGAGCCAGCGAACTTCCGCGAAAATCAGCGCGTGTATAGCGTACACCAGTGCGCCCCAGCGTCATAGCATTGAAACCAGCGTAACTTCCAGTGTGACTCAGCTCTTATCCAGCAATCTCCACCTAAGGCTCCTCTACTTTTCAAAGGTAGCGAAAGGTTTTGATCCAGCCGCCGCGCCCTGCGATAGGCCGGTTGGCGACACGTGACCCTTTCGCCTTCGCGCCCCACCCAAAGGGTCCAGCAGTGGTCGCGTGGCCATCTGGGAAACCGAGAACGTAGCCGTTCCCACGGTAGTAATTCTACGATGTTTGTGGTTGTGGTCGCTTCTAAGTGCGCTTCTTTGTCATCGCGTCTCAGCCGGTGTCGGGCCGCGTCGCCAGGTACGCGGCCGCTGATGAAGGGGTGGCAGCGGGGGAAGCACCCAAAGGATGCGTACTGCCAATTTGAGACGCTTGTTTGCCCGTCACCGTCGGTGTCGGGCACTGTCGCCGTCTGGGCAACCTTGATGAAAGGGTCTGCCTTGATGAAAACAACCAAAGTATGCGCCCGGCCGATTCGGGACGCAACAATACACAAAGTGGAAAGCAACCCCAGGCATGTCCAGTGTCAGGCCATCGTAGGGGTAAGCGACACGGGCGAAGAGCAAGAAATCCCCATCCCGGAATACGTAAAGACAGAAGCGGTAGAAGACGTGAAAATCCCCGCCAAGTTGACCAGTAAGCAAAGGGGGGAACTGTAGAAAGCAATGTGAAAGTATTCCACCATCTTTTGCAATGTTCCGGGCAAGGCTGACTGGATAAAATGCCACTTGGAGCTAACAACAGACGCCCCAATTCACGTCAAGCAGCACCATTTACCATTTGCTACTACTGGGGAAATCGAAGCCGAGGTACTGCAGATGAAGGCTCTCAACAAAATTAAGGTCTCGAGGTTGCCCTGTAATTTCCCAGTACCTACTCGTATATAAGCCCGACAAAACCGAACGCTTTGTGCTCAATTTCCGGCGTCTGAATGACGTACTAATTTCGTATTCAGAACCCATGCCCAGAGCAGACGCAGTTTTCGCCAGTGCCGCGAAGAAGAAATACTTCTCTAAGTGAGGCTTCGTGAAAGCCTACTGGCAAATCCCACCTCAGCGCTCCTGGGTCCCGTTTTAACACCCCCGCTCCACGTCGCTCCGTTCCCGTGGGCAGAAATGATATAATAATAAAGCAATACTTGAAAGGAACCTTGTTTCCCGTGCATCCGTTTTCGTATCTCCCAGATATATGGCTGTTTGCACAAGTTTTCTATACGCCTCATCTTCCTGGACACACAAGAATAGAAAACAAGAAATAATGTAGATCTCATTGTCCAAGCCCACATTTTCGACACCAGATCAATACCTACTCCCAGTTCCCATATCTGCTCAGCGCTTTCGTACTCAAGGTAGCGTTGAAATGAAATCCAAGTCGCCAGGGGTGGGACTCCTGCGCCATTTGGATACAAACGCAAATGTCTGCACCAAACTGAACCAAACACAGAAAACGCGACCAAAATTGCGCCACGCTGTGCCAGAACGGCTTCGGCATGTGTGCTCGGCAGTGGCGACTAACAGCAAGCGGATTTGTTCGCCAAAAATGACATTGTGCACACCGCGGAATGGGAACGCTGGGCTTTTCGGCGCTTCCGACAAGTGGCCGGCGCGCGAGCGGCCACTCACGGCTGTTGTCGGTGCAGACGGAACGGCCAAGGGCGGCTGTATGTAGAGTGTGCTAGAGTATGGTTGAGTGGGCCAACTGGCGTGGCACTCCATAGCTGAGGCACAAAACAACAAAAAGTAGGCTGAGGGCGCTGCGAGCCAATCAGATATATGGAAGGCGCATGCTGCAGCGGGCTGAGCGGGCGGAGGATTCTGTGTCAACGGCCGGTATAACTTTTAACTAGTCCAATCTGTCTTTATGCCCATATGGGCGAGGCCTGAACCATTTTGACCTATTACCTACAGCTAACGGTGTATTTGGAATAAAAAGTTGCAGTTTCGCCTAAAAGGCGAAGGATCGATTGCGACAGCAACTTAGCTAATATCTATACGAAGTATGGATAGTTGTTTTATCGGGCGTGTAAATTTTTTAACATTTGCTTACTAACTAAATTATCAAGCATGGTGTCATGCGTGCACAAGAAAATCTCGCTCGATGACCGCAGAAATTCACTTTCAAAATGCTGGAGTGAGGGAGCGCGGCGCAGCAGGTTGCAAATTGATCGTCGTGCTGCCTCTCGCTTGAACGCAAACTAAGCGGGGGCGAAAATAAAGCACACACGAAGCCATCGTTACTCGCACTCTATCCCCATCGCCTATCGCTTTTAAGATAAGGCCCGCGCGGCTACGCCATACACAGCAGCCGTACAACGCGCCGCTCTCTCTCCTCCCCCCGGCGCCTTGCGCGCGACGGAAGACGGCGCTCTTCCTTCCCGCTTTCCTCCCTTGCGGGCGTGAGATTGAGCCGCCATCGTCAGCCTACCCTTGCACGATTTCACTCGCACATACAGCTACGGCATGCGTCGACGATGCTATCCCACCTGGACTTTGTATAGAACATCAAGGCGACGGCAGAAATGCGCCTGGAGCGCCCATATAATTGATATCGCAATAAAAACAGATTGGAAATTTTTACGTCATACCAGTCCAGGGTTGATTGAGACTCTCTTGGTCTGCGGTGACATATGATGACCCAGAAATTACGTTACCGCGTCTAATGAACCGCATAATTTGAGAACATTTTCTGCTGTAGCTACAAAGTGCGCTTCTACTAGGCTGATCGAGTTGTTTTATTCTGTGTTTCAGCGGGGTTTGCAAATTCGCTCGCATATTCATGTGTTCCATCACAATTCACATTGGTCAGCTCCAGACTGCCTCAAAAAGAAATTTTATCTTCTCCAAATTGCTCCAACATGAAATTTAGACTGCTCTAAGCTGCTCCAAAATGAAAATTTTTCTGGTCCAAAATATTTTGGAGAAGACACCCAATAGGTACGACACCCTATAGGAATGCTGTTGAATGAGCCTGTCCGTAGGCTCGGTAATGATACGATGCTGGGCAAGCGACGTCTGGTTAACCTTCGTCGTTATAGCGAAACAACATTAAAAAGAATCGGGCACATCCAGAAGCCTTTCTCGTTGTGCTGATAGTACGCTCGGGTTCACATCAGGAGTGCTCGCGAACACCTTGGCAGAATGGTCGCACGGCGAATGAGCAGCTGATATTGGGAGACCATCGACATCGGCAATTTGCGTAAAGTATGCAATGGCGGTGCGTCTTGAAGATGACAATATTCCTCGCTGAAGTTCGCGACCAGCAGGTGAGCCTGTCTGTTGTATGGCTGAATAACTCCTGGGGCAACGCATATTTGTAGTTCAAGAAGGAAAGACAAATTTGCCTCCGCAATTACAGCGTCGGGGACGTCCTGTTCACATTCCACACCGACAAAGAGGCTACTGCGAGGGGGCAGAGTCACAGATTGATCGGACACACGTAGCGCTGTCTTCCGTAATTGTGTCGTGGTGTCAGCTTCAGAAGGAAAAAGGTCCTCGAATGACAACAGAAACTCACGTAGGTCAATAATTACGCCGTATTCATGAAGAAAGTCCATTCCAAGGATTATTGGGCGGGAGCACACAGTTAATACGAGGAAAGACTCCGTTAACGTCAACGCAAGGTTTTGAATACGTGCCGTGCACATTCCAGTTGGCATCACGAGATGGCCACCTGCCGTGCACAACTGGGGCCCTTGGCATTGCGTGGCGACATTCCGCAATTTAGATGCCAGTGCGCGCTCGTAACTGAATAATCGGCACTGGCGTCGACGAGGGCAGTGACAGTATGATTATGAGCAAATACGGCGATGTCGGCAGAAATAATCTTAGTATAGTGTCGAAAAATAAATAAAACCGGAATGGTCATCACCGGGTCGTTGCGTCGAGGGAACTTGTTTGAATTTTCGTTGGAAAGCGACTTCACCCCCTGCAGTCGCGGTTCCTAGTATCCCGTGTGGGGACTTGGTGATCGGTTCGTTAGGGGAGCGTAATACGACGAGGGCAAGCTAGGTGACACGGACCGGCGAGGCGATGGGGATCGCAAATATTGGCGTTGAACAGTCGAAGGAATTCGTTGGCCCGTCAGATACACTTCGATTTCGCGGGGACGCTCACCATAGCGGAGGCATGGCGCGTCAGGGTGGAAGCCACGGAGACCTAGCTGGTGGTACTGGCAGTCGCGGTACACGTGACCCACTTCGCCACATGGGTAGCAGAGCGGACGGTTATCCGACGCGCGCCATACACTTGCTTTAGTTGCACTCTGTCTTGAGCCAGGTGGTAGATACGTAGGTACCTTCGGGTACCTTAAGCCGGGTAGCGGATGCGAAGGCGTGTCCGGGAACAGATATGTAGCCTGGTCCACTTTCCGCATGATGGGGCCTGTGGATGATGGACCAGGAGCCCTCAATGCCGCCGCATATGTTAGCATGGGGACCTCAGGTCTTTGTGGTGCGAGTGGTTGCGCTGCCTCTCTGACTTTATTCCGGATGACGTACGAAAGTATTGTCACAGGTGGTTGGGGTGCCACTGGTTCCACTGCTTGGAGTTGCCGCCGTTCGTCACGCGCAGCACTTCGTATGAAGTGTGCGAGATCCTGCCTCTACTTGTCGAACCAAACAAAGCATTCAGTAGCCGTGATGTCGTGGCGTTTGTACTGTGACGACCGCGGCTGGAGAGTACGCTCCATCGTGGTTGCCTCAGTCACAAACTTGGACATGGTTGTTGGTGGATTGCGTGCAAGTCCGGCGAAAACCTGTTCGTTGATTCCACGCAGTATACATAACACTTTCTTTTCCTCGGAGATTG
Organism: Dermacentor silvarum; assembly: GCF_013339745.2. Lineage (NCBI taxonomy): Eukaryota > Metazoa > Arthropoda > Arachnida > Ixodida > Ixodidae > Dermacentor > Dermacentor silvarum. Next base: position 40,503,316 of record NC_051155.1, on the reverse strand, counting down.
CAAACTCTGCGAGTCTGAAAAGACGAAGCATGTCCTCGAGAAACATCAAGACTCCCTCATTGGGCCACTGGTTCCTTGAAGAGAAGGCTTGTTCAGCTCTCTCCTTTCTCTCGGCGTTCTGGCACGCATCGCGGAGCTGTCGGGTAAACTCCTTCCATATCACAATGGAGCCCTCAAGGTTCTCGTACCACCTCATCGCAGAGTATTCCAACGCGAAGTAAACTCTCTGCAGCTTGCAAACATCATACCTCTCGTTGATGCTGGGAACCCGAATGAAGTGGTCCAGCCAGTCTTCGACATCCTCAATAGTGTGTCCGTGGAGCGGTTTGGGTGTCTATGGTGCATAAAAAACATGAGCGAGAGAAGACTGGGTATCGTGTATTTGGCTCGTCTGCTTTGTAGTGGTGGTTGAGATCGCTATTTCCAGCCTCGATGACAAAGCACCGAATTCGGGTGGTAGTGCTTGCAGGCGGCGGCTGCTTCTTGCTCTGGGGGCTGTCTCTGTCTGTAGCGTGCTAAGAGTGACGGCGGAAACTTGGGACAAAGATAGCCAAACAACAAAGGTAACAAGGAGCCCTCGTCTTTGCCGAAACCAGACCAAAGAAAAACGTTTTCTTCTTCCAACCCCCAAGCATGTACGTGCCGCAGCGGATGGCTCATGTGTGACGGGATGTGCCAATATATATTTGTTATGCTTACTCTAGGGCCTTGAATTTACTTATAGAAGCAGGACGCAGCGCTACGCGTATCATCACCAGCCTGTGATCTCCAATTACCCCTGTCTTGCGCTAGCTGATTCCAACTAGCACCTGGAAATTTCTTAACTTCATCACCCCACCTAGTTTTCTGCCGACCTCGACTGCGCTTCCCTTGTCTTGGTATCCATTCTGTCACCCTAATGGTCGACCGGTTATCCATCCTACGCATTACATGGCCTGCCCAGCTCCATTTCTTCCGCTTACTGTCAACTAGAATATCGGCTATCCCCGTTTGTTTTCTGATCCACACCGCTCTCTTCCTGTCTCGTAACGTTAGGCCTAACATTTGTCGTTCCATCGCTCTTTGTGCAGTCATTAACTTGTTCTCGAGCTTCTTTGTTAACCTCCAGGTTTCTGCCCCATATGTTAGCACCGGTAGAATGCAATCATTGTACACTATTCTTTTCATCAACAGTGGTAAGCTCCCAGTCAGGATTTGGCAATACCTGCCGTACGCACTCCAACCCAATTTTATTATTCTGTAAATTTCCGTTTCATGATCAGGCCCCCCTGTGAGTAATTCACCTAGATAAACGTACTCCTTTACAGACTGTAGAGGCTGACTGGCGATCCCGAATTCTTGTTCCCTTGCCAGGTCATTGAACAATACGTTTGTCTTCTGCATATTAATCTTCAAACCCACTCTTCGACTTTCTCGGTTAAGGTTCTGAATCATTTGCTGTAATTCGTCCCCATTGTTGCTGAATAGAACAATGTCATCTGCAAACCGAAGGTGACTGAGATTTTGGCCGTTGATCCTCACTCCTAAGCCTTCCCTGTCTAAGAGCTTGAATACTTCTTCGAAACATCCATTGAATAGCATTGGAGAGATTGTGTCTCCTTTCCTGACCCTTTTCTTGATAGCTATCTTTCTACTTCTCCCGTGAAGGACCAAGGTTGCTGTGAAATCCCTGTAGATATTTGCTAAGATATTCACGTAAGCCTCCTGTGCCCCATAATTACGCAATGCCTCTATGACTGCTGGTATAACTGTTGAATCAAATGCTTTTTCATAATCTATGAAAGCCATATAGAGAGGTTGATTTTTGTGCGCTTATTTCTGTATTACCTGATTGATGACTACGCGTATGTATAATGTTAAATGTGTATATGTTGCAATCGTACAATGTTATCATGCGTGTTTCTCCTGTTTGTGAGCAGTCACCTGGCGCTAGTTACTACGCCATATGGAACTTCTGCTTTCTCTTTTCCTGCAACTTGTTTATTTTTTTCTATAGAAGCAGTGCTTTGTCACCTTTATTTTGTACATTCTTAGCGTAGCTCTTCTAACAAGTTGAACCAGTTTCACAACGTGGGAGAAACGATCTGTCGCCTTTATTCTGTACACACCTAGGAGACTTCTGTACGACTTCCAAAAAGTATGCGTTTTGAAAGCCTGCACTATGATTCGGGCATGTGTCCCGTGCGTAATTGTATTTCCAGTAAATACGTTTTGTTGCTCCTTTGTAGGGTAGCATGTGCCCAACGTTGGTGCCTTGGCTCATGGGTAATTTTTACCCCACTGTACATCCTAACAGTTTCTTTTTATAATTTTGTAGTTCACTGTGCATGCTTCTTTTTTCGAAACTATTTTCGAAATTTGCACAAAAGACTGCCGGAAGTGTATAATACAGCTGTCGTTGCATTTGTAGGACCATTGTCGTCCCTGGCTTAAATGTGAATAATTAAATTTATAACATTTTTCTACTTGTTTTTGTTTTTTCAACTGTATATATAGATATAGGAATTGTTGTTTGCAGATTCCTCTTCTTGAAATGCTCAACGAGGAATTTTCAAAGTTGAACATAACTTTAAATGAATCAGAGAGTGTGTTCGTCGACACGTTGTATTACTACGAGCAGCTAAACGAATTTCTGGCAAAGGCGTCTTCTGATGACCTGTGAGTACCGCATTCGTGACATATATGCATTCTTGAGGTAGAAATATTTTCAGTTGTGAAATTGCATTAGGAGCATTGTCTGCACGTTCTGCAGTGGATCCTTTCCTAAGGCATTTCACTGCAGAGCAAGACGTCGCGATTTCTATAGACGCATGCATAGCTTACTTTAGATGGTAGTAAATTGAAGATGGTCGAAATTATTGTTTATCTATCCACTACTATGCATATCATAACGAATGTTGCTTTATCCCGTTCAGCCCTAGTTTTATATATTGCCTACCTACTACTCTACGGTCCCGTACGACATAAGTTATATTTAAAATAGAGGCTGTATTTTTTATGGGGGACGGCGGCTTCGTTGCGCAGATTGGTCCATGGTCTTGGTTAGACGCTGTTTGTTTTATGGTTCCTTGCTTCTTCTTGCACCACAACCTTAGAGTACCGCTTAAAATTTGTGTAAGCTATATTAGCGGCAATTCTACTATCACATTTCAATAAGACTGTTCCCATCAATTGGTTAGGATATGTTGTAGAAATTAATGACCAATAACCACGGAAATCAAGGAGTCATGAATGTCTGGCTCGCTTTCGACAAAGGTGGCAATTGCCAAAGCTGCCGTTCCGATATACATAATCAACATAAGAATGGACCGAGGGCCGCATAATAATTGTTGCGGCTTGAAAGGTGAAGCCTACATGATTAAACAGAGAGCCAAAAACATATGACTAGGGCCGATATCTAGGCGCCACAAGAGAAATGCTGACTGGTATGACAACAACGATACATTCATGTTAACGGCATTAATCCACGTTTTTTTTTTACACTTAGACCACCCTGCTGCTCAACAAAAGTTATACGTGCACGGATAAGAAAGAACACAGGAAAATTATAGACAAACCAGCATTGTCACTTTAGATCCTCAAGTCATCTAGCATATACTCGAATATTACACACGTTTGGAAAAAAACAACGATTTTGATTGATTAGCGAGGAACTCGGCATCAAATTAAGTCACGTGATCTTAATCTATCACGTGACGGAAACGCGACAGATATAACTGGTAAAAAGGCAATGTTTCAATTGTGCTCTGTCTCATTTTGAGTTTTGAAGGATGTTCTCCAGTCTTTTTGAGTTGTGATTTACTGTCGCAGTTTGAAGATGTGGACTGGTCGATACTTAATGGATTGGAACGGCACGATATGTGTCCTGGCAAGTGTTTGTCACGGCTTGCCACCCGTTGGCCGTCGCCGCGAAGTCGTCGAAGGGTTATACAAGCCGGATGGTTGTTCCGTACTCAAGCGAACACAGTGAAAGGGTCAGAGTCGGGAGTAAAAACCAAAATACGTTTTTAT